>NW_017731615.1:1602822-1668004 GCF_001890085.2 Hipposideros armiger | reverse complement strand
TCTCCAAAGTTATTTTTTAATTATTACTTCTCCTTCCCCAGAAAACATTCCAGTTAGGTGATTCACACAATATAAAAGCTAATCAAGTTCATCAGCTTCTTTTCTCCAGCATTTCTTAATCAGGAATGGCATCAGAATCACCTGGAGGACTTTTAAGACCTGTTATTCAACAATGTTAGTTACTCCAACAATTTCATTGTAAAAAAACTAAAAAGATAAAAACAAAACAAAACACTGATGGTGCTGGATCATCTCCCGGAGATGAGGACTGAGAAGGTCTGGGTGAGGCCTTGTGCGTATATGTTTTACATGTCCATCAGGTAATTCTGATGTCTGCTCCCACTATGATGCTGATAGACAGCCATCATTTCTTTTCCAATTTCTCACTGTCAATCAACTAGTCTCTAGGATGGCATACCCAGGCCAGCCCTCCCCAAACCTGGATCTTCTAAGAGGAAGCATCCAGTTGGCTTCCTCATTCCTGCACTTTTCACCCCTTGTAGGGGGAAAAATAAAAAAGACCCTCCCCAAATACCTGAAGCCTGTCCGAAGCCTAGATGTCTCTGCACAATCCCTCTGTGTGTGTTGTAATTCACTTTACTTCCATCTTACCCTCCTATTTTTATTTTTGACCACAAATATTCTGCAAAGGTCAAGCAAACACACTTAACGTTCCCTGCAGGGAACTCTGATTTGGGCCCACCCCCTTTTTGACTGAGTTTTAGCCTTTTACAATTTTTAAATCGTTTCTACCTTTAGTCTATATGTGCATTTTATTATAAGCCCTTTCACATCCTCTTGGAAAGTAAAATAATATAGGCATATTAATAATAAATGCCTTCCTCTTTTTGTTGCCTTTGCACATATCCTTTGACTTGTAATCCACTGTGTACCCCGCCCCGTACACACACAGAGCCAAACCCGCTGTCTCACAAGTTTCTCTCAGAAAAAGGCAACTCCATCCATCCAGCTGCTCAGAGCAAAAACCTCACAGTCATCCTTGCCCTTGTCAGTCAGCAAATCCTATGGACTTGACTTTCGCTTATATAGAATCTGATCATTTCTCGCCACCTCTATTGCTACCACCTCCTCCAGGTAGCCACCATCTCCAGCCTAGAAGATTACAATAGCTTCCTGTCTTCCTACTTCCATTCTATTCTCGACAGCCTATTAACAAAATGACAGCTCAAGGTACTTTTTAAAATAATGGCTTTATTGAGACATAATTCACATTAGAGGTATTCTTTTCAAACTTAGGTCAAGTCATGCCACTTATGATGGCTCCCCAACTCTCAGAATAAAAACAAAACTCCTTATACAAGCCTCGAGGCTCCCAGCATCCTGCCAAGCTCTCTTCTCTCTCTGACCTGACCCCTTCCTCTTCTTCCCGCTCACACCTCTCCAGCTACACTCCTTTGTCCAGATAGCTCTCCTCCCAGGTATCGGCATGAATGGCTCCTTGCCTTCCTCGGGTCTTTTGCTCAAATGTCACTTTCAGAGTGAGATATACCCTCATCAACAATTTATCATTGCCATCACCTCTGGTCCCAGCATTTGTTACCCTGTTTCCTCTCCAATAGCACTTTTAATTATTTGACACACATGTATTTTGCTTGTTTGTTCTCTCCTCCCTCTAGAATATAAACCCCATGAGGACAGAGGTTTTTTTTGTTGTTTGCTTTTGTTTTCTAATGCCTTTCTGTAAGGACAGTGACTGGAACGTAGAAGGTGCACAATACATATCTGTTGAATGAATAAATAAATAAAGCCTTACATTTCCTGCTCCCGTGTTTCTGTCTTGTCAGCTTACTCAAACTTATTGGGAATTTCCGCTTTTAAAGCTATTAGGAAAAAAATCCTTTCATAACGCCATTCCTATTTACCTACTTGACTTCTTTTAAGGAGATTGATATCAATTGCTCTCTTTTTTCATTTATATAACATGGTATCATAGACATTTAGAATTGAAAGAAAACTGAGAAATTTATCTAGTCCATCTCCTTTGGGTTATAAGGGGTGACAATGAGCGGTAAAGCCAGGACGAGAAGGAGTTATCGAACTCCTAAGGACCATTCCATTGCTTATTCTCTGAACCACACTGATCCATATATTGCATCCTCACCTTGAACATAGCTATGTGCTTCCTGCTTGCTGTGGTCCAAATCAAGGAAGACTTTGCTGTCTACCTGTTCATTGGTCAGGGAGTTTGATATAATAATTAAAATCACAAGACTGGCAAAAAGAAAGGTGGACAAGTACGGTCCTGGGGTTACTGCCCCAGGTCCTTCAGCTAATGTGACTTGCCTCTCAGGTCCCTGTATGAGAAAAGAAGATAACAATGATTCTATCCAGCTTGCAGATTTTCTGTGCACATCAAATGTGATCATGGATGTGAAGGCATTTGGGGATTCATTAAAGCATTGGGCTAACATAAGTTTGTCATTAACCCTGAACAACTACATAATATACACAATGTTTTCATTGTGAAAAAGACTGGAGAACAGTGTACAATTGGCTACGTGCCAATTTATCACATAACTGGACAAGTTGCTCAAAGTCATGTGGAAGATTGTTACTATCCCCTTACATAAGGACAGTAACATTTTCCCTCCCTCCCTCCCTCCTCTCTCTCTCTCTCTCTCTCTCTCTCTCTCTCTTTTGTTATGTGTTTCACAAATCCTCCATTAGCTATTAAGTTTCAAAAGGTTGGGGTTTGACTTGTACTCAGGCTGGGTACTCAGTAATTGGAATTTCTCTAAAATGTTGCCACCTTTCTTAAAGTGTGTCTGGTTAACTTTACTTGGAGTCTACAGGGAAGGAACTTCATGAAAGTGTATTTCCATTGTTCTTCTATAAATGATGAAAAAATATCCAACATAGCTCTTTGATAGAAACTAGAATGTTAACATCTGGTATAAGATCCTTTGGCAACTGCTAAAGATGTGATCAGCCTAAATGAACCATCTTACATATGTTTGGGGAATTCTTACCTCTAAAGATTTTTACTATGAATTAGGCACAAGGCTAGAATTAACTTTAGAAGGCTTTTTGCCTTCCTTTCTTGGGTATCTCTATCTGATAGGAGAGCTGTTTTCTTGGCAAAACTTGTTTGATTCTTTAAACAGTTATTTCTGTTAAGTCTTTGTTTTAATAGGTCCCAATTTTTATAGCAATGGGATTTCTTCCAGCAAAACATTTCTTTCATATTGACAATCCTAAATGCTTACTAAAACATACGTAATGGAAGATTGTGTTTTCCAAAGATGGCTGTACCAATATATGCATCCCACATGCTCTTCTTAGAAAGCGATGTTGACACTCTTCCCTCTGCATTCCCTCTCCTGGAAATTGGGCAGAACTTTGTGAAAGCCACTAACAAAAGAATACGGGAGAAGTGACGCTACATGCCTTCTGAGATTAGATACTCCACCTGGCTCTCTTTTTCTTGGGACCCTGACCCTTGGAACTTAGCCACCATGCTCTGAGGAAGCCAGGCAGTCATATGGAAAGACCGCAGGCAGACATTCCAGCCAAAGTTCTAGATGAGATCTCGGCTGATAGGCAGCATCAGCTGTCGGAACTGGGTGGGCGTGTGCCTGCAGATCTCTCCAGCCTCAAGTCTTTCAGCTGCCCAACTGATGCCAAGTGAAGCAGAGAAGAGCTACCACCGCCCAGCCCTGCCTAAACTGCAGACCCATGAGCAAAACAAATGCTGTCATTCTTTCAACCACTAAGTTTTGAGGTGGTTTTGATGCAGCAATACTCAGAACCCATATCTTCCTATTTTCACATATGCATTTCTATTTATCAGAAGTCTAAAGCCGGCCTCCTGGACAACAGTCAAATTAACCGGAGAGTGTTTAAGAGCAGGAATGAAAACGCTGCACTCTACAGCCTCTCTTAAAAATTCTCAGCCCCGGTAATTGTAAGGATGCATGCTATGGAAAAAAAAAAAAGAAAGAAACAAACTATGTTTTTAAGCTTCATTCTAGAAAAACTGGATCCCATTCCACATTTAAGGCATTGAGGTCAGAAAGCCATGTGGACTCGGTATTTGTTTTCAATTTAAGTAACTGTCTATATCATGAGGACTGATTTCCAGTATCTCCAAAGCAGCTGTGAGATCCTGGGTACGATACATTCCACTTTCAGCCTCATTTACTTCACCTGTAAAACAGACATACTTGTACCTACTTCATTGAGTTGCCACAAGAATTTAAAGAGTTAATATTTATAAAATACTCTATGACTACCACATGTTGTTATGCTATTTTTGATTCTTTTTTTTAACTTCCTCTTTATCAATCACGGCTGCCGATAAAAGAGTCTTTGATGGTTCACTTTTATCCTGTATCCATTAAATTCTCAATTGAGATACATTTTTAAAAAGGCTAGTTATACATGTATTTGTTCTGTTTACATCTCTTGACTAGGAGCAATGTTTGAAATGGGTGCTTTCCGAAAGAGACTTTCAGAAGATGTCTTTAATTAGGATAAGAAAATTATCAGTAATGAAGATGGGTAGAAATACTATGCTTTCCTTGGAAGGTTCTGACCAACTTATAAGATCTGTAGGAAATAACAGTTTCCTTGCTTGATGATCAAATCCCTAGGTAACACCTCTGCGGATTCAGTCTTCCAGAGTCCAGATGGGTGTGAATTGTGGCCAGGGGGCTCAGAATTCAACAGGAATGAAAAAAGTTCCACGGGAATGTATTTTATACAAGGCAAGACTCCCTTTCAAACAATTTTAAAAGTGTGGCAGTATATATTTTGCTCCCATTCCTGCTGTATTAACAATAGCACTGCTGAATCAATGTTTGATAGGCTGATGATGTTAATACAGATTGTGATTTCATGGGGAGGATAAGGATAAGGGGACAAAAGGATGCCACTCTTGTGATAAGGCAAGACCTTGTCTCATGACAGACAATACTTTGTGAAAATGCTCTCAGGATTGGGTCCAGGCAGGGAAGAGTATGAGTTAAACTTGCTGAGCAGTTTTCTGAATCTCTGGAACTAGAGCTTTCATTAATATTAAAAATAATAATAATTCTCTTAGACTGATGCAAATGGAGCAGCATCTACAAGGCAGGTCCATATTTTTAGGGGGAATAAGAGAACCTCCCCAAAATAGATGTACTTATTTGCTTAATGCTTATTTCTACTTTGGCTTTCAAAACAGGAGATAGAACTGTTTGCAAGAAAGGACCAAGTGGCCACATCTTAAGGCTTTCTGTTCACACATGGAGCTTAGCTTTCATATTTTCTACAGATCTTTGTGCAGTTATAAGTTTACATACTCATGTATTTATTAATTCAGCTTTTCTGCCTTTCATGAATAAATTATGCTTAGCTAATTTCCATACGAGCCTGGTGGCCTTCTCTAGGGCTTTAAATCAGAGAGTCTGGGGAAATTTTATGTACATTCAACTGCAGTTTATACATACATTCAAAAACATTTGACGTCACCAAAACCGCTTAAGATGCTTCTGGGAGGAAATGATGACAGATGCATTCATGGACAGGACCCATATGCACTCTTGGGGGGCAGGACAGCCCAGTCAGACAGGTTGTCCACTGCTGTTATAATCACTGTTAATACAGTGCTAGTTTAGGAGTTTTGCTGAGGACAGAAATAATTAAGATGTTTAAGACTCACATTATCCATCTCTGGTCTAGTTCAAGTCTCTTCTGATGTGCATTTTATTTGTGCTGCAAGCATGATGATTTATCACACCTTCTCTTATTCTCTGGGGGGGACATCAGAGCCCACAATGGCAACTTTGAGAGATTTTGACTTTTGCTGAACACAGAAAATCATTAGTTTTAAATCTAAAGGCTCCTTATTGATTCTGAGGCCTCAGAGCCATGCTGCACACGCTCCAACGGCTTATATTAACCAAGTCACTGCCATAGCATAAAAGGGCCTTGGGGCTCCACCCAGACAATGCCAAAATAGTGGGGGGAGTGAATATTTCAGTTACATTTCTAGGTATTCTGCTCACCTAGGTACAAAGCAACCAACTACATATTGGAAACCCAAATGCTCTTATGTGTTTCTTTTCTTTTAGTCGCTCCAAGCCAAGGAGCTAGCACCTCCTGTCCATGGTGAGTTCTGCTCTAGCTGGAGTAAAAAAAATGAATCCCGTGACGTTCCCCTCCAGTATGGGGTAGTTTAACCTTTAAGTGATTAGCAGCAGGATCTCAATTCTAATTAAAACTAGGTTATTTTCCATCTACTTTCCCCAAAGAGTAAAGCTAGCTCTTTTGTCAATTTACACGCTCTTAGAATGATATCTTCCATGTATATGTATAAAACATGAAAGCCATATTTGACAATGTGTACGTGTCAAGTCCAAATGCAGAAGAATCTGCGCTCCAGAATCTATCAGTCTTTCTTTCCCTTAAAATCCATTTTAGGACATTTGGCTCCTGAGTGTGTGCACACACCTGGGGGGTAGCCCACACTTACACTAACTAAAGTGGTCTTGGTTTTGAGGGTCAGTTCTGAGGTAGGCAGCAATTTTATGGGCACTGGGATTATTTCAACTCACAGATAGATTTAGTACGAGAATGGATAAATAAGAACTTCAGCTAACAAATATAGTACAGGCATGAAACTTTCAGTCTAACTTTTCTTTTATCAGTGACCTCAAGGAGGATAAACAAACTCTTCTGCCTTCCTGCCTTCCCTGAAGGCATACAGTTGCTAGATGAACAACAGTACTTTCATGCTAATAATATTTACGTGATAACCAAAGTGGTGACTGCTACTTCTTCTATGTGAGTATTTGTTAAGAAGTAAAAAAACAACAACAACCAAACAAAAAAACCCCAAAACACCCAACTTCTTGATAATCATCATCTGGTTTTCCTAGTGTTTGTTTCTCCATTTTACAAATCTAGAATTTGAGACTCTCGTTAGGAAAGGCAGGGGCTTCCAGTGGAATGATCTTGGCTTTGGTGCTCAAAGAGAACTGGTTTTTAATCCTGCCTCCGCCATGTTTCAAATCCTTAAGGTTGGGCCCATGGTCCATCTCTTCTCCAAGCAGCTCCATCTTCTCTCTCCCACACTTCAGGGTAGCTAGTCTCTTGTCTCTCCCCTGGAAGCCCCCAGAACATGCTAATCATTCTTCTATGATTTTTTGTTCATGCTCCACCCCTCTCCCCACCTGCTATGCATTTATTTTGTCTTCACTCATCCTTCTGGAGAAGCTCATGTATCAACTGCTCAGACATTCCTTTTCCAAGACTGTTATTTTACTTTTTGTAGACAATAAATGCACAATTGAGCGTTTTATTATCTGTGATGGATCTATTTGTCCTGTGTGACTCTACAAATGACTTGAGGGCAAACTTAGAACACATACAACCAAATAATTATAGAATTAATATACAGAGGGTGCCAAAAAAACATATACACATTTTAAGAAAGGAGAACTGTGTTAAAATTGTAATACTCAACATTTATCAATAACAAAGGATGAATACAAGTCACATTTGACTTCTGCAACTACAAGTGGTGCTCAAAGTGGTGACCATCAGCGTCTAGACACTTCTGACTATGGCGAACTATTGCTTGAGCAACGTTGACCTAGGTGTCCACTTGTATACATTTTTTTGGCACCCTTGATATATATTATATGGACTCAAAACAAAGAAAAATAAAAAGCAAATAGAATATCGAAGATATGTTTATAAATAATGCATAATAGCATAATGGCCATTTTTTAATTTAGTGCATAGAGGCTAAGCATATTATATTCTGCAGCTCTACTGCTCATAGACCATATGATCTTGGACAATTTATGTAACTTTCCTAAGCTCAGTTCCTTCATTTGTAAAATGGGGATGATAGCAATAGAATTTTGGTGAGAATTTAACAAGATAATCAATGTTGAGTTCTTTAAAAAGTATCTGGCACATAGTATGTGCCCAACAAAACTAATAACAACAATAATAGACATAATTAAATAAGTACATAATCCTTGGTTTTATTATAGTTTCCACATGCATCTGACCGATTTCCTTACCTACTGTAAACTTCTTAAAAACATTGTCCATATTTAAAACATTTCACTCTAATGAGCATAGTCAACACTTCATAACTTCTTAAACATAGGCAAATAAAATAGTTGAATTTATTGGGTTGACAGAATTAAAGGCTTCATTTGCTTATTTATTCATTCAACAATATTTATTGAGCATCTACTATATGCAAAGCAGAAAAACTTTGCTCCAGAAAACCAAAACAGTCCTTGATGCTATTGATTCAAAACTAAAAATGCAAATGGATATTATAATTGCAAAACTTGTATGATTATTGATCATTCCAGTGAAAAGCACCTTTGGGGAATTTAATAATGTATGTTTAAAGGCAGTATATACGACATACATTAAATGTATCAAAGCAGGGTCCCTGTTTTACTGTTTCTAGAGTGAACAGAAGGATAATAATAACAACGGGATGAAGATAATAACAACTAACATTAGTTGAGCACTTACTATGTCTCAGCCCCCTCCAATCAGAGGTGTGGCGGTCCAGGAAATTCCAGAAGCTGCCAGACAAGCTCTGCCCTCGCCATCCAGGACTAAGCAGTTCTTTGAACAAAAGCTTTGCACGTGACATTACACAGGAAGATGCAAACAGTTCCCAACTCCTCTCTCAACAGAGCCCTGTGACCATAAATCAAAGAACAACTTGCATGCATGGTCAGCGAGGAAGGAAGCTTGCTCTGCACAGCTTGTACCATCGCTGCATCCACCATCAGTAAATATTTACGGCAACCAAGGACTACCAGCTTCATCTTCATCATTATGCAACCTGCAAGCCCCCAGGAGTCAGAGGGACCTATCTTAAAAGGGATGTGGAAAAATTAGGAGCGGTAGAGCTCTGGAAAAACTTCACAGAGAAGCAGTGATTTTAGGCTCTCTGTGAGGTACGGGCTATCACACCCAGACTTTGGCATTAATTCCTAAGGCCGGGCCTCCGACCCTCACTGTATCTGTTGAGAGTGAGCTATTTCAACAATAGATTACTGTAATGTACTTGGCCGGTGCAGCCCTTACTGTTAGCATGAATTAAGGCCGATTCATTTGAGCTATAAAAATAAAAAAAAAATTAACAACAATAATAATGAACCGTTTATACACAGGCTGGCCTCACTAGAGAGTCCCACATAGACTACAGAACTGGAGGCCACCACAGAGATTTGTGGCCCTGCCCAGGGGACTCCAGAGTCCAAAAAGCAATGAATGCATTAAGTGAATCCATAACTGCCGTTTTCTCATGTGTGACAGATATAATATCCCTCATTTTACTTAACTGTTTTGGGATCTCATGTGTGAATGAGCACAATGGAACAGAAAAAAAAATAGGCTTATACAAACTGTGAGTAGGGACTGCGGCTTTTTATGGGCTCTGGTTCACCTCTTGAGAAGGAAGAGGGCATGGCTGGCAGTGCCCTTCTGGCTAGGGCATGCATTTTGGATATGTCATGCCAAGAAGCCGATGCAAACCTTCCCTTGCTCTTCAACCAAGGGCAGGCCATATGCTGCAGAAACCAATCATCTCAATTGCCATTGTTTTCATACAGAAAGCATGGCTCTAAATAAAATCCATAGGTCATATTGCATAAACCAGTTAGAGCAGTTACTGTAATACAATTGAAGTCCTGGATGGACTAACACATAAATTATTCCACTGTGAAGTTCTAATGGGTTGACTTTGGGGATATGTACTTGAGACAAGAATCTATTGCTAAGGATTACATGACTCCACACAAATTTTCTTTGCCTCAGTTTATCCATCTGTAAATTAAGATTAATAATACTGATGGTATGGGAATGCTTCAAATATGTTAGGTTCAGGTATTGTTTTAGGAACTGTAGGGCATACAGAGCTTACTTAATATTTATAAATCTTTGAAATCTCCTTATATCGAGAGCTGTTTAAGTATAAATTATTATGAAAATTATTAGCTTTGAGAATTATAATTACTGTTTCATGATTTTACTCATTATGCTCATTCTATGGGGGGTTTTCTTATAAATATTCTAAATGAGCTACCACTTTTATTGTATAATCAATTTAGTGTTTGTTGGAAAGCTTTAAAGACAAAAAGTGTGACATAAATTTGCAAGATCCAAGGTATGACAAACACATCATTTCTTTTCCCAAAGAAGTTTTTGTATGAAAACATCATGAGTTGGATGATGGCTGCTTGACATAGTTACTTTGGATTTGCTTAGTGGCTTTGATTCTTATTTTTGGAGATGGGCTGGCTAAGATGTAATGACCTCACACTAATAGAGATACCTCCAATTCCCATTAGAAGCTGCTGGCCTCAAAAAGGCTAAGGTTGGAGCCCCTTTTACATTCTTTCTAATCTGTTCATTACCATATTTCTTATAATCTCCCTCAGTCTGTCTCAATGGACACAACAGGAAATAGATGATGAAATCATTGACTCACAGAATGTTAAAACTAGAATAATGAGAATTATTCTACTCTCTGCCAGGCTTATCTACAATGCAAGATCTCATTTAACGCAGCTCAATAAGATAGCCAAAAGTATTATCCCCATTTTTTTTGTACAAGGAAAATGGAAATTCCGAGAGACCGAGCAATGAGTCACAGTGCTGGTAGTGTGTGGAGCTAGGATTCAAGTCCAGAGCATATACTCAGGAGCACTGAGTTCAAATGTTAGTTTCTGCTAAAGTCTTCCCTCATACCCTATGCTGGAAGGTCCCTGTAGCCTTTCGGGACAGATGGGTTATGCTGCAGTAATAATCAACCTCACTTTATGAGTGGTTTAAAAAGTGGTAGCTTATTTGTCATTCATGGTCATGCCCAGCACGGGTCACTGGGACCTGTTTCACTCTATCCTTCCTCTAGGCCCAGGCTGCACAGCAACCACCACTCTGTCATGGAAGATGGAAGGAGAACTTCAGAGGGTCTTGTGATTGAATGTATCAGACTGAGTGAAATAGGTCACTTCTGCTCAAAGCTCATTGGCCAGAACAAGTCACGTGGTTCCACCCAATCACAAGGGGGAAGGGTGTTCAATTCTCCTTTTGCCCAAAAGGGGAGGACAGCCAGATGTCTGCAAGCAGCCCCACTGGCTACCATAAACTGTGGGGGTTATCTAGTCCAACACCTTTAGGGTACAGGTAAGGAAAGCAGCTAGAAAGGTTGTGTGACTTACCTAATACTGCCCAACTGAGCTAACTGGAGACAGGGGAGGGACGCGAGCTCAGTCCGCTGAACTTTTCCAACACGTCCTCATGTGAACTAATTCTTACACAGATTGTTTTCAGTTTACCTAGTGCTCAACCATGAAAATAACAGAGCTAAAAATCAACCAAGTAAGAATCACCATTATTTGTGACTGAAGGGCAAGAAGTTTCCTCCTAAGTAGCCTTTCCCTTAGAAACTATTTAATAAGGGTGCATTTATAACTGCTGCGTTCCCCGGAAATCACTACTGTCTCAACTACCCCATCAATTTGAAACTATCAGCATCTCCATTTTACAGATAATGAAACTGAGGGTCAGAGAGGTCAATTCTCTGCCATAAGAGGAAACTGGCAGGGCAGGGTATAAATCAGGGGCTCTCGTGTAAGCATGCTCTGAGCTGTGCTTCTTCCTAGAGGTTGTTTAAGAAGCAGTTTCCTACATCCGAAACTTCATCACTGGATACTGAGTACAAGCTCAGATTTCAAACTGGAAACTCCTTGTCAGTTAGCATAAACATGGCAACAGTTCTGCTTAAGAGTAAAAGTCACACAGGGAATACACACCCCAAGCAAATGTCACCTCCTCCATGACATCTTCACTAATGCCCATCAAGTTGTGACTTTTCCCTTAGAACTCCTAACACCTTTGATGAATAGATTTTAAGGTGTTGGGACCATGTGAACCATACAGATGCTAGTTATTATCTGACAGTAACAATCCCGTAGAATACTACAAATGAAAAGACTTTTAAATATTAAAAATACCAGGGTACCACTGAAATAGGGAGAAGAATTATAGAAGTGATTTTGATAGAAATCATTTACACAACCCCAAAATAGGCTTCTCAGTTGAATTGCCCAGACCCTGAAAAGCATTTAAAATCAGATGAACCTTGTCTCTTTTGGCCAGCTCCACACTGAAACTCCTAAAGGTCAGGGGGAAGATCAGAAACAAATTGATTGATGGCTTATGAAGATCTAGGATGTTGTAGGAAAGTTTAGCATTCCAAGAAAGTTTAGGTTTATACATTTTGAGGAAGAGCAATAGCTTTTAGGGGAATAATTGCATACTGCAGGTGCAGAAGCCAAACATTTACTTTTATAACATCGAGTTGCCTAGTTACCATATTTAGAAAACACTGCAAAATAAAACAGAGAGAGAGAAACCCGGAATTCTATTACTTATTTTAGTGTCACTATACATGCTAATTTTATTTTTATCTGTCATCAACTTTTTTGCTCCCATTGTAATTTAAAGCCAGCCTACCTTGAACTGTGAAATAAGGGTTGCTTTGTAGGGCTTTGTAGTACACAACGCACCCTGCCCAAAGGGAAGTGAGGGTTAAACTCCAGAGATCCCGCAGGTGGTACTCCGGCATGATAGTACAAAGGGACCATTTAGATTTGGAGTCCTGAGGGTAATTATAAAACCACCTTTATTTCCATTGCCAATGTCACTGATAAGAAAATACAAAATAGTATGCTTATAATAGAGCCGTATGCATACAAGTAAACCTATAATAGGTCTTCTAGTCACTGTCTGGGAGGCCGTATCTTTGCTGCTACTACAAAATCCCTACAAGAAGAAAGATCCACCTTCTGTATAGTTTTTCATGCATTCATTCACTCGAAAGATCCACCTTCTGTATAGTTTTTCATGCATTCATTCACTCATTCAGCATATAATTATTCAATGAATACAGTATACTGGACACTATGCTGGGCAGCAATAATCTCTAACCTTAAATAGACTGTTGTCTAACAAGTGTGACAGAGAGTGAACGGATTATTATAACGAAGAATTATATGTGGAGGAAGGAGAGTTCACAGAAAAGGGAAGGAGGCTGACCCAGCTGGTGAGGGCTGGGTATCCACCTACGTTAGGGAGTAAGTGGTATTTAAAGAGAAGGCTGTGAAATGTTTACAAAACAGAAGTAACTAACTGTTGTATACTGCTTTTACACAGGACTCCACTGTTATTCTTAGTGACACTATGAGATAAAAATGATTATTCCCATTCTACAGACAAATCAGAGATTAACTGATTTACCTCAGATTGCTCACCTAGATAAATCTTTGATTCCAACCAGGTCTTGAGTTTGACATGACAGTGATTTTAACTGCTCATATAGTAATACTGTTGGATGGTGTCCCCTGGAAGTCTCCAGGATTATGATAATCAATGAAATTTGCAGACTTTCTCATAGGTGTGTGAATCAGTAATCATACCTTACATTTCTGTACTATTTTACAGTTTTCTTATCCCATGCCTACACAAGTAACTACCATATTAACTAGTCAGTTTAATCAAGCAGCTAGGTTAACTTTTTTGCCACTTCATGACTATTACTGAATTGACTGAAATGACTGACTGGTAGATTTCCTTCATATATCAGAGAGCATTCAGTTCAAATTTTATACTGGGAAAAGGTTGAGAGGATGACTACAGCTGCTTTTCAAAATCAAATCTCATTCCAAAGCTGTTACATTTATGTTTTGAATATGACAATTAACATGTTAATGTTATGCTTCCATTTTCAAGAATTTAACCATCATGAAAATAATTTTTGTTCGATTTAGTGAAATGAACCTTTATTCATAGAACTTTCCTCACAGAACTTTATGATATTTCCCCCTTAGTGTGACTTAAAATAAGTTCTGCATTTCAGGCATATATGGAAAAAACAAATCTGTGCCAACTTTACTAATTAATATCAAAATAGAGAAAATTCAAAGTGATTCAAAATATCGAAAACAGCTTAGATTGTGACATGAAAGACTATTTCTCCTTAAAATATTTTTTGAATTTCCTTCAGGATATTTTCATGTACTCAAGTCTAAATTAAGCAATTAATTTAATTCTAGCCACTGAAGTTTTTAAAAAACGAAATGCTACTTGAATCAAAAGGACTTTGTCTTCTTTACCAAATGTGAAAATTGTCTAGGACTTTATTTGCCTAAAAGTAAATGTATAATGAATGAAAAAAGAATTATTACTTTAGGGGGAAGTGGAAGTTGGAGAGTGGAATTTGAGCAAACATCCTTAAAGAGCAGTGAAGTAGTGTGGACAACGGGGAAGGCCGGGATGGTCTCACTATAACATTTAAACTTCTTGGATTAGGTACTCCACAGTAGCTATGTGGTTGAAAGGGTTTCTAATCATGCCAAAGGTAGAGATGAGACAGAGTTCAACTGATGTGTCTTTGAGAACCTGTCACGTTTTCCATTATGATTTTATTTAGTTCACATTAAAACATACTCACAGAGACACCAGGATAAGGTCAGACCTTGATTAACACAAGGTTCATACAAACAAGGGCATATGGGAGATTGACCTGGGTGTTGTGCAGCCGTAGTAAAAGGAGGCATCAGCTGGGAAAGAGCTCTGGCACGGTCCCACAGCTCTTATCAAGGTGGCCAGAAAGCAACTTGGACTCATACGCAGTGAGAGCAAGTCTGCACTAAGGGGAATCAGAGCACCCCACCACTGGGAGTGGGAGGAAGTATGTCTAAGACCTGGGTATGTGGAGTCCCTGTATCACTTTGCCTGAAAGGAAAGAAGGAATGGTATTCCCTGCTAAGACCTAATAGGAAAAAAGAAGAAACTAGTGACCTCAAAGGCACCCTAACTAAGATTCCGACTCTAAGTGGGTTCCCGGGAACATGTCTTCCTTGGTAGCGAGAACCACTGCTCCAGCTGTGGCCTTCCGAGCATACACAGGGCATGCAGGAGAGAAATAAACTTTCCAAGTGGAGGACCCTGCAAATGTCCACCTAGAAGGTGAAACAGCCGGGCACTGCTCTTTGAAGTTTTGCAGGAAAACCTCTTTTCGTTCTCGAACATGCGTTTTGTGGCTAGCGCCACTTTACTCTCAGCTCTGCTGTCTGGCACAAAACCACCCCATGGCACAGGAGCCCAACACGAGGGTAAAAGAAAATTGCTGAGCTTCAGCATTTCCCTTGTAATCCTTGGAGGACAATTTAGTACTGAACTTGTATCCAGGATACAGAACACTTTTTTCCTACGTTGAGAGGGAATGACACAACTGGGCATTGTGGTGTGACCTAAATTCACAGATAAATATTTGGATGGTGACTGGCCCTTCACCTGGCATTAATCCTTTGCCCTTTATTTCCAGGAAGATATGATATAGCCAGGGAAGGCACCGTAAGCCATTATTGCCTCCTGATGGCATAAAACGCTTTCGTGGGACTGGGTCTGCTCTCATTATGTTACCTGAATGTTGGCAACTGAGAACAAGGCAGGCGAGGCGGCGACAATCCCTTCCCAGGGTTTGAGCTGCCTTTTCAGTGAGAAGCTCAGGAGGTTTCTGGTCTCCATCTGATCTTAATTTCTGCAGCCCAAACACAAACTCTACCCTCATTTTTGCTTTTATGTCTCTTGTCTTTTAAAAGAACAGTAACCCAGGAAAGCCTGAGCTACATACCAGCTCTGCCTTCTTTCCATATAGTGATCAGTAGAATAGGAAATTCTAGCACCTCCATAATCTCTAATTTACACCAA
This sequence comes from Hipposideros armiger, assembly GCF_001890085.2. Lineage (NCBI taxonomy): Eukaryota > Metazoa > Chordata > Mammalia > Chiroptera > Hipposideridae > Hipposideros > Hipposideros armiger. The sequence goes on along the minus strand of NW_017731615.1, from coordinate 1,652,239 downwards.
TCACATTATAGCTCAGAACAGTGTAGTCTCAGGCTGTCTCATGTCTGAGATGTTATAAAGCTTTCCCTGCCTTACTTATTGATTAACACCACTAGCTCTTAAAAACGCTTTTAATCAGAATGGCGATACACATCTTCACATAGTTGAGTACTGACGGGTCTTATTATTTTCTAAGGCTAGTCTACAAAATAATAACAGAGAAGGCACATGAAAACACTAAATGTTCATAATTTTCCTACTAGTCTTTTTCTGCTTAAAAGGGCCACCCCATTTTAAAATTTCATGCATGTTGCTATTGCTTGAGTTTTATCATTTGTCAACAAATCAACTACCTGCTTAGCAGCCCTCACGAGGGATTTAAAATAGCCGCCATGAAAACCCTGGGCATTTACTATTTTTATAACAAACTTGATTGTCACCTATGATATTTCAAAGATCACTCCTCATATAGACATCGCGCTGGAAATGAGATGCAGGGCCCGCTTCCCATGGCGCATTATGCAGAGGCACTCTGACTAATAAATCTTTGTAGCTAATGCATTCCAGATGGAAGCCATGTCTCACAGATTTAACCTTCCTAAACCCTTCCAAAAATTCCTCCCATCAAAAGCTCTCTGAATGAGATATGTTTGATTGAAATGGGATCATCAATACATGACAACTAAGTAATAGTACAAATGACTATTGCTTGCAGGAAAACTGTCATATTCCTTCCCACACAGACATGGTTCTGGACCAAGCCCAGGACAAGAAGACGGACCTGACATGTCTTACAGGGTCATTTCAATGCTTTTCTTCTTGAATCCCCGTTGCAATTCACAGACACTACACAGGGAACAGTCATTTCTGTCTAACTTTCGTACGTGCGTAACAAAGGCTGCTCAAAGGAAGGATCGCGACTCTTAGAGAACCCACTAATTAACATCCTGTTTAATAATGTCACCATGTTTAGCAGTCTACATCATTAGTTTATGTCAGGCAGGCGCGGTAAAACCTCTAAACACCTACATGTAGATCCTTCCAGAATCAGTCATGTGCGGTGTTGAGGGCAATGTCATACAAGCCTGTAGCTGTACCTATAATATTAAGAAACATTACAAATCACCCCATCACAGCCTGAGTACATGCAGCCTTCAAGCGCTTGGCTTTTTCTTCCAGAAGCTTCTCAAACACAGGTCAACTTACAGCACGTGGGTTTTTATATTTTTACAGGGGAACTGAACTTCCTGGGGTGATAGGAAATGCCACATTCCGCTGTCTGTTTTTAGATGTGACCACTCTGCAACAGACTATCAGCTTGTCCAATGGAGACCCAGAAAGTTTCACTGGAAGGGGCCTGTTGAAAAGTTTTCAAGTCATAACTAATTTCCTCTCCTATCCACTCCCCAAATCATCTAAACTTGGGAGCTGTAATGCAGTAAAATTTCACTAAGATTGACGAGCCAAGGTCAGACTGAATTAGTGAACCATGAATGTTTTCATGGTTCACTAACGCAGAAATAAATGAATGTAAACAAGTGCTTTTTTTCTTCGTTCTGTTTTTACTTTCTGCAATTGCATTATTTGGTAACCTGAATTGACTGCTTGCAAACATTATGGTTATATCTTAAAATGGAATACTATTTGCAGCCACTGTCTGGATGTAACAGATTACTGTGCTACTAAATTCACACAAAATGTTTATCTCTTTAACATGCCTGGTGGCTGTTTGGTGGGAGCAGCCCGGGAGCAGTTCAGATACCACAACTCTAACTGAACACTTGTGTGATCTCAAGGCTGCTCACTCAGCCTCCAGGGTGCCTCCTTTCTATACCTGGTAAAGGAGATCTCACTACAGTTCAGGGGGTCCTGTCACCTGGCACATCCATCAGAGTCATCTAATCCACCCCCTCCCAAATACACATATCTGTTCTTAGAGTTTCTGACTCAGTAAGTCCTGGGGTAGGATCTTGGACTGGGACAGTTGAAGAGAACTCCCCAGCTGATTTCCTGCATCCCCTGTAGAGAAACTAGATTAGATATCCTCTCAAAAACCATGATCCCACTGAATTTACGCCCATACTTACTTCCAAAAGTGATGTGATATATGCCTAGAATAAAAGATCTGGAATAAACTAGCCAACTGTAACAATAACCGCTAAGCCCTATCAACAAACAATTATTTCAGCCCTGATAATGTTCTAAATGTAGCTCACAGATTAACCTGTTTTACACTCAGGAGCCTAAGGAGGCTGAATTATGGGCAGCACCTCTTTATTCTCCCCATTTGATGGGTAAGCCACAGAAGATTAAGTTACCACAATGTTAAAAGCAAATTATTCCCTTATTTGGTGACATTAAGGGCAATTTTCATTTTTCCTTTTGCTTTTCTACATTTTCTAATATTAAAAAAAATCATGTATTCCTTATATAACAAAAAATGTTCAAGCTTAAAAACAAATTTCATAAAGTGGCTTCATGTAACATACATTCATTAGCACAGGAAATATAGAAAACATAGAACTATGAAGATGTTATTATGTGGGTAAAAAGCCAGCCAATTACAAAAAGGGTGCATTTCCTAGAAACTTAGGCTAAAGGAAGCAATGGGAAGTAACTGAGCATGGGACTTGGTCCCTGGTAGCCATGGCAAAAAAGAGAAACCTTAGGGGCTGCAGAGCAACCTTTAGTTATGAAAAGGAAGCAGAGCAGATCATCTGGAGGGTTGAGCTTTTCTGCAGCTCTGAAGTTGAAGAGGAATTTCCATATGGGTCTCCAGGTAAGGAACATAATTTTGTTATTCTAACACTTTTTAAAGATAGGTCAACAATGCAAAGGCAAACTTAAGCCCAGGTGGGGTGGACTTATCCTAAAATCTGAATTGGTGAAGTCAGAACAATAGAACGTTGACTCTACTAGATTGTTGGCCCCATTTTGTTCCTGTTGTTTATTCCAGAATTCATGGATCACAAACCCAGAATCGGTTTTGTGTCTAGAAGGCAGATCTTCATTATCAGGAAAAGGCACACATAGGACAGTTCTGGTTTCTGTAATCACAGCCCTTTAAAAGCTCTTCTAGATACTAAGTCGTTAGGAAATATGGGGGTGGGGAGACTAAAACCCTTTATAATCTAGAGGACAAGCCTTGCTGGTGAGTGACATATGCAGAAACAGCCCTAAATCACACTGTGTAATTATCTTCTTTATGCTCTGGCTTTAAAATTCTTAAGAGCCCCTGCCCAAATGTCCTCCTCACTTTGATCTATGGTTGTAATCTTACATTAAAACTCAATCACACCAGGGGATGTCATTTTGCCAGCTTTCAGGCAGGTCTTAACAATAGACCCCTGGCTGAGACAAGCCTGGAAGAGCTCAAGCACTCCTTCACCTCCCCCAGCAGCAGGGGCCTGGCGAGGCAGGCACACCTGACTGAGGTTGTGCTGGAGCTTGGAGCTTGTCCGGCTCATTCCAAATGAACCCGGTCCACACGCGGGTCTGTGAGAGGACAAGCAGCCAGAAGTGATCTGTGATCACTTCATTTCATTGGTGTCCAACCGCAGGGGGGAAAGTCACGCTGCAGCACCTCATGTTTTTCCTTCCGCAATGAGGAACCATGCTTATCCAAACATATTATGAAACAGAGAGGGAGGTCAACCTTGAATAGGAATACAGGTACTACGTATTTTTTATTTTTTTATTTAAAGGTAATTGACACCTTTGGTCTAGCAGCAGATCATCAGACTGTACATGATGACTTGATTTCTTTATCTTAGGAACAGTCTCTCCATACCCTTTCTGTAACAAGATGACAGAAGAAAAGCATTTTTTCTGCTTTTGGAGGGGCTCCTCTCAAATTAGATTAGAACATTTGGGATTTTTTTTTCCATAGCTAATCCTATTATGCTCATTAATGTGTCCAGTTTGCCTTGTTATTGCAATAAAAGCAAGTGGCAAGAGCCTCAAAATTCAGCTCCTCCTTCACAGAAACACGAAGCACTTGGGTTCCACCCTCTGTGAGAACGCCCAGCTCCATCAGAGACCTCACATCCAGGAGCATGAGTTCTCTAAGAACCTTTCAGTCCCTTCCTTGTCTGTACCCACTTGCTCACAAGACCACTTAAAATTAAACCAATATAGATTCTGGCTCCAGCTTCGGCCAAGTTTTGGGATAAGAGGACATCAACATTAATATGATGAGACAAAAGGGCTTTTGTAACACATTCTCAACTCTTCTTTTTCAAGAACAGTAGATTTTAATCTCACTATGAATTTAATGCAGAGGCTGTTAGCAGGCTTCAGCAAAACATAGCACCTGACATAGAAACTCATACCTGCCTGTAGATGTAAGTGATGCTTGTGTGCATACTTCAGCACAGCGTTTTAATGGGAAAGAAAAATTTGACACAAGAATTAGAGACCCTTATATAGAACGTCTGTCTCTTCCAGTTTATAATTCTAAGTAGCCTTAAAAGGAGTTATATTCTTTCCTTATTCCTTACTTTCTCTCTATATAAAATGGGTACAAAACAATGCACAAAAAACAGGCCAGTGTGAACTCTTCTATTCAAGTGCCTGTAAATCTACACTTAAAAAGTGAAATGAACCTAATAGAAATCCTAACAATGAATCACATTTTTGTAGCAGATACTTGTTTTTCCTATTTATTATCCATTTAAAACATTTTAAAAACTTACAAAGTGCCTAGTGTAAGTCAGCTTACTCCAATGTATGAAAAGGACCACACAAGAGGAGGAAATAAAACCTAACATTTGTTGAGCACTTAGAATGGGCAAGGCACTTTGGGGTGTCATCTCATCTCATCCTCAAAAATCCTGGGTGGAAGGTTGTCACCATTTTACAAACGATGGGACAGAGGTCCACAGACTTGGCCAAGTTCACATGGCTAAGAAGGGGAAGAACTCAGATTTCAGCTTTATTGCACCTAGAGATTTTGAACTCAAGAGCCTACTTTCTCAACCACTACACTACATGAATTAACACAGAGGGGAATAAAGGGACACACAAGGCAAGTAAGGACACATGGGCTCTGGTACTATTCCAACAGATGATCTTGGGCAAGGAACTTCCCCTTTGTTCTGTAGATATTTATCAAGCATGCATTCTTTATGTGCCTGATACTGACTGGGTGCTGGACATAGTGTCAGAAATCCAGAGAGAAAATACAGAGTCTTGGCTTTCAAGAGGCTTGCAGTCCAGTTGGAGAGATGTACAATTTGACCCACAGCAATGGAGTAATACTAAACAGCTCAACGGTGTGACAATTTTAAGCTCGTGTTAGGAAATGATCAAATATCATTATCTCAAATAAAGAAGGCTTATGACAGCCACAGAGCTCCTAAGGACATCAAAAGATAATTGTCTCATGAAAAAAAAATCCTGAGTTTATATATAGGATAATCTAGTGAATACCTCTTGTTCAGTAACTACCTTGCAAGCATGACCATCAACAATGCTATCTAGCAACATCTAACTATATGTGAGAATATTTATAAACAATGAATGAAAAGAGTTGAGTAAAACCAAGCAATGGAAATTAAAATATGTAATTCAAAGCTTTTCTTTCCAATTTTCATAAATTAAGATTTAGAAAAAGGGCAAATGATGACCTACCATGGCCAATTCTAAAGTATAGTGCAACTCAAACTACAAGCTATCTGCTAGTGAAATAAAAACAGCATTTAAGGAAGGTTTACATAAAGATATAAGGTGCCAGAAATGGAATGGGAAGATTGCAAACAAAACTATGCTAAATATCATCCAGAGCCAGATATTGTTTTCCTATCTCACTTTGTGATTAATGTAACACTTAAAAAAAAAAAAGTTTGGAAGCCTGGACTCTATAGGGCCAATACTGCCAGGTGAAAGGATTACAGGCCACTTGGTGTTTCTTTGTATTTTCTTTACCTTCCTGCATTAAACCTAGGCTGTTTCCTTTTGTTCTTTTAATATGACTTCAGATGTATCAGCAGAGCCCACAACAAGATACCTAATGGGGGCCCGGGCTTGCTGCAGAGTGGAGAAATATCATGTCAGATGTTACAGCATCAACAATCTATATGTTGCATGAAGAAAAGTGTCCCCAAAGAAAAGAGCAGCCAGCTGTCCTTTATATGAAATTCTGGTACTGCCTTTGGGGAGTATATCCAATGAGAACTTGTCCTTGTGATATAATACTTCTAATGGGTGAGCCATTTCGACACTTTACATACTGCCGAGTAAGTTTCTATGGAACTTGCTCATTGTACTCAGCACTGTCTGTGCAGTTAATTTAGGCATCAGAAAACTCAGTTGTTAATTTTCTGACTTGCCTCTGGACTCTTAAATGCTATTGCTCCAATCATAACACGTCGGAACACTTACACAGATTTCAACAATAATATCCACAGCTGGGAATAAATCAAAGCAGTTTTATCACTGATTAAGTGCTATTGAAATATGGTTACAAGACAACATGAAGCAAAGGACAGATTTCACTTGGGAAGATTAAGACGAAGCCTAGGGGGAAAAAAGGAGGGGAATGCAAACAAAGTCTATGCAACATTTAAAAAATATAAAATACAGAGTTAGAATGCATTTTTCAGCCATTTAATTCTGTTTCCTGTGTATGTGTGTGTGTGTGTGTGTGTGTGTGTTTATGCTATAGAGTGGTTTGACCACATAACATAAATTTAGGCACAGCTGTTTTTCAAGCTAGAATGCATTCATACTAAGACAGAGGTCAGCTAACTTTTTCTGTAAAGGGTCAGAGTATAAATACCTTAGACTTTGTAGACCATATATGCTTTATTGCAACTACTCAATCCCTCCATTTTGTATGAAAGCAGCCATGACAATACATAAATAAATGAGCATGACTGTGTCCCAATAAAACTTTTTTTATAAAAAACACAGGCAGAGAGCTGAATTTGGCCCTTGTGATGTAGCAGTTTGTTGACTCTTGCACTTAGAGACTCATTATTCCATCTGCCCAGAAAACTCCCTCAAATGAAAAGGGGTAAGAGTGAAGGGCATAGGGATGGAATTAGGGAGGACATGTGAGACTTAAACATACTCAGTCATCTTAAACTCATCCTTACTCTTGGGATGAATCTACACCCTGTCCAGATCTTCTGCAGTCTCTTTCCTGTAGACATAATGCAGACAGTAGCACCTCTACCTGCCTGCACCTTCAGGACTGGGTACCGCTGGGGTAGTTAACTCTTCTTGTGCACCTAGGGATACTTACTTTTAAAAAAATTGTTTCCTTTCTCTTCTTTATTCCTCCTCTGTCCCCTTCTCCTCCTCCTCCAAATGCCTTTTCAGTTCAACTGCTGGTTATCTTGGCCACAAATATGTCAGGGGTTTCCTCTTTCTAATCAGATAATTTCAGCTGTCTCTTGGACTTGGCTGGCATCTGGTGCTGACAGATTTTGGCCTGCTCACTCTGAGGCTGTACTGACCAGGCCAGGCCAGATGCTTAGATGCTGCTATTTTGCAACCACATCTGTGCAGAGGTTTGGAGGCGGGAAAGCAGATTTCGGCAGTGTTTGATCCTTGTCTCAGGGGCTCTTTGACATTTTCATCAAGGATCCAGATGATGGCAGAGAGATGATCTTCATTAGGACTGCAGATCACCAAGTTCTGTTTATATGTAAACAGGATTCCTCCTTGCAAGATAATCTCGATTTAAAATGATCTTGCCAACTAGGAACAATGGTAGTGAGGAATGTACTTAAGTTGGTAAGGACAACTGCAGCATTGTGTATTGTGACTGCCCTGTTGCATAAAGCAAGACAAATGTATGCTAGCAGAACTTAGATGGCTTCTCAGCATCTCTTCTGTTTTCAGCAACCCTTTCACACAAACTTCACGAGGTTCTTTTCCAACTGGCCTTCCAAATCTTCGCGGCTCTCTTTAAGATTCCTATTCTATCCTTTTCCTGTCTGCTAGAGAGAAAAAAATCAGTCTCCTCTTAAATTATGAAATTCACCAGGGTTCTGCGTCCTTGTTTCTCTTCTTTTCAAACTTTACATATTCTTGGATGATTTCACCCAAGCCCATGACTTTTACTGTAACCTATACATGTCAAGATGGCCACCACATCTGTATCTCTAAGCCTATTAGGTTTTGGACCCTAATCAGGGTCCACCTGTATGCCTTATGGGCACTTCAAACACTTTATCTTTCCAATTGAATTAGTCATCTTTCCCATCCCTCCCAAATTATGTCGTCCCCTATATGATTCAGCTGTATTAATTTTAACCATCATTTTCCCAAGTATTCTGGCCAGCCACACTAGTCGCCCTGTCCCCTCCACTGCATACATATATCTGTATACTCAGTCTTCAAATCCAGTGTCTTTTACTTCCTAAATATTATTTTAATCCATCTTTTCTCTATTTTCATTGCCTTTACCTTAGTTGCAGTTCCTCACAATTTTCTTTTCCCTCAAAAGTGGTTGTCTTAGTTCTGATCGCTAGTCCTCCCTCATATTATAGTCACATTTGAAAACTGAAAAAGTCACTGCCCAGAACAAAATATTCAAATGTCTTAGCATGCCATATGAAGTTCAATATCCTCTCATGCGAGGCCAATACTTTTCTTCCTACCTACTGCAGATACACACCTTCTCGTTCTCTCCTTCTCTCCCCTCTCTCCATCCTCTATTCCAACCATGCAGTACCACTTAATAGCTCCTATTGTACACCATGCTCTTTTGTATTTCTGTGCCTTTGCCCAGACATAGAAAGTGCTATTTAGAATTCTCTTAGAATCTTATCCATCCATCAAAATTTAGCTTAAAAGTACCGTTCTCTAAAAGATTCTCCAAACCTCTACCACCAAGCTAAGATGATCCTTTGGGCCCCCATTAGTCTACATACAGAGGGTGCCAAAAAATGTACCCACATTTTAAGAAAGGAAAAAAACTAGTAACATTGTAAGAATATATACCGATAACAAAAGATGAATACAAGTCACGTTTGACTTCTGCAATTACAAGAGGTGCTCAAAGTGGTTACCATCAGTGGCCAGACACTTCTGATTATGGAAAACTACTGCTTGAGCATAGACAACGTCTCTTAGAATGTCTATATATTTTTAAGGTAGCCCCAGTATATGCTCCATCATGGCACTTAGCATACTGGGTTTCAGTTACAAGTCTACTTCTCTCTGTGCATTCTATGAGTTCCTTTAGATGAAGATACCTGCCTTGTTCATAAGTGTATCCCACCATTCAGAATAGCATCTGGTACACATTGCTACATTTGGTAAACATTTGTAAGATACATTACACCATTAACAGTTACATACAATTGTGGTTGTATTAGTTAATGAGATTACCATGAACCTAAAACACAGCATTTTACTTCATGTGAACACAGTATTAGCAAACATTAGGGAGCATGGAAAATATTAGTTTCTATCTCATTATTCAGCACTGGTCAGATCATGGATGAATAAACCTAGAGATTTTGAACTCAATAATTAAAGTCATAGAAAACATGACTGGAACTCACAGAAAACCATAAATGTTTTGGAAAATAAAACCTACATGAAATTAGGCAAAGATTAGGATTACTCATTAAAAAAAAAAAGATGAGGGAAGTTTAATGGAAATTGTTGAGTCGAATCAAGAATTTTCTGCTGAGACTGGTAACAAGTATTTCCCGACCTTCTCTAAGGGAGGAATGAGATAAAAACTATCTAGTAAAGAAAGTGAAAGAGTTTGAGGAATATCTATGTATCCTCTAGCTTATTAGAGGGGATGAAGCATTCCTAGAGAAAATGGAAAAAATAATCCAAAATAAAAACTGGAAGAAAAAGACTTCAGTGGGGTTGGTGCTGAATCAAATGGAGGATCAGAAGATTAGAGAACTTAAGCTATCATCAAGGAAAAGAAGAAAACTGGATTCCACTAAAACCATAAAATCTATAAATGGCACTGCCCACTACAGGTGAGTTTAGAACTTCTAAAGAAAGCGCAGCAGCCCAGGCCCAGGGGGCACAGCCATCAGCCCAGGGAGGGCACCCAGTGCAGCCTCCAGAGAAACAGGGCCAGTGGGTTCGATGGTGACTCACTACTGATTGATGGATTGGTGATTCAATATGGCCAATCAAGAAATTCATTTTTTTTCAAAAGGATATGCCATTGAATCTCCAAAAGCCTACCCACTGCTGTTGACTATAGTGAAAATAAATGATAGTTATAGAAAGTGCTTCAAGTTACCTCTATGAGCTTTAAAGCTTTGGGCCTGAAATTGGAGGCATTGATGGAATATTTTTATCTTTGAAGTAATGGCTTACTTAGTATGAGAAAGCTGGTTGGAAAAAGTGTTAACAGATTTGTTTTTCAATTACAATATACTTTTAAAATTGTGTAACAGAGTTATAATTCGTTTTTATGGCTCAAGATGGAGGAGCTGTTACAAAGAACAGGAAATGTATGCTTGGCAGCAAGAGAACTTAAAGCGAAAACTGGGGTGAGTCCCAGGCAAACACTCTAAGAGAATACTGCAGAAGATATTGGCAAAGATAAAACGATAACAGAAGTTTTGTATCCAATACTTATGGCATTAGGAGTATATACACTAAAGGGTAAAGGTAGACAATAAAATAAAGCTGATATATTAGCACAAAGAAGCATAACATACATGTTAACAGAGAGGTGAGCAGTTACACCAAGACTCTGGGATGTGGCTCATGCATGGAGAATGGTGACAGAGGCACACATTGTTCAAAAAAGTACAGCTAACAAATTGGGCAGTAGTGCTAGAGTCTGTTTAGAACTAAACAAACAAACATGTAAGTATAATTCTAGAGGAAAAAAATAATTCTAGAAGATGTGAACTCAATGGAGAGTATTTGAACTGAGAAAGAAATAATTGAAGTTGCTGTGGGAGCAGGTTACAGATGCCTGATGGGAGATAAGGAAGATAGTTTCCGAAAGTAGATTATCAAACTGGGTAGCAGAATGATAATGTGGTGATGAGGGAAACTCAAGTATTAGTGTATCTGTTGGGAGTATTACTCAGCTAAAAGCAGAACATCTGATAAATTCCTGCCTTACTGGCAATTTAACTTTTAGAAAGAAAAGGAAAAAAAGTGTGTGTAAGTACGCACTCTGATTTTCTTAGATACCTTAAATCTCTTTCGAACAGGTAAAAGAAATTAGAACATAAAAATCATGTAATCTCAGAGTTGAAGGATCATAAATGTTATCCAGGCCAACACGTGAGCTCCATCTATGCTGACCCTGACATGGAGGGCCAGGCTGTCACTGAATGCTTTAGGTGACACGATTGTCAACGAGACTGTCATATCACCTTTGGCCAGTTTTGACTGAGTTACCTTTATAGTGAGATTATAATCAATTCAGTCACTGGTCTTAATTCTAATTCCTCTGAATACATAGATTAAAAGTAACTCTTTTCTTCAAGTCGGTCCTTCAAATATTTGAAGACAATTTCATATTCCCTCAAGCTTTCTTTTTCCTAGACTTAAGCTGCCCCATTTTGTTCAGTCACTTGTTCACATGACTTGTTTTGCATATTTTCACCCAGGCTTATTTTCTTTAGGACAAAATGAGGGAGGAATATTGATGAGATGTACCCAACACATCTCAAAGCAAGAACTTTGAGAAAAAGCTGTAACATTATGCTGTGGTCATTTTTATGAAGAAAGGGAAAGATGGGTATTTTTAGTCATATATCCTGAGTTCTAGGTGCACTGATTCAAAAAATGTAATGAATAGATAACCATAATCCCATGACTAGAGATTCTAAAATGGAATATTTCTCAAAGCAACTGGGATATTCTAAAAGAAGTACTACTATAATGATCCACATGAAGAAATAAAGAAGAGAAAGACCACATAATAAAGAAAAATAGTTGAGCTGGAAGTAGGCTTGTTGATGCAGTTATAAAATGGTATGTAAGATGAGGAAGGAGACAAAGTAAGTGGGATGGGTTAAAAAATGGCAAGGAACTAAAATTAAAGTGTCTGAGAGGCTGGAGTTGGAAATGACCTTAGATTTATAAAAACTTCTAGAGATAGAATAATAAGTATGCCCACACATATGTATACACGTACACACACACACACACACACACACACACACACACACACACACACCAATATCTGGAAGGGTCAAGGACACTTAATTGGCAAGATTATATAATGCTGATTTGCCATAGAGGGGAAAAGATAAAACTACTATTTTTGTTTTTCCTTCTAGCTTCCCTATAAAGAAGAAAGTACAGAAAAGAATAAAACAAAATAAAAAACCAAACTGTAAAGGGTTAAGAGCATCATTAAAAAGAAATAGGAATGAAGGAGTTGGCATAATGTGTGTGTTTGTGTGTGTACATTCATGTATACATATGTATATTAGATATATATGTATTTTTCCCTATATATACAAATTTCATATACTTGAAAAGAATACAAATAGACCAAATTAAATATGTTCATGCTCCAGCATGTAGGCAATCCATAACCTGAAGATCCAGCACCATGGTTGGAAGTCTCAGGATCATTTTATTAAAAATGATTAATAAACATCTATAAAAGAAACTACTGGGAACCAGTAAGTGTATACTACAAGTCTTGGTGAATTATCATTTTTTCCCACAGAGTCTGTAGATTCTTAGCCAAATAATTCCTCTAATATCATTTTTAGCAGCATATTTTATGGACTTGAAATTTAGGAAGACTAGGTAGATAAAATATAGAGGTAAGTGGAATAATACCTAGCCAAGCAACTGAATCCAGTGATAATGGACAAAAGAATGCCTATCATCCTATAAAGGGCTCTCTCCTATTGGTTTACTATGGAAATACACTGAATCATTATTTTTATCAATGGCTCCTTAAAGATATTCCAATATATAGATAAAATTGGTATTTCAGAGGGAGAACTCACATCAGGGTTAAAACTTATCTCAGTAAGTCAGAACAAGGTTCAGGGAACAGCACTAAGCTTCAAGTGGACAGCAAGTATGCTGAGTTCCACACTGAGGCTAACAACTCAGTGCCCTCTGTGTATGATGGGGGAACAGGGCCCAATTGCAGTTTTTTGACTGAGATCTGGAATTCTTAGTTGACCACCAGTTTGCAAAGAGTCAACAACAAAATCGGTGACGTGATGTTTAAGCCACAAAGGTAAAAGCATCATTTTCAGTTCAAGGGGTTTGGGCCTTCCCCTAGTCTCTGCCCTACCGGGACCACATCAGAATATTGGGTCATTTCAGAGCATGAAGTAGTACCCCGAGAAATCTGCAAAGTATGCCTTATGGAGAATCACAAAGGAATTTAATAAAGAGAGAACTTGTAGAAGAGAGCTCTTAGGAAAAAAAAAAGAGATGTTGGTTAAAAACGCAAAACTAGGATTGAAAAATGAAAAACATATGAAGATATTTCTAAAAATGAGAATGTAATAAAATGATGGGCTGCCTTGAAGGGAGCAAGTTTGAGATCCTTAGAAATATTTGAACAGTGGTCAGGTGACTTCTGTCAGGAATGTTTTGAAAGAGATTCTTGCATTGGAAGCAAGTGTTAGATAATTTCAGAAGTTCCCTGCACTCTGAGATTCTATGCCTTTCTTTGTATGCTATTGCTTCACAAGTAGAAGGCATATTACATATTGGCCAAAAGAGTTAGGCTTAATAAAGAATGTTGCAGAGAACTAGCTTTGAAATTTTATATATGGAAAGGCAATATATTTAACAAGGCTAATTTGTATTTGAACTATAGAGAAGCTTACAGAAAATATCCACATAACTATACATGTTTTTTTCCTAATTCTCCCTAAACGGTTGAATAGTGCCAGGAGTGAAACACATCGAAATTAAGTAAAATAACAGCTAGCCAACATTCTTCCAGTCTTTTGGTGCTCAGGTCTATTACAGAATCGCAAAGCTGAGATGCACCTTTTCTGGTCCAATGGCAAAACTTCACTGATGAGAAACCCAAGGATTATGGGGGTTATATGACTTGCTAAATTGGTTATTACTATGGGGCACTAGGAAAACACCCTCAATGAACATACAAAAAAAAAGTGGTTGTAAGAAAAAAAACTATTTGTGCTTTTTGGATAGAATTTCTGTATTTCCTATCCCTTATGGGGGTGGGGAGGCATGAGAAAAAGTTGGCACAAAAACAAATATGTGAAGCTAATTATTAAGTTACGGAAGAACTGGTATAAATTGTTTAGCCTACCCTGAATCATGGTTGCCCTTCTGTGGCTAGAAACCCTGTTGAAAGAAGTCAACGCACTCTGGGAGGTGTGCAGTGAAATGCACACTGAAACTGGGCTTGAGGACCAGCCTGACCTGGCCCAGAGGAGCCCCTCCATCTCAGCATCCTCTGCACAACATGGTCAGTGACAAGGACCCTGAATCAGAGTCAGATCTCTTCTCAATAGTCTCATGTCTAACACAAGGTGTTGGGTCGCTTCCAAGGCTACATCTAATTTAACATTTAGCAACACTCCTTCTCATCATGGTCTTAGGTTAACTGTCACCTTTCGATCCTAGCTTCGCATAATCAAGCCCAGCTGAGGAAGCAGAGCACAAATCTAGCTGTGGGATGCCTTTAGCCCTTCCATTCATGGCTGGCATCATGAGCCTGTGTAAGGAGTTCAATTGTGAAAAGATCTTACAGCACAGGAGTTCTTAATTACAACACTAAATTCACCATTCCATTTTTATCTTCTTTCTCAACTATTGACCAAATGGAAGACATTTTTCACTTGGGTTGGTTTCTCACCTCTTTGAAACAACTAGCAAATTTCACGTCCATTAAAATTGCTTCACTTTTGCCTTCTATCACTGGCTGCTTGGGAATCCTGCAGATTCTTAACTTTTTATAAATGCTTCATCATTTGAAGGAATGTTAAAATTATTGTTATTAGAATGCTCATTTTTCATCACTTTTCCTTCTTAACATGTACTGATTGGACATGAATGTGGCCACAATTCCAAGTGGAAAATGAACTCTAAGGACCCTAAGTCACTGTCATGTTCCACATGACCACCGTGGCGAAGATAATGGTGTCTTAGCCCAGGCAAGTAGGATTCATGCCTTTTCCTTGTGTTTTCAATACGAGGCATTTTTAACGCTCATGAAACTTTTTGTTACCTAGACAGACTGCATATCTCACCCCTGGGAGGGGTACGTAACATCTCAATATACATAAAAGTGAACATTCCCTTTCTTTCTATAGCTTATGCAGGCACAGCCTCAGTCTCTCTCCATAATAGTTTTCTTATCAGCCACATAGAATAAATACTACATACAATTGGCCAATTTACTTGACAAAGTCTATCGTAAAAACATATTAGCAAAACCTGTGTCTGTGAGATGCTTTGATGTCTTTGAAGAAAAGGTGCTATTTTCCTAAGATGATATGATTCATGGCTTTCTTAATTTGGGTAAGTTCAGAAATTGAACAATTGCAAAAATTTAATCCCTGCAGTATCTTGCACTTTTCCAACTTCACCATCACAGGTCTACACAGTATTATGTAGATAGTTACTGACAGCCCACAAGAGGCTAAGATCCACTGCTTGTTGGAAGGGCCAAAACAGAAGCAAAGCTTTGTCATCTATTAGCCCACATGGAGATTTTTCACACATCACGGAAACTAATTTTTTGGTATTTTGTCTTAAAGGTAAAATTGATGGTGAAAGAGTATATCATGTATTTCCTATTATGAGTTAGAGGCAGGATAGCACGGGGATGCTGAGGATGGATTCTAGATGCCCGGCCCTGAGCAGGTGAAGTCATTGCTAATACAATGTTCCTGATGAGTCATTAATAATGCAAAAATCCAGATTGGCAAAATGTCCTATCATAATGCAGAAGATTTATTTTTCTTTTGGAGAAACAATTCTATAATACTCCAACATTCCTCTTGTCTTTGATACAGTCTTGCTACTCAGCCTCCACTGCAACGTATTACTGTTTAAATACTGGAAAATCTTGCTATGATGCATTTTTTCTCCTCTGCTTCCCCCACTCTACCAGGAAAAGTATGTCTGGGAAGTAGCCCCTCCTTCAGTTATATTTCCCTGCTACTTTCAGGGCCCTTTTTTCCCTTAACAGTATAAAAACTGCTTCCATGCACATTTTACTAAACAATAAAAATGGGGTGAGAGCATGATCTGACTACAGTGCGTGTCGCCTTTCTTATGCTCAGTAACCATCAGGAATTCCATATGAAATCACATTATCATTTATGTTTTTTTATGGTCAGTGGCCATCGAGAAATTTCCCATGGAATCATATTATCAGTTATGTTTTTTTAAATATCAAGACAATTTCTATCTTCATTTGACTGACATCCATATATTATTTCCCAAATGTGTTACAGTGTATTTTCAGCACTTCGTTGCCTTCTAGCTTAAGTTCCCCCCTTTACATCTTCATTATAAAATTCCTGGCACGCTTTAACAACAACTATAAAAAGACAATGCTGGAGATATATTGGGAAATACGAGGAGAGAAATGGGCTACAATCAAATGTATGAAGATTTCGGGTCTGGCAAATTCTCCTCCTCCATGAACACGTGTTCTGCCTGTCATATCTGCAGTTATGACCTGGAAGGCTCAAGCTGTGGCCCTTACTTATGCAAGTCTATGTGGATGTAGTGGGGTCAAGTGTCCAATTTGACTTTATCTGTGTGGCTATAAGTATATAAAATATTTGGATCACTGAATAGTTAGGGTCAAAGTCAAATTATGCCACTTTCTCTTCCATTCTTCAACCCAGCTCAATCCCAAAGTGGTTGTCCTTTCACAAGGAAGGACAATATATATTCCAGTACAGTATAGGGCTCTCCCTCTCTTTTATCAATCTTGTGGGAAGATTAAAGGACACTCTATTTGGGACAGTCAATTGGATTCCTTGAATACTCGACTTTAGAATCCAGATGGTAGGAAACTATTAGGTGGATCAAAGCTTAGGGACCAAGGGTTTCAATGATAAGTCACATCCTTCTTAACCTGACTGTCTCTATGGCCACAAATATATCAGGTAACTTCTCAGCGCTGTTTTCTCTCTGCTAAGCAGGCAAGCTTGGAAAAATGTGTTCTCCTCAGATTTTGGTATCTACGTTAGGGATCCCTATGCCTGTGAATTTTTAAAACCAATTCCCTGATTAGATTACTGACAAGATGAACTAATTAGAAGACAACACGAAACAAAACAGAAACTGATCACATCTTCTGTTATAGCTTTGAATTCTAGAAATAAACAAAATCAACAACAGCAAACAATCAATCAGTGTACTGACTCCTGGGTCTCCTTGGTGCGCGACAGGCTGCAGCTTTCTGGTTTATAAGCCGTGATCACCACTAGAGGCTGAATGTTTTCCTTCTCATTGGGTGACTTTAAACAGGTCTTTCAGAAGCCCACAAGGAAGCAAAAGCTGTAGGAGTAGCATGCACCATAGGCATCCTCAAAATGAAAACATCAGAATTGAAAATGAGGGCACAGCCACTAGAATTTCAATGAGGAAGGACTGTTGTTTTTCCTAATTAAAAAAGTCAATGTTCTCAGTTTCTCAGATTTCTAACTAGTTGCAAGTTAGTTGAACAGTTTCCATGCCTGCATCTGAATTGTGCCTTGGGAGCCTCAAGGGTATCAGAGCCAAATATACATATTTATTCAGGAAAATAATTGTTTACACTGATGAAATTGGCTGTAAATTGGATGAAAATATGCAGCAATGCTTGGATATTCAGGGGAAATTTAAATACATGCATTGACCTTTTAGTAACATGGATATAGAAAGATAGGCAGCACTTGAAATGCTGCTGTACAAAAACAGCGGTTTCTTCTCCGGGATCTAAACACAATGAAAGATGACGACAATAGATGCTGGGTAGAATTTTCAAGAAGCAACTTTTTATGGGTTTAGTTAACATTTCTGGGATCTAACACACTGCTATGCACATGACGTAATTCCTCAAACAAGCAGGTTATACGTCCAAGATATTGACTTCAACAGGTATAAAGAAAGATAGATTGAAATATACCACATTTACCCCTTAATCCCTTTAATTAGCTATTAAGGAGTTTTTAAAAATCCACATATCTATTGAAGCTTATGTATATGTTCAGTTTGCCCTGTTTGCACAGGTAATAGTTGCATGCATCTACTTGTCGGTATAGGACTTGTTCTCATCATGTTACACTCATGTATGAGAAGGTGGTGACCTCTATACATTACTTGTTCATCACACTTTCTTCCCGTCCCTCCTTTACTCTGACTTAGAATACTCAACTCCAGGCATGCTGACATTTGTGAAACAGCAAAGAAATAAGCCAAGGGATATTTGGTTCTGACAAATGGACCTGCCTCCTCTTCTGAAGCTGGTTGGAACTTCTGGGGACTCATTGCAGTGGGGCACCGGCAGCTTCTCTCAGAAGTGGCTATCTTCTAATAGCTGTGAGGCCCCAGGGACGCTGTTCTGTGAGGCTAGAAGAGGTGGATTGGGGCTTGTTCTATAAACAAGGTTAAGGGAAATGCATCATGATGCTGAAGACGGTCATGGCACTGGTAACTATAACATTGTACACATTGGTGATTATAACATTATTTGCATTGAAAGGGGTGGGGCATGTAGAGGCAGGTAAGCTTTTAGCATGTTGGTTAATAAAACCACTCACACTCTTTTTAAATCATGTTTATGTCCATCCTTGGGTGAAAAAATCCAATTTATGTTCTCCCAGGACCTAAGTCATTGCCTAGATGTTAGAAGCATATGGATACTCTATTAGCCAATATCTGATAAGCATTTAACACCAAGAGTGTTGAAATAATTCAAGGAGTCTATGTGATATAAATCCAGAATTCTATGACCATATTTAATACGTTTAGGCAGGGAATTATTAAAATATGTGAAAAAAATCAATGCATCTTCTTAAAGTACCAAAGATAGGGTTTCAAAAAATCCTAAATTCTTAACTCAGGTTTTTAAGTACAAGGTGATCCCAGAACATTTTGGGACTAGAAATCTAAAATGATAAAATGATAGCAATATTGTTTTATTTTTATGATATTTTATCTTATAGGGCGTTTATAAAAATGCCCCAGACAATCTAATGGTAGTCAAGCTCATAAAATCTAAGGCTTTTTATCAAATCTTGTTTGACCAGATTTTGTCCCTCCCTTGATCTGGAGTCTACAGTTTGCCATCTGATCCACAGATGATGACTAACGGGTTACAACTGATGGATTTCACAGTGGTCAAGTATTTTGTAAATCTCGTAAGTATCATCATTTGTAAAGCTACCGTGCCCATCTAAGTTCCTACTACTTAAATTTCTAGGTCTGATTAGAGACCTATAACGTCCACGAAGCCTCCCAGGTGCACAATACCTCGGCGCGGCCCTGCCCACACCTGGAACTTGTTAGTCACGGTAATTTCTACTTCCCCCAAGTGGACCATAAGCTCCTTAAATGCCGAAAAACAATGAGTCTTATTCTTCATTATATTCCTTGAGCATCCAGCAGAGCACTGGATATATTATTGGATATTTAATAAATGTTTTTGAATAAATTAAAAATTAATGTGTTTCTGTTCATATTGGACTCATAACTTTTGCAGAAGCCTGTGATATTAGATCCCTGAATTAAACATTTGAATCTGTAGGTGAGCCTATTTCCCCCCCATTTTTTTTTTTAAGTCTTGAAAACATTTTGGCTGCTGCTATGTATATAGGTTTAAAAAAAAAAAAAGCGACCAAATGATTTGAGTCCACGGCTCTGTATTGACAGTTTTCCTCCCAGAGGGAGTCTGGCTTGGTTCGTGATCTACCAAAGAATATTTTGAAGTCAGCTGCTAGAAGAATGAATGATCCATTTGTCCATTCTTCTATTCATTCAAACGAAATTCATTCAGCTCATACTCTAGTCTCGGCACTTGTTTACATTTCTGTGAAAAAAGACACACACATATATAAACTACTGCAAAGCTATAGATAGCATTGTCTTAAACCATGTTCAAAAGAAAGAATTAAGTTGGTGCAATGTGAATTTTAATGGGTGAATAATCTAACAGGGACAGAATAAGTGGGGGGTGACCTAACAATACTTTCTCAGATTATGCCATTCCTCATTTCGATTTCATTTTTAACCATGGATATTTGATTACTGTCTTTTATGACACTGTTCCAAAACAGCCATTTCTTTTCATTAGGAACATTATTTTTTAAAAGATACGCCTGCATCGAATAAAACCTTCATGGCGCCGGCTGGTTAGGCTGCTTCAGAAAAAAGGCTCGTTCAGTCCTTTGAGTTAGAATTGGGCATAACTCTAAAGCCTGTAAGTTGAGAGACTGGCTAAAACTACTACTCTCATACTAGTCACGATTTCTGCTTCACCATACTTAATTTGCTACATATAAATGAAGTTTAAGAACACATCGCTCTGTCTCAGCTGCTACTTGTTAACCAAAATAACATAAACCTGCCCTAAGAAATCAAGGAGCTGCCTCCAAATGTACAGAGAACGTTCTACATCAGCTAGGCTCACCGTTACCTGAATGCTGGCTGCGCATGCTGCATAGATTATATATCATTGCTCCTGACCACAACATTCTGACATTCACTGTTCCCTGTCTGAGGACGAGGTTAAATAATCCAGGGTCACAGGAGCAGGATTTGAACTCAGTCTCTCTAACCTCAAAGATTGTTGGTATTGTGATGCTATGTGGTCTCCACACGCTGTCTTGAATCTAAGGCTAAATGCAGATGGACCTGGAAATTGAAGTAATTTTTAAACATTTTCTTGAATAATAGGAGCTTTCAGAATACAATTGATGATTATATGAATCTACTGATATCGTACTCAGAAAACATCCCACTTCTATAATTTCATGGTCTGGGTATTTTTGTTTGTTTGTTTTTCCCTCATTTTATTACAGCACTTTTTTGACACTGACACTGCAAGTTTCTCAAAATGTAGTTAATACTAACTATACATCCTGATACCAGATGACACTGAAGAAACATTAAAAAACCCTTTGCTTTTGAAAATGTGGGAAATACAAATATACGTTACATTTATATATGCAATACAGACAAGTAAAATCAATGACATGGAGTACCTATGTAATAAAGTAATTGCTTTAGAAATGTGTGTGATAATTGCATATCAGCTGAATAATTCATTACTAAAATTATTGGTAATGAATGTTAATTTCATACGATTATCTCATGTGTGGGAATATGCTGATGTACAGTGATTTACAGTAAACTTTAAGGATGAACATTTTATTTTTAGACAATTGCATGTTCATTAAAGATGAAAAAATGATGACAAAACAGGTTTCAGTGATGCATTCAATTTGCACCAATATAGTTTCAATCACAAATTGCTTTTAGGTTGTATTAGCTATAGCCTATAAATCATATATAAAGATGTGTGTACTTGTGATATCATGCAGAGCTGTCCAGCAGAGGGCTCCTTTGAAACAGAACGTGAAAAATGAGGCTGCTGTTCACAGTGGAGCCAACAAGGTGCTTTTAATAAACTATATTAAAGATTAGCAAAGGTTTATGCCAAAAAAGCCAATGGTTCACAATCCATTTTCCTAGAGGTTATAATTGCATGTACGTATAAATGAATGTATGTGATATTTTCGTGATACCTGTCCTATAAAAATATAAAGTGATTAGACCATTCTTTAATGAAATACAAGCAAAACCAACTAATAAGTGCCCACAAGCTATATAAATATATGCACATTTAATTACACATATAAAGCAACACAAGGCAAATGTACAGAAATATTTTACTAAAGGGGAACCAATTTTCCCCCCAAAGGAATACATCATTAAAAAAAAGACTGTACAAATTTTCCCCTTTTATTAGAAACTACAGTTATCATTGAAAGATTGTCCCCTTCCCTACAATGGGGTTGGGGAGGCATTGGGAGTTCAGCAGATATTATCCTTTATAAATGAAAATGTACTTACACAAGATAAGTAATTTTCTCTTTATACAGTGATTCTGATTTCTCTTAATTTTTAATTAAATAACTGTATTCTGAAAAATATGATACATTATACATATAATGTATGAGTAATTGATATAAAAATGCTATAGTGATCAGACTGATAAATACTTTTCACATGGACATTGCAGTGATTTCACTTTAAAAGAGGAAAGTCTAGTAACAACTCCAGAAATGGTATTCTTTTTATTGGAGTAACTATTAGGTGGGGTTTTGGGGGTGGGAATTCACAGAGATAATCATGTTTTTGATCTGAGAGTTATAGATGGCTTCTATGGTATAGAAAGATTCACCAAAATCGACTTTTCATTCAGCTCAACCTTCAAGTTTGCATTTAATTTTAATAAATGGATATGTCACTGAATCGTGTTGAAAAAAGGTGAATTTTAGATCCCCAAAGAAGATACTGACATTTTTAAAACAAAGGCAAGTGATAACTAGTCATTAAAATAACAATCTAAATTCCTTCATCATCACTACAGTGGAATTGTTCCACGTCCTACATCCATAGATACTAGATTCAGGATGTAGTAATGACATCACTCTAGAGTGGGTAGCAATTTCAACACTCAAAGCCATGAAATAACGACAACAATAAAGCTAATGGCCATTAAGCAAATAAAAGGTAATATATAAGGTTTTAGTATTTCAGTAATCCTTATAAGAAACAACCTTTGTGGGTATATGTGGTTTTTCTGTTTGTTTTTGTCAAATTAGAGCCAGGCTCTGGTATTCAGAGCACTAGAGACCAGAAAATGTGAATCCATATTTAACCAGTGATATGTTACTGTGAAAAGCTGGAAAAGTCAGATGTGGTAGAACATCTACAGTAACAAATCCAAAATCATGTTGCGGTGAGTATTTATTATCTCAAACATGGAAAAGTAATCAACCAACACTGCATCTCCTCGGAAAATGGCACCACTCTAAAGGAACCTGGGGAAACAATCATATTATAATTTTGCATTTCACATGTGCATTTTAAATGCTATTATTTTCCCCTCTTTTGATCTTCCCTTTGTGTCTGTAAAAGGAGCTTTCATCTTTGGATGTGTGTGCAAGGAGATGCTTTGGAGCCTGCGTCCTTCCACATTTACGATGCCAACAGTCAGCCAGGCTTTTGCACATGACACAGACTGTACCAAGACAGTTACATCTGACTGCTTAACCCCTAAGCTTGCCTGGGCAGTTCAGGAGCCCCTGCTGTGATGTTTTGTTTGCACACATGCACAGATAAAGGCCACCACACTTCTCATTAAACAAGAAGGCATGTGGGAAAATTAATAATTTAATCTGCAGGGAGAAGATGGATGTTGAAATCAAATGTGAGTCTACAACCTTCTGTGAGCGCTCATCTTACTGTCTGAGGAAATCTGATGTCAATTCTGCTGCCTGACTCATGTCTCTGCAAGAATATCAAAGTGTCAGCAAACTAGTGCTTTCAATCTGCTGGGCTAGAAAGGGTGGTCTTGTCACAGTGCAGACCCCTCAGGAGCGGGAGCCTGGTTGGGAGAGAAGAGAAGGAAGAATACTGTTGGAATTGGGCCATAACATGTGCTCTGCTAGGGTCTCCCATGCCCTCAAGAGTCTGAACAAATCCTCGAGGAAGACTACATGAAACAATGACCCAGACTCAAGAAGTGTTCTGTGTGTGAGTCAGCAAATCATAGACAAGTATAACCTACCAGTGTACTCTCTACTCCTAAAAAATATTTTCAAAGAAAGAAAGAAAGGAGGGAACCAGGGAAGGAGGGAAAAACAAAGGCAGGAACAAGGGTCTGGCTTTGGTCCTATATAACTAGATCTTGACGCTGAGCTGCTCTGCCAACACACAAGATGATCATGCCTTCGCTGACAACCATGATGAAGCCTCATTTCCTTGGTAAGTTTATGTGTGGGATTTTCAGGATGCCCACCCACATTGTGCTGTAATTTGCTAAACCAACAGCTCCAGAAATGATACCTGCAACATGGCTCTATCTCTGAATGAGGAAGGGCCCAGCCCCCCATGGGGCCAACCATGAACCATTGCTCTGCAGAGAATCCTGAGTTTCATTCTGCCCGCAGACTCTTGGTTCAGCCCCAAAGGGGATCTATAATGGGGAAAAAATTTAGCGTTGCCATTTTCTGTATAGAAACATGGAGAGAGAAACAATTTACAAGAACAAATTCCTTGAAGTAGGCGATAGCTGGATGGCACAAATCATCATCACAAACTTGCAAAATGAATCTTTTTAGTTCATTTATAAGTTCATTCTTTTGAACTCCCTCATTGCCCATGCTCATGTGCAGAGATCGGAGAACATCCATAAATAAGACGATACTTAGAAAACTTTCACAACTTACCCTCAAATCAGTACACTGTCCTTCTCATATAAAGATTACATCACTGAGCCATGGTCAAACAGATCCTTTAAATAGCTTTTTTATTAATGGTGAGAGCTCCATATACACTCTGTCCTCTGTTTTATCAAAACAATCCATTGGAAGCTAGATGGCTAAGGAAGGTGTCAGGCATGGTTGCAGAATTGGACAAAACTAATTTGTCCATAGAAAACGGGGTCCCTGGACTTGGTCTCAACAGTACAAATCCCTAGCCAGCTGAACTAAACTTCATGAAGATCAGAGAGATAGCATAGGGTTAGACAACAACACCCTGAATTTGAAGTCAGAAGAGGTGGGTTGTGTTACCCCTAGCCAGCTATGTTACCTTGAGAAAAAAAGTTAGCTGAAGGGTACCTGAGAGCATCATTATGCATTTTACAGATGCTGGTTCATTTGATTAACACTTAGCAAAATGTGACATCCCTTAATATCTACCTATTTATTTTCATCTTTCCTCTATAAATATAAAGATGCCATTCTTATTCTCTTCTACGTGACATCCTTAAAATATTTGAGGATGACTTTCATATTCCTAGGGCTTTTTTTTTTGGTCCTCTCTGGCTCAAATATCTGTAGTTTCCCCAACATTCATAAAAAAACCTGATATCCAAGCTCCTCTCCATCTTGGTTTCCTTTCTCCAAATATTTCTAGTTTTGCTGGTATCCTATAAAAATACAGAGAAAACCACCTACAGAGCTGACTGCACTATATTGTGGGTAGGATTTTCTATGTGAGAGCTGATTGACCTTAATAAATAAAAATACTGAGGACAATGATATAGCCTGGAAAAGAAGACTGGTCCTATTGTATGAGTCAGTGACAATCACAGAGCTCAGGGGATTCAGAGGAAGTCCTTTGTTTCATGTTGAGATCCTAGTTTATGTTTATAAATGGTTGGAAGTCCATCATTAGTCTAAGGAATGGCCTCTAAACACCTGTGAACACCTACCTACCTAAGATGTGAAGGTATCATTTTAATAAAAGAGCATTTCCTAATAAATTAAACAAGTTGCTGGAGAAGTGATATTCTCATGTTTTAATCTATCATAAACATTAATGTTCAACATTAACAACCTTGTAATTTGCAACACTTTACTGGAATTTACCACCAGCAAACAATTTATATACATTGACATAAATATTTCACTATATCTATAAACATATTCATATGCAGATTTTAAGAACCAAGTATAGCTGATAATAACAGTTAATGTTTATTAAGTAGTTACACTGTGCCAGGCACTGTGCTAAGTACTTTGCATGTAATATTTCATTCCATACCAATGATCCTATGAGACAGATGCTGCTGCTGCTACTGCTGCTGCTGCTGATTATCATCCTTGTTTTGCCAATGGACATTATAACCTAGAGACATTAAAAAATGTGTCCATGGTGACACAACTAGCAAGTGGTAGAATGACAGAACTGAACCCAAGTCTATCAACTTCAATATCCATGTACTTGATCAACTCATGGTACTTCCTCTCCAGTGTCCTATAGTAAGGGCCACCTCTTCATGGGATAAATAGCTTCTATGGAAGGCTTGAGGTAGATTCTAATTTATCATGTCTTTGAGTTGAGCCCACAGATTCTCTATCATATCATTCTATAAAACCTAACTGTGACACATAAAATATCACTAAACAAAACCCAAACCATCACTGAAAGAGTTCTAACACTTATGGATGTATAATCATTCACAGCAAAAGGCATGGTGGTACAAATCATACTGGTGAAGAACTAGTTCAACTAATAATAAACTTGGAATAATCATAGTTGCTAGAAACGTTGTAAGTAAATGAGTATTTTGTGCATTTTTCCCATTCTCTATGGTGGTTCCCATCGCCATAACTACCAAAAAATAAGACCTTGTATTGTTAACAGACACCAGAATTTACAGTAGGATATTGATTTCAAAGAGTCACTTATTTATTCAACAAATACTTATGGAATTCCTATATGTGCCAGGCCCTGTCCCGAGCACTCGGAATACAGCACTGAACAAATCCCCCAAATCCTCATCCTGTGGAACTTATATTCCAACAGTTCTGTTGATTTTCCAAGTACTTGGCTCTTTTGTAATTGCCTTTGGAAGCAGATTAAAGTTCCACAGGAACAGTCTCTGCTCACATCGTGAATGCCCAGATGCTGGCAGCTGGCTTTCCTTTAGTCACATTCATGGAGAAAGTAATGTGCCTGCTCTAGATGCTGCAGGAAATGCAAAAAAAGTCAACGGTGGAAGTTCCAAAACATGGCACGGTATCAAGTAACGCCTTCCTAGTTGTGGGATTTATTTTATGATGTTTGCAGCAGGAAACATGTGTGCCTAATTATTTTCAATTCAGATTACTACAATTGGTTTGTACTCTTTTCGGATAACCCTGGGGAGGAACATGTCAGGTGGCAGAGGGAAACAAGTTCAAGGTTCAATGTGGCCATAGCTGGGATGTACGGTCACTACTTTGCATACAGATAAGGAAGAAAAACAGCATCTTCCCAACCAATGGCTCTTCCTTTTCTCTTATGAGATTATTTTCATTAAAAAAAATGTTAAATATCTTTCAAGTTATCAAGTGCATTAGGAAATTACAACTATCTCTCTGCTAGGCTAAGGAAATGATAAATCCAGCTGGATAAAGAGCAGTCTTCCTTACATTATACATGTGACTTACCAAGATTTGTGCAAGGCATACAAAAGCATGCCCATAAAAAGTGTTATTCATCAATAAAGAAAAACAGAACAGATCAAAAAGCATCAAGGTAAGCCCAATGAAAGCCTCTGGCTTATTTTCCTGCATAGTCCTACAATTGAGTGATACGGAAAAGTATGCTACAAATAACTGCAAATGTGACTGACACCTTCGAACAATATTCAAACTTTCCATAGTAAAGGGCCAGGAGGAGATAATACAAGTAAGACTTTATTTTCATTCATTAAGACTGTGGAAACAGTTTGACCTATTTTTAAAGATGGTTCTTACCAAATACATAAAGAGGAAGATAGCATCATGACTTTGGGTCGATGGACCAACCCTCCCCTGTACCCCATCTTCATCCTCTCCTTCAGCATGAACTGTGTGACTGATCACTTTAACCTCTCTCTTAACAATATCCTAAATATCCTTGTCCATGACCTTTTGTCACATCCTTTTTACAAATCCACAACTCTAAAGGAACAGAACTATCTTTGACCTCCAAGCTTATATCCCTCTGTTGTGTATTATACAACCAGGCAGGTTATCCCACTGTGAACTCAGGGTTACCAAACTCAAGCAGGTTTACAACCTTACACACTTTCCAATAGGTTCCATGTTAGTAAGCTCTCCCCTTCTCCATAAGCATGACTTCTGACAATTAAGTTTGTGAACTTGTTGCAACAATGTCGCTAACCTTTTCTGATATCAGAGGGGTTATTCATTACAAATTTGTACCAACTGGACAAACAGTTAACCAAGTTTACTATTTGGTTTGCTGAAAAGGCTGCATGAAAAAGTTAGACAACCTGAACTTTTCACCAACAATTCATGGCTATTGCATCACGACAATGCACCAGCTCACATGGCACTGTCTGTGAGGGAGTTTTTAGCCAGTAAACAAATAACTGTATTGGAACACCCTCCCTACTCACCCGATCTGGCCCTCAATGACTTCTTTCTTTACCCGAAGATAAAGGAAATATTGAAAGGAAGACATTTTGATGACATTCAGGACATTAAGGGTAATACGACAACAGCTCTGATGTTCATTCCAGAAAAAGAGTTCCAAAATTGTTTTGAAGGGTGGGCTAGGTGCTGGTGTAGGTACACAGCTTCCCAAGGAGAGGTACTTCGAAGGTGACCATAGTGATTTTCAGCAGTGAGGTATGTAGTATTTTTTCTAGGATGAGTTTGCAAACTTAATTGTCAGACCTCGTGTTTTACTTGTCAGACCTTGTATTTTAAACCCACTCTGCTCTCTCATATCTCACCTCCGTCACACCTTCCCCCACCCTCAGCAGATAACTTTACCTCTGTTCCAGGAGACCAACATATGGGAACCCCCAACCTTCCTACCACAGGCCCATCTGTGTCTGAATCCACCCCGTTCTCCAAGCTGTCTTCTTACTATGGAGACAGAATCCTCTCAGGAAAGGCAGTTCCTTCCACCTGAGTTCAAGAATCTCCTTCACTCTCATCTTCTTCCACAATTTCCCCCACTCTTATCTTTATCCTCTCTCTTTACTAGTTCATTCCTCTTAATATTGAAAGTCAAATATGGCAAACACTTTTCTTTTACAACCACTGTGTTCCATTCTTCTTAAGAAAGCAGTAAGTTCAGAGAACATGAGTTCTCTTCCTAGCACCAGAAGATGCCTTGATTAGTCTAAGTGGATGTCTCTCAAATTTGAAAATGCATCTGATTTGCTTAGAATGATTATTTGAAATAGACTGCTAGGCCCTACCTCACAGTTTCCTTATTCAGTATGACTGAGACGGAGTCCAACTTGCTGCATCTCTCTAATAAGTTCCCGTGGGATGGTGTTGCTACTGGACCAGAGGCCATCCTTTGAGAACCCCTGGTCTAAATCATGCTTGATGGCCACATTCTCCTTTGCTAATAGCTCATTTACAAGGGGCAAAGAATTCAGTTCTAGTCAAAATGATAAAATAGAAGTCTGATGGAGTGGAGATAAAGGAAAGTCTGGGAAAGAATTTTGTTCCCTTAATAAAAGACAGAAAGCAAGGATGTTTCTTGTTTTTGCTTTGAATGAAATAATATGGAATTGAAGAAGTCTGTTGGTGTCCAGTAAGTGTCAAGCAAAAGGACAGAAAGCCAAGAAGAAGGTAAAATGGAAAGCACAAGGAGAACCTGGCTTGAGGATATTTTTTGAGCCACTGCAAGCAACCCTGGGTCCACCAACCTCCAGTCTTTTTATTATGGGCGATAAATAATAAAGGCATTTAATAAAGCCACAATTAGTTAGGTGCTCTGTTAGTTGCAATCAAATACAACTAACTAATTCAACTCCTGGACATCTAAACATATCCCTTTCCCCCTCCATATCCTCTAGGCAGAACCCTAGCTTGCTCTTCCATCTAAATACAATTTTTTAAAATGACAAGTGTCCTCCATTTTCTTACCTCCTATTGGCCCTTCAGCATACCCCAATGTATCCTGCACACTTTTCACTCCACCAAAAAAATGTTCTCACTAGGGTCTCGCTATAACCCTCTGATTATAATGGATGTTTATCAGGTGTAATCCTATTTGATTTTCCACAGCCTTTGACACTATTTATCCTCTCTTAAAACACTCTTTTTCTTCTGGCTTCCATGGTACTGACATTCTCTCCCAGTTTTCTTCCTATGGCACTATTACTTCTAAGTCATTTCCCTACTTGGCCCTTAGGTAGCAGCATTATAAGGAAGTCACATGTTTTCTCTTTTAATATACAGTCCCTCAATCTCACCCATGTTCGGGGTTGCTTCCATTATATCTGTAGCAGATGGTGCCTGTATCTCTTAACTAATCCTCCCTGTGAGCTCCAGGCCCAGATGTTCAAGTACTTTCGTCTTCACTTGATGCCTGAGACACCTCAAACTCTCGTATGATGCAAACCCAATTCACTATCCCCACCCACCTATTTCTCAGACCTCTTCTTCCTCCCCAATTCCATATCTTACGGACTGGCACCATCCTTACTCAGCTGTCCAAGTGAGTGAGAAACGTGGGCACCACCCATGGATCCTTTTCCTTTATCCCCTTGTTTCCAATCAGTCATCAATTATATTTCTTAAATATCTCTTGAGTTCCCAATTCCATCACCGTTCCCAGGCTCAAACTAGAATTGTGCATTCTCTGTATAATTTCAAGCTCCCAACATCAGTGTCCTGACTGCCAGGCTTGCTGCTGTCTGATTCCTTCTCTGACTATAGTCAGAGTAGCTGAAGTTGATCACAACACTCTGCTCAAAACGCACTGAAGTCATGCTTGCTTTTATTCTGGAATCCAAACCTGGCCCTCAAGGGTATACAGAGGTGTTCCCAGTCAGCCTCTCATTTTAGCCCTTTTGTTCTCTCAGCGCTAGCCGTGTTAGCCTTCTTTTAAGACTTTCATACTTGTCATGCGTCCTTCTGTCACTAGGCTTTTGCAAATGCTATTTTATTTGTCTAATATGCTCTGCCCTCCCGTGCCTCCTGGCTAACTCTAATTTGTCCTTCAGTTTCAGCTCGAGAATCACTTTCTCACAGAAACTTGACCTTCCAAACCAGACCTTCCAAACCATGCTTATGTGGCACCAGTTGCCTCTCCTTGGAGTACTTGTTAAAATTGTAAATTTGTTTTTATGTGTGATAGTTTAATGAGTGTTTTATCTCCTTCATGGGAACAATGTTTATGGTTTGTTTTTGCCCATCAGAGCTGGGCCTTTTGCTTGACCCATGGTCCAATCAGTATTTGTTAAATATTCAATTATGGAAGGAAGGGAGGGAGGGAAAGAGAGAAGGAAGGAAGGAAAAAAGGGAAGTTGGTTTCTTTTTACGTTTCTTCCTCTCACTACACTGTAATCTCCTTGATACTGTTAAGCTATTCTGCCCTGCTTTGACCTAAGTTAAATTCCTTTGCTATAAACTTCTGTAGCATCCTTCCCTTAGCCTCCATCACATCTGCAATTATTTGTTTCAAGTCTATTTTTCTCCCTTGACTAAAAGGTCCATGAATACCTTTACTTGCTCCCACTGAGTCTCTCAGTGCCTGGCATACAACAGGTGCTCAACATATGCCTGGTGAAGTGAAGTACATTTTCCTGCTTTTCCATATTTCCTTAAAAGTGCCATTATATTATGCAAAGTATAATGAAGAAAGTGAGTATTAATATGTATAGTGACTTCTCAAGCATGCTACTCTGACATTGGTCAAGGTGGGATCAGAATAAAAATGTGCATTTCCTGTTATAGATTCTGCTTTTGGCAACTTTCAAAGCAAGGCCTTTTTTTCTTTCTTTTTCTTCTTTTGCAAAATTGTTGTGTTAGAATACAATGTCAAATGCAACCAATTACATCTTCCATCTCCCTGGAGTGAATCTAGTGATAGTGCATAAATTAAGCAAAATTAAATTAAATAATTTGAATCCCATAAAAAGGCAAAAAGTCTACAGTCAGCAGGGAGAATCAATTCAAAATGTCTTGACCATCAATAAACTGTTCATACCCTTCCTGATCGCTGGTTACCTATGCCTGAAATGATAATTTCTGACTTCTTCAGGCAACCCAACGTGCGTGCCCAATTGCTAAGTGCAGAATTCACACCTGTCTTCACAATGACCAATGAATTCTGCTCTTTATACACGATAGAGAAAGGGGAGTCATGGATTCTTCTTTGGTCTCTTAGGTCTTCTTAGGTCTCTTACACACAGTATAAAGTGTGTCTCTACCAAATGATTCTTGCTGGATGGTTCCCCATACCAGCATATATTATATAATGAACAAACCAAATGATCTGACCATCACGGCTTCTTCTATCAGAAGACAGATGACAAATTCCTTCATTTGAGTTTTAAAGATTCCCTGTTCATCCCATTCGTCTTCACCCACTCTCGGTGGCACCTCTCTTAGCTAAAAGAGGTGTTACTTTGCAGCAATCTTACTTGCTAAGCATTAACCAAACTAACATTTTTAAAGACAGGTCAACAAATCTATAATTCCTTAGATAACAGGGGGACATATGGAAAATTACCTCTTGGGAAATTCATCCATGCAACAAATATTCAGAAGATTCAACAAATTCAATACTCTGCAGTAGGTACTCTACTATTGTAGGTGCTGGAAATACAGCAGTGAATAAAAGTGACCCTGCCCTCACGAAGCTTGCATTTCAATAGAAGATACAAATACAAAAATACACACACACACACACACACA
Organism: Hipposideros armiger; assembly: GCF_001890085.2. Taxonomy (NCBI): domain Eukaryota; kingdom Metazoa; phylum Chordata; class Mammalia; order Chiroptera; family Hipposideridae; genus Hipposideros; species Hipposideros armiger. The sequence goes on along the minus strand of NW_017731615.1, from coordinate 1,619,951 downwards.
CACACACACGCACACACAGACACACATTTCTAATACATTTGACATTTTCCATATTCTTTTTAGAATCTCCAAAGGAACAGGGGCTGTAATCAGTAAGAAAGATAGCTTTACTTTCTCTCTTATACTTGCAACTCCATTCCTTTTACTTTTCCCTCTTGTCTTTTTCTCTTGATTGTTGTCTGTTTCAGACCTTGCTGTGAAATTTTCAGAGTAAATCTACCTTTTATTTAAAGGAGACACAGCACTGCCATCTCTACCTCTTCCCGACAACATGCATTTGAACTGGGCTCAACGTAGTTGGCAAACCTCATCTCCGCTATTTGGTATTTCCCCATCAACTCTCAGATGAGGATCTCAAAATGTTATAGTATAACACTTACTAAGAACTGACAATGTGTGAAATGTCATACAGAGCCGAGAATTAGTCTTGGCCGCTGCTCAGTGGGTTCACTAATGCAAACTTTAATTCACTAAGGATACCAAAACTGCCGGAAAGGGCTATTAGGACAACTAGCAGAAAGTTCAATTTGCTGTCTCAAGGTCCCGACAGTGGCATTAGTGCCAAGAATGAAGAGCCAGCTACAAAACCTGCCCAGATGTATGTTACCTATAGAAAAAGCTAAAAAAAAAAAGCGCAGTTTAATAAGTGATCTCATTTACTTTCTGTCCATGTCTACTTTTAATCTAATCATCTTTCTTCTTAGTAGCAAATAATTTTCTGGTTATTTGAATAATGTACCAGTATCTTTTCCAGGTATAATGGGGCCCTCAGTAAATCTTTGTTAACAATCTCATTAACTATAAAAAAAATATAAGTCTGCAGCTTATCTCCCCAATGTTTAAGATTTTAAACTATCTCGTGGGTCACTCTGAATATTACCTAAACCTGCATACAGAGATGGGTTTACTATGCTTTGCCTTTCTAGCAACACAACATGAATGGATTCAACATGGCACAATTCTCAGCTAGATACCAGAAAGCACTAAAGGGAACTGTATAAAACAGTTCCCTTGTCTTTTTGTTTCCTCCCCGACCTCAATGGAAATTTGGGAACCAAATTAATTATTTCCTAGAATACTTTTACTCAGGAACTGCTCATAAGGAAATTTCATGAATGGGAGTGCCTACAGTGAGGATCAAAGGCACACCTTTATTAAGCTGGTCTCACAGACTTGGAACCGAACTTTTTTTTTCTTTCCTGCTAATAAACAACAATAATGAGCCACAGTGATGACAACTCCAAAAGACAGGTGTCCTGCAAAATTCAGGGTGAATCTTGATTATGTACACATAAGACCGCAGCATCTCCTTGAGGCTTCAGCTTTGGTTTAAAGAACCAAATGGGTAAGAGCAGAAAGTGATTTTCCAATGTACTGCTTAGAACTCAATTTTAACAACAAAGTAATACAGCATGAAAACCTGGTTATTCGACAGCAGTTGCCTACGCCGAGGATAGCTCAATGAGTTCCTCTTGTATGACTTGTCACCATGACTGACACTTTCTAATATTGAGCTGGAAATAATATGGATATTTAATACTGCCACATTTACATCAAATAGAAGAAAAGCACTATTGTTTATCAGCAATCTATTTCTGATGGCATGAATCTATATAGACATAATTATTGTTGAATGATGAGCTCTGATTTCCACATTACGGCATAAACAAATCTGCGGAATATTCACCATGTTTCATCTCGTGTGATTTGGAAAAACCTCATAAAGCCAACTTCTTAAGTCTTTCCTAGGCTTCCCATTTGAATTTTGACAAAAATTTACCTTTTAGATCTGTTATGCCACTCATGAATTTTTTACAGTATCCATCTGTGCTTTGCAATCTCTATTCTCCATGGTTCCACATTGTTTTGGCTAACTAACAGGCCCATATGTTGCCTTAATGTATTTCTGCACAATGTTTGTGCTTTAAAAAAGAAAAAAAAAACCACAGGGAAAAACCACAGGTCTAAATAAGCTATAAAGAACATCCACATACAGTTAGACTGTCTTTACTGAGTCTGGAGACATTATGATTCTGCTGCGACAAGCAGCATTTGTCTTCATTTTGTCTGACTGTCCTCATGTGTTATTATTAGTGGCTGTCAGGCTGAGGCAGAAAAAAATAGCATCACTTGAGTTAGAAGTTGAATGCATAAATGCAATGCTACACATGGTGGCTGGGGGTGGAGAGTCAGTTTGAAATGCTTCGATGCAAACACCAGGATGAGGAAATTTAAAAGTGAAAACCCTGACTTGGCAAATGTGAGCGGGGAAAATATATGACTTCCTTGTCGACAAGGCAAAGTGAAGGCTAATTATTGACAAAAATTTAGCAGCCTCTGAACATTTTTGAAGGCGATCTTTTCAACACGTCAGCTTAGCTTTAATTGTAAGAAAACAAATATGTTGGAACATTTGCCTCCGTCCCGGGCGGTGTTTCAGATTGTATTGACAAATACCTTGCATTTTCAAGTGAAGCTTTTAGGGTTCCAAAAAAGTCACTTGAAAGTATATTCTCCGTGTAAACCACTTTTAAACATGAGTATATTGCCCCACTCCAAGCTGGTGCCACTTGGGTAACAATTGCTCCTGCTGTCTTCATATCTCTCTACTTGTTTGAGAGTTCTTTCCCATTTCACGTCTCACCATTTCAGCAGCCGGCTCATCTTACTTCTTTTTGTCGTCATTAAAATAAGACAAACCAGATTAATCATAAGACCCGGAAATTGTTACACTCACCTCCTTATCAGATAGAAACACTTTAATTATCCAGAAAGGAGAAGATTTCTCTCTAAAAATAATCTTTATCTTCTCATTTCCCTATCTGAAAAGATTATCTTCTTTCTCTAGTCTTGTTAGTAGTTATTAAACAATAATTTTCCCCCAAAAGTTTTTTAAAAACGCTTTTAAAGAACCCACTGTGAGTAAATAAAGGTTTACCTTTTCCGTCAAGATTTCATGAAGTTTCTTTCAAGAAGTACACCTCCTATGGCATTCTTTACCCATCACCAACAAAAATCAAAGCTTTTAAGGTTTCAAAATACCCAAGCATGCCTCTCTATAACATATACATAATTTTCAGGTATACAATGAGAAAATGGGTTGATCTTACACTAATATATTCAGACTGCTGTTTTTTTAAATTATCTTTCTTACCTTGGTCCCTTCTCTAATGCTATTTCTAGCTGCTCCTTCTCTTAAATGATGTTATCCTTAGTCTATCTTTAAGCCCAACCTACATGCTTTTCCTTGATGAGCCAGTCACATTGACTTCTTTCTTCCTGAAGCCTTTCTGTTCCCAATTGTCACTATCAGACATGAGAGCTTCATCACCGTTTCCTATAATGCACACTATAGCGCCTCACATCAATTGAAGCCGGTGCTGCTTAATATAACATTATATTATGAATTGTTTTGTAATGTCCTTCTAACTAGACTAGAAGTACCTTGTGGGGAGAGACCTTTTTATCTTCTTGTTTATAATTCTTAGCACCTGGCCCATGATAGGTGGTGGTAAAATAATTGATAACCGATTAACAAAGGAGAGTTTATGCTAAAATAACTGATCTGCATACAGTGGGACAAGTCTCTGGTAACATATTAAGAAAAAGAAGCGAGAGCAGGGCTGTCTGACATGATAAATGGAGCCCTGTGCGGAAGATCAATGATCACGGAAATATTCAAATGCAAATGTTGCAATTCCAAAAGGATTTCACTAAGCATGTCTCCCCCATCTGCCCCTCCCAAAATATATAGAAAAATAAAAACCTGAGGACATGCTAAAAAAAAAATCTTGCAACTATTTTAACATAGTCTCTTAAAAGTCATCAACAGAGAAATGTAAAAACTTTTATAGGAAGGTATCTAGGGAAGGGGAAGAAAAGACTCCATGGAAATGTTTGTAATAATATTTGGACTGCCTTGGCTGTCCTTTAAAAATAAACAGTTTATTTTCAGTGCCTCAGGAAAATCTCTCTCTGAAAAGTCTCTGTATTAGCTGTTAATACTCTGCCCAATACCAGTAGCCTACAAGCTTGAGATGCTCCCATGTCATCTATTATCATTCTTTATGGCAAATTCTGGATTCTTTCTAAAGAGGGTGAAAAGCTGTTCAGCCTTTGGTTCTTCTTCCTCTTGTTTACTTCTAAACTACTCACTGCTTATCAGCCCTTTCCCTGGGAGATTCAGGGCAAAAGGGGGACACACATCCATTACTTTATAGGTTACATGGGGCTCTAGCAACAAGATCAGGTCGGGCAGTAGGTAGGGAAATGCTTGTGGAGAACACAAGCTGTACAGTTCTAGGTAAATATCAGCTTTCTTGATTCCTCTTGAGCTAATTTTTGTGTGGAATTAGACATGGACTTCTGAAAACACATCATGCATTGCCTTGGTTGGTTAATCTTTTGATATTTAATAATCGATGTCCTTACAAAATTTTAGCATTTTTAAAGCATGCATGTGATAGAAGAGGGTAAAGGAGATCAAATATATGGTGATGGAAGAACTGACTCTGGGTAGTGAACACACAATGTGATATATAGATGATGTATTACAGAATTGTACACCTGAAACCTATGTAACTTTACTAACCAATGTCACCCCAACAAATTTAATAAAAATTAAAAATATATAGCATGTAGGCATGTGTGTGTGTTTGTGCATATTTCCAGAGGAGCTGAAGGAAATATGTTGTGGAGGACACATAGCAGTCTTCCATCAGTAAAAGTTTTAAAATAGTTCTGATTTTTCTTAAAAGCATGTTACTAAATGCAATAATATATTTATTATTGCTTCTTTTTTCCCCTGCTCCTCTTTACTTCAGTCAAATCTCATTATTATTATTATTTTTTTTTTCAGAAAGGCACTCATTCTAACCAGGTTGCTTTATAACTTGTAAAAGTTGTCCTCACAAGGGCAGAGATATTTTAGAGGATGACAGCATCAGTGACCTGATGGGGCTTCAGAGGGTAGAGGTAATGTCTTAATGTAGCAACATCGTTCAAAACAAAAGACTTGACACACTTGTTCTTCTGAACAATTGGAAAGATTCCATATGAATCCAAACACTTCTTCTTTCAAATGTTTCAGTAGGGTGCTTTATTGTGGACCTGCTAACCCCTTTCCACACTTGGAAAGTAATCACACAAAGCTGGGATGTCAGGTTCCCTATAAGCACACCCTATGCCATGTAATATCAACTTGGAATCCTAAGGGAACACATAAGTGTCCATGTCGGATTGGACTGTTATTACATTGCAGTTATATTTTAGAGGACATGATTTAGCCCATACTATATCATTACCAGGAAGGTGACAATTGCTATCACAACAGAGGTTTTAATGGCTATCGATTTAAAACTATTATTTCATAAAGATGTGATTTTTGAGGATTTTCCAGGAACATGCATTTAATATTTCTAGCTATCAGTGGCAGTGTTCCATAGTCTGAGATAAGCTGAAACAGATTACACGCTGAGCTTTTATTTATAAAATCTATATCAATTAACCTAAATAGGGTTCTTAATTACATCATCTTGCCTACACTTCCCTGAAAGTATGAAGTAACAACTTTTAGCACCGTTTCCCTAATAAGAATCATATAAAAACAAAAGCTATTCAGAAAAGCAGAGCTAGAGCCTCATCTCATTGGCAGATAAGTTTTTTTTCTCCCCCAGATACCTCATTGTTGTAATTGGAAACCATATTAAAACAACCAGAAATAAGTGAATTAGAAGGGAAAAAAATTAAAGCTCGGAAGAAATATGCAAGTAGGCATAAATATTAACATTAGCAACTAGAAAGTGTTAAGTTCTAGAAAGAAACTATTGGACTCATTTTTCAGTCTCTCATTTCTAAAATATGAGAAACTTAATTGTTGTGATGGAGTAATAATGGTATCTATAATAAAAATATACTGTCATTTGCTAGGTAGAAAGAAAGCTATTTGAAAATATTTTTTCCCTTGGATTTTTGAAGAAAGTAAGCAAATAAAATAAAATGTACTCAATAGTGCTGGACAAATACATTATAAAAACATGTAGCTCCTCCATGTTTTGTTTACTCAAGTCTGTATTTAATTCTAAAAATAATTTAGACTTTCCTAAGTTATTTTTAGTCGTTTTTAACACAAAAAAAGAAAACCAGAAGCCTTTTACCAGAAACGTGTTATGAAAGTAGTGCTATCAATGAGGATTTTAATAAAATCCTGGAGCCAGATAAAAATCTCAGAACATCTTCTAGTCTAGTGCCCTGACTTCATCCAAGATAAATTATTATTTTTCCCTTTTAGAGATCTCCAGGGAATACAGTCCTTGTTGTTCTTCAATACCTTGTTCTCACCTTCAATCAATTTTATTATCACAGAATTTATCCCTTATGTTCAACCTAAATTGTGCATGTTGAAGATTAAGCTATCTTCTGTAGCTTCCTACCTGTGAAGATAGAGTTGGTTCATAAGCACTTATTGTATGCTTGATGTGTGCAGAGACTGATTTAAAAATACAAAAAGAAGAGAAAGGTTTGCTATAGAGGTGTTCCCATATAGCTGGGAACAAAGATACCTGGGAGCTTTATGGAATTTGAGAGTTGAAAGAAACTTGGACATGTAAAATCCAAAAGAGCAATTAAATATAACACATCCATCCACACAAGTCTTATATTACAGATAGCAGCAATAAGTGCTGAAGGAAGCCAAAGTCATTTTTTTTTTTAGAAAGAGATAGGATTAATCAAGAAAAACTTTCTAGAAAAGGTAAGTTTGCAGCATAATCTTATAGGATGTAAAGGATATATACTGTCAAGAAGGCGAGAAATAAATAGTAAACAGGCAGAGTCAAAAACAAAATTGGTGGCCTGAGAAATATTTACATGTAGAACCATGATCATTTTGGATGGGAAATATGGAAGAGCTGTGCTATGGAGAAACTACAGTGAGGACAAGAAGCATTTTACACAGATTACTCCATGAAATGCTGTAAGAGACGTAGTCCATGCATCAAATATACTACGGTATTTATGTACGTGATTTACATACAGAATACTATTGAGAGAAGATTGAAGCCAGTGTTTAATATAATGTAGGATTCACAATATCAGAAAAATCTCCTCTAAGGCAACATATGCATTGAGGTAAACTTGGAAGAAAGTATAAAATTTGGACAGAATGAAGATTTGAGAGGACAAAAATCAATAAATAAAAGGCTTGCTCAAAGAGGCAAGAATGTGGTTAAATTAAGCTGAAAGGCTAGAAAATGTCCAATCCAGGTGTACTGGGGGTGGGGAGGGAAGGCTTGGTTCTTATTAAATGCTAAGTAGAAATAATTCCTTAAGAGTGTTTTCTTTTCTCTTCTTGTTGTCCGTTCCGTGTGGGTTCATGTTCCTCTCCAGACTTCATGGATTTTTCAATGACTGCAAGCTGAGACCCCACAAAACTTTACCTGTGGAATAATGTAAAGAATCTGCCTGATAAGTATTGAATCTCCTCAATGAGGTTAACAGAGCCAGAAAGAGAAAGCTACCATTTATAGATAAAGATTACAGATAAATTCTTCCTAGGGGATTAAATGGCAGGGGAGGAGAGGCTTGGGATCCTTTAAATACAACTCTAAGATCTGCATGGAGGCCGTCCACCCTACAGCATAAGCAACATATGTACAGAAATTAGTATACGTAGTCATATGTGCCTTGGATGTGTGGACTGGCCAAAATAATTCTCCAGGTAAATCCACCAAAAGAATGGTTTATTTGGGATAAACAAAAAAGAAACAAAGCCACCAGGGAGTGCATACAAGCGCACTCCGGCAGGTGTCTCACCTAGCCGCCCACGTGGGAAAAGGAGAAGAGCCCAACATGGCTTCCCTCTTTATTCACATCCCTTCCCCGGAAGTTACCACAAAGTTCAACAGGAAGTCAAGACTAGAGACTTAGTAAGGGGCCCAGCTCTACCCATAGTCCTCCCAAATCTATGGTTAAGCATCTTAAGATGCCAGTTCACTTTTATCAGATGCAAAGTAGATTTGTTGATGAGATTTGGGTGTTTGGCATACCTCAGGAAAAACTAGGATGCTGGCCACTTCACAATAGATTTTCTTTTGGCATATTTTAGGGATTGGAGGGTGGGACAGGGGGAACTGGAATTCCATCATTCAAATTTCTTATCTATTTTTACCATAGAAATCCATAAATTTTATGCCCTGAAGGCAATTTTGCATGACCTTTATTGTTTTAAAGTTTACTGGTTTCTGTAGACTGGTCATTTGTGAGGAGACAGAGTCAGAATCAAATTGCCCTGCCGGCCACCAAGAGGAGGAGATCTATCCCCACTGCCCTCAAATTGTCCTCCCTCCATTCTGAGCATTCTTATCTGAGAAGGCAGCGTTTCTAGTACAGCATTCGTTTCGAGCCAACACGTCAGAAATCAATAATTAAATTCTCAAAAAGAAATGTAAAGAAAGGCTCTATAATAGATTACAGGTTTGGAAAGGATTATAGATGAAAGACTTAGTTGTTTCTTAGATTTGAAGCAAAAATTGTCAGTGATGGACAAAAGATGGGAGTGTTGAAGCAGAAATGCTTGATATAGAAATGTAAGAAATTTTTCAATTAGAGGTTGAATTTTACCTCTTCTGTCATTGAACCACTCAGGACATAATCGATGGAATCTACTAATTGATGACTCGGGTTTATAAAATAAGGTTGTACCCTTCCTTCTATCTCATAGGGCTGCCCTATGACTTAATTTTATGTTGGAAATACTAAAATAAGAAAAGGACAGGGACAAGAGATGAACAAAGATTTCTGCTTCTCCACCAACTTACCTTTTGTTTGCTTTTTTTTAAAATTTAGTTTCAGGTGTACAAAACAATGTGATAGTTATACCTTTCATCCCTCACAAAGTGACAGCCCCCCTCCCCCAATTTATTGCACCCCTATGTTTATTGCAGCACTATTTACAATAGCCAAGACTTGGAAACAACCGAAATGCTCTTATGTTTTGCTACCTCAGAATAAGGAAGCAAAAACACACATTTGCTACTGGAATGAAAAAAATTGTGGGAGGTACTCTCACCTATCGTCTCTACTCTCCACCTGCAATCTATAAGCTTGCTCTGTCTCTTTTCACTTGCACAAATAAGTAAAATGCCTTGAAATATTGCAATATCCACATAGCATGGGTTTATTCTAACTAAGGATATAATCTGTTTCACTTGATGCTGAGAAACATAAAGATGAAGGAGAGAGAAAATCCCGTCCAAAGAGGAAGGCTGATTTTCATTTATGACCTGACATGAAAAGAATGAGTCAAGAATGACAGGAGCATTTTAACAGCAATAATAGGGGAAGAGGCTGGAAGCTGAGGACTTTAACTCCAGAGCTCAATCCAGAGAAAAGAAAATTTTCTTGAAAAATCCTTAAGGTCCTAGGTCTGATTAGGTCAGTCATGTAGCTGAGGGCAGAATTTAGACCAGGCAGAAAGGATACTTGGCATTCTAACAGTCTGAAGTCTTTTCAGAGGCACAAAGTGGTGACATTTTTTTCTTACCTCCATCTACTTTCTCTGCTCCTGCCCATGAACCATCTGTTTTTGTGGCTTCTAGTCCTCAGATCAGAACTCCTGTTGCATTGTCTGCTCACACCAGCACGCCTTCCGCAGCCAGTTCTGAGGCATTTCACGGCAGTTACTTCCATATCCTCTGCTTCTGATGCCCAGCAAGCTCAGAGATGAGGAGCTAAAGGGCTCACTCTAGGCCTTTACATTCAAAGGCAGCAAAATCAATATCTATTTCCAAAAGATAGATCTAAGGCTGCTGGAGTCTCTAAATACTCCCAGTTACTCTGAAGAGAGCAGCCTTGATGGGAAGGCCACAAACCAGCCACAAGTGGGGCCGTGCCCTCATGCAGCTTCTAGGGACCTGGGGCTCAGAAAAGGATAAAGAAAGGACATCAGTAGCAAATGGAACTTTTTAAAAAATGCTTTGAATTTCCCTAGGGCAAAATAGTGAGGAACAAAAATTCACATCAGAGTAGAGCAGTAAGGAAAGTGCTGTCGTTACACATGAGGGGAGAGAAAAAACCCCAAAAAACTAAAAATATATTCCAGCAAGGAAGTGCTGTTATGATTTAGGTTAGAGAGACAAACTGACCAGTGATATCAACAGAAATCTAAGAATGACCTTATTAAACTGGTGGGCTTTTCATACTTGTATTTCCTGTGACATGGACTGCATTTATTTTCAATCCTTTGTATTTTATAAAAAGTAATTTCTTTTCAATTTTGTACGTAAAGTTATATTTTGATAATTACACAGCACTAGACTGAGAACTCCTTGAAGCCAAGACTGTTAATCTCTGTATCACTACTTCTTGATACAGAATCTGACCTTTAAAAGTCTTTAAATAAATATTCAGTGAATGAGCATTGGCAATTTTATGGTTTACAACTTATTTCCAAAGATGTTATCTGATTTAACGTTCACGGACTTAACATTCAGGTTTATTATCCCATTTCACAGGTCAGAATAGATGATCAAATAGATTAAGTGGTTTCCCTAAGACCACATATTAACAATTAGTGACAATTAGAATGTCACTTGAGCTTAGGTCTTCTGACTCAAATATATGGTTTCCTAAAATATTGTCACTGGCAATTTAAACTGGTAAATCACTTTGGAATAATTTTGGCAATACATATCACAGCAATAAAAACAAGCCACACCATTTGGACCATTCCTTGGGATTGGTTCAAAGAGAATATTGCAGATTAAAGGCCAACAAAAGCTATGTACCAAAGATAATCAATTTGGTATTATTTATTTTGTCAAAAAATAAAATCCAGTTAACTTTAAAGAGGCTAATTAAGTAAATTAGAGCATCTCAACTTGATTAAATATTACTACATAGTTATTAAAAATAATTTGGGAGACGTTTTAACAATATGATAAAAGCCTATAATGTTGGGTGGATAAAAAGACAAATTCTAAGGGCCGGCCGAGTGGCTCAGTTGGTTAAGAGGTTGCTCAACAGTGCGAGCTCTCAGCAACAGGGTTGCCAGTTCGATTCCCGGCCCGAGCTGAGCTGCCGCTGAGCTCCCAACAGGTGGCAGGATGGCTCAGCTAAAAAAAAAAAAAAAAAAAAAGATAAATTCTAAGTTGTGATTCTGCTGTAATTAAAAATATGCAAAACTCTACAGAAAGAGGGTCTAAGTCTCAAGGTGCCATGTTGTTCAGCTTTACATTATACATTGAGCTGTACAGTATCTAAATATCTAGAAATATCAAAAATGGGAAATAAGACACTGATGTAACCATTCTACAGGGTAGCTTGCCATAAAAATATCAGACTAGAAGACTAAACACTGTAGCAATTCCATCACTATTAAATGGAATGATCAGGGAAGTTTTTATTTTATTTTTCATAAGAGTAGATGACATCTGGCTGAGCTAGAAAGAGTGGGCAGAATTTCCAGAGGTTAAAACTAAATAAGCACGTGTTGATATTTGGGAAGACATTTTCCACAGAAAACAGCATTAGCAAAGGTGAAAAGGAGGGAGGAAAGCATTGCTTTGTCAGGAAGGGGCAGGAAGTCATATGAAAAGAGCTGGGCTGAGGTTTAGACAAATCGTAGTGATCGACAGGGCTTGAGTTTCTCCACCTTGGCACCTTTGACATTTTGAGCTGGAAAATTTGTTTTGAGAGCTGCTCCATGTGTTGCAAATGGGCAGTGGCGGACCTGGCCTCTCCCCACTACATGCCAGTAGCGACTCCCCAGTTGTGACCAACAAAAATACCTGCAGATATTGCCAAATGTCTCCTGAAGGGCAAAATCAGCCCTGGCTGAGATACACTGGGCTAGAGCCTGGACTGAAGCTTGGTTTCAGCCAAAGTGTGAGCTCCAGCTAATAGGAAGCAGTAGTCTAGAACACTGAAAAGGACTGATTCTAAGTCAAGTCTCAGAAGATGCATCACTGAAATCCACAAGAGACCCAGGGGCACTGAGCAGAGTTGGTGTTTTTTGTTCCTTGGCCAGAAAGTAGGTTTGGACTCATCTTTGGATGACCTTTAAAAAAGGAGTCTTTAATATCTGCAAAAGAAGGCTGGACTGCAATGGGAAATAATGAATTTTCTGTGGTCTAAAATGGGAGATTGACAAAAATAATGATCATATTCTAGTTATTAATCATAGGACTATGTATAGGATGGATTAAATCAACCAGTACTTGAAGGCAGGAAGACAGGAAACAATTTAGGAGCGGGTAGCAATCATTTGGGTGCGAAGAAAAAGAGCCTGAAATTCTGTGACAGATATGGAAAGGATGGGTGAACAATGTCAAAATCGAAGAGAATCGTCAAAAGTTTTAATAAACTAAATGTATTGCACCCAATCTAAGCCTCTGGAAACTAATTGTCACCACAATTTAACTATGAGCAGAAAAGCTGCATGAGCTTGGTCACATCTGGTAAATTTTAGCACCTCAAGAGGACTCCTTCAACATTTTCTTTTATTTATTATTTTTAATTTCTTGGACTTATGCAGCTTCATGATACCTGACCAGAAAGGGATTAATGAAATAAGTTTATAAATATTTATAAATTGATCTTATTTACGCAGGAATTTTTTTTTAAAAAAGGAGCAACTCAACTCGGGACTGCCAATGTGAGAGCTACAGAGAGGGCAGTAGAGTATCCGGGTCATTCGGAACTTGATGCATTTGGTATATCAATTGCTTGCCAAATATCTAATGTGTTTAGTGTTTTAGGAGGGATTTCCTCTAGTTGCTTGCTGGGCTGGGCTTTTTGGTAAAATTCACTTAGGTTACAGAATGAGGCAATTCCATTCTAGTAGGCTCTGGAAGCCCACATTCTTATTCCTTACTGTAGTATTCAACTGGGGTAAAGTGTAAAAGGCCCAGGGACAGAATCTGCTGAAATCATAATTTATGAATGAATCTCACTGAACTTTCTGCACTTTTCACTTTCAAATTAAGCTGCTGATCTGAATAAACCCTGCTGTCTCACATTACAAAAGACATAGGTCAGGGAAATATTTAATTATGTACCTTTTTTTTTCTTTCTATTAAGCTAATGCTTTACTTAAAAAAAAGAATTAAATTGAAAGAAATTAATTAACTTCTGAAATGAAGAAAATTGAAAAAAGTCCAATAAAATTACAAATTAAGATGAAACAAACCTCAAACCTCTAACCTAAATCACATATTTAACACAAATAATAACCAGTTATATTTCACATAGGATCAGATGTTTTTTGTAGTTGTTTGTTTTTAGTATAAAAGCCACTACAGTGAAAAAGCAATTATTCTTCAGTGATAAATTTCTATTATGGGCACTAAGATTTTCAGTTTACATTGTTGCTCCTTTTATCAGCTATTATCCTTCTGTAACATCTCAGAATCACTAAATGGGGCCCCTCAACTTCCTCCACCACAAACTTATAAGTTCCTACAAATTCTTTTTTTTACAGTTTTAAACAATCATCTGTAGCCTACAGTATGGACTCTAATTTTCAAATTGGCAAATAAAGAAATTGAAGTATTTAATTCAAAAGCAGGAAATATTTAAATGATTGTATCAATGGGGAGAGCTCAGGACCCTGGAGGGTGAGGGTGAAATTTTATATTCTCAATATCTCTTTGTGGTATTGTTTTGCCCCTGCATAAGCATTTGTGTCCAAAGATATAGCTGTAGCTCAACAAAATAATTAGTCATTTTCCTCAAGATATTCCACATTCTCCACCTTCCTCCCAAAGACTCCATCATAAAAATCTTGAAAACTTGTGTCATGCCATAAAAACACCACATTTGGTCCCATGCAATTTCCCATGCTAGGCTCCCTTCTCTGAAACAAAGGCCAAGTGGTCCAGCCCCCAGGTTCTTTGTTCTTGGGGCCTTTCTTCACAAAGGACACAGGACAGCATTTCCTATGGGACAGTGCCCAGAAAACTGCTGGCACCCCACGAGCCCTGCTATTAACAGGAATAAGGACACGAGCTACATTTATAATCAAAGGAAACATGACCAACTCCCTGTTCCGGTTTAATAATATAATTGAAAATTACCTCATGCAAGGTGTTCAATGACCAATAAATGTTTGGATGGTGGCCAACGTCCTCTGGATATACAGGCATTTGATTATGAAAGGATGTTTGGCTGTTTCCCAGAAAGAAGAGATACAAAAGGGAAGAGTTATTTACTCCCTTTTGCTTGTGTGTGGCATTGAGAGCAAAGATGGTTTAGGGCAAGGTTGAATCAGGGACGATCTGCAACCATTTGGCCAGTGATGAAATATTCAACCTGGATATGTTTTTCCTTGCCTTAACCAAGGGCAAATGGATTGTAAAGAACCCAACTCTTGCAGTGAAAATTAAATGAACAGCCATGAAAACTTGGAGACAGAACTCCTGGTGACCAGTCAAATTTTCATAATTACATTTTATAAATGAGGGTAATCTAGTACTGATAAGTCAAGGATAAAACGTGGGAAAAAATACTCATGTCTATAGTTCCTTGACTGAAAGGAGTCATGTCTATTTACAACATCTTTCAATTAGCATTTTTGAAACTGTATTAAGAATTGTGCTTCTATAGGGATTAATTCAGAATGATATAAGGAGTAGTATTTCCAGTAACTCCCACACTGTCTTTTCTTATTTTCTGTCTGCTTACATATTCAGCCTTACTTGAGAAAGCAACGTTTTAAATTCCTTTATTTTGCTAAGTCACAATGTTTTTGATGTTCAGGTTTTATTTTTGTTTTCCTTTTTTATTTTCGCCACTTACATGAGGTATTCACTAGGGGCTAAGGAGTGTCCTACGGATACTTTCCATGTTTGAGTATATCCTGGCCAAAAAGAAAAAGAAAAAGGAAGCAAAGTGTTCATCAGAGATTAGACCAACTTATCCCTTATGTTAGATGGGCAGGGAGAGACCACAGCCCCTAGGGACATCTGTTAGGTGCTCATATTCATTCCAAATAGAAGTTGGAAGAAAGGAATAATAGAGAAAGGTAGAGATGAAGAAAACCAGAGTAAAATAAAGGCACTGAAAATTTTAAGAAGGGAGTAAATAGTAATTTATTAGTCTGTACTTGCGAGGTCTGACAACTAAGTTGTGAACTCATCCTAGAAACAGTACTACACACCTCATTGCCAAGTATCACTATGGTCACCTTCGAAGTACTCCCCTTGGGAAGCTATGCATTAATGCCAGTGCCTAGTCCACTCTTGAAAGCAATTTTGGAACTTTTTTTCTGGAATGGCCATCAGAGCTGTCATCGTGTTACCCTTGACGTCCTGAATGTGATCAAACTGTCTTCCTTTCAATATTTCCTTTATCTTCAGGTAAAGAAAGAAGTCATTGGAGGCCAGATAAGGTGAGTAGGGATGGTGTTTCCAATACAGTTATTTGTTTACTGGCTAAAAACTCCCTCACAGACAGTGCAGTGTGAGCTGGTGCACTGTCGTAATGCAAGAGTCATGAATGGTTAGCGAAAAGTTCAGGTCATCTAACTTTTTCACGCAGCCTTTTCAGCACTTCCAAATAGTAAACCTGGTTAACTGTTTGTCCAGTTGGTACAAATTCATAATGAATAATCCCTCTGATATCAAAAAAGGTTAGCAACATCGTTGCAACCAATTTGTAAACTTAATTGTCAGACCTTGTATACAGAAGCATGACATATAGACTGGGAATCAGCCAGTCTCCATTACAACTATATTAAACCATATTCCACTGGTGATACTTGGATGTTTTAATGTAAAAATGATAAATCATGATTCAACACAACACTAAAAATTGGAAAAAACTGACCTATAGGTGCCAAAGATGAGCTGGTCTAATTTAGATCAAAGGATGTGTTTTGGAAGGAAATGACATACCAGTTCAGAAGAAGTGACTTCACAGTTTTCCTCTGAGGAGCTTTGGTAATAAGCATTACCAATGACCCTAGAGACCAGAAAGTACCTAGATCCAGTGGAAATGGAAAAGATGACTTTCTGAGATGTCCTACAGTCAAAAAGACTCTTCACTGAGTCTGTGCCATCGTCTTCTAAGTTCTGTGGTGAGTTATAAAGGATGGCACCGCCTCTAGACTGGAAGAGAGATCATCCAGGGGAGGCGAGGAGAAAAGAAAACCATGTAAACGCATTATCCACTGAAGAGCTTCAGTGAGGGGGAAATAAAGAGCTCAATTAGCGACCACAGATAATTTGCAGGTCTTGAGCCAAGTTTACAGGGACTGAAGCTTTACTTCCCTTTACATTCTTAATCTTCTGGGTCTCAGCAGGGGTTGAAACAGTTCCATGTAAAAGAACAGGGCAATTATTAAGCCCTTTGAACTGTACTGTGTAGTGCAATTCCAGTGGGATTGCATGTTTATAGGCAAATTAGTGGTTTCAATGGTTTATTTTTAAGCTAACAAGTCATTAGAAGGGCCTGCCCCTCCAAGCACACTCTCTGAAGGTATTCATAAATTGTGATTCTAGGTTAGAGAAATGGAGTAGTTGGTGAAAATCAGTGTACCAGGCCTCTCTGTTCTCCCCATTCCAGATATGAACATACAGAAAAAAAGTATGAGAAAAGCATTTTGTGAGCTTTATGATGTGGCGTTGATTTTGTATTTTTAAATGAAGTTTTGAATAAGATTTCTCGGCTACCTAATAGATCTGACTAAATGAAAATACACTGTTTGGAAAGGAGAAGGCATGAATGAAGGGCTGAAGGAAACCAGCCTTCCCAGGATTATGCATTTCTCTTTCTTCTTGGCCTTCTTCTGCCAGATGCCCAAGAGGTGTGTGAAAAGCACATGGCAGCTTCTGCTAGAATCACAGATACTGAGGTCAGGACTTTCCATGACCAATAGATTCCTCTTTCAAGGGATGCTAGCAAAGCAGAAAAAAATCTTGTTTTGCTCTTGAAAATCTATCATTTTTTCAATTCTTTCTTCACTCTCACTTTGGCTCCCTCCTTTTTACACTTCACTCTCTTCCCACATACATTCTCATGCTGATCATTTTGCTTAAGGAAGAGGTGGGCAGGGCCTGGCCTAATATTCTAAGACAGTTTATCTGTGTCAGGTTGACCATAAACACATAAGCAATAGATTCTGCTATAGTAGG
>NW_017731615.1:1560371-1602277 GCF_001890085.2 Hipposideros armiger | reverse complement strand
CAATACTTTAATTCAAATCACCTGATGTTATGGAAAAAGGAATCTGTGATGAATCTGAATCAGGCTCCCATAGATGCTGTAAGAGTTTAAAGATGGAATCTGCTAGCAGCTTTTTAAAAGTTTTTCCTAAGACAAAGCAAAATATCTGTAAAATAATGTAAACAATTCTGGCTTGTCTAAGAGTTGGAGGTAGTAAAAGAGGTTAGGAGTTGTCTCAGGAAAGCCTTCTACAGTGAAGACCTGATCTGGTCAAACCCCACCAGTGTGCAAAGAAATAGTCAGCTTCATGGTTTCATTCAAGTTCGTTGGTTTATGTTTATTAATTATTTCTTAGTCAATGCAGAGGAGCATTAAACACTTCTGAATTACCCACTTATGAATTACTTTTCAGATGAGAGGAAAGAGGAAAATGTCCTTCATAAATAGCATTGTGGCTCTGCCCCACAGGAGATCCAATTTCAGCTCTTCTTTTGTTCAGAAATGGCCTCCTCCTGCCTAAAGGGCTTCAAAACACCTCCCCCATGTCACAATGGTGCCAAATGCTGACAGATCAGAAAGGATGCAGTTGACAAAGATCACAGGTCCAGATCACCTTGGTGCTTGAGTCAGAGAGCTGCAGCAACATGCAGCCATTTTCAGCCATCCTTACCCAAGAGGAAAGCAGGCAGCCAACACTGTGCAGAGCATACCGGAAGCCAAGCCTTCTGTGGAAATCAGCTGAGCAAGACAAAGGACTTGCATAGATGCAAAAGCAAAGACTGAGGATTTTTTGAGTTTAGTAAACAGGCCCCAAAGATAGAAGCAGGCATTACAATACAGACAGGGGAGTACAGGAGCAACAAGGGACAAACAGACAAAGACTGGGCCAGAATAGGAAAATTCCCTTATTCACATGACCCATCTTCCAGAGAGGAAGAAGTGGGTACCAGAACTCATTGAATATGTTCTATGACTGATTTCATCCAGTGAAACAAAGTAAACATTTTATAATTCTCATTCCAGAGGATTCTCCATATATTCCTATGTCATTTTCATAAAGTCCTATTATACTAACTTTTCAGGCATGGTTAAATGTAGATACCTAGATTAGGTGGCCTCTAATTAATATTCAAGAATCTGATAGCCAAAGGTGTGAAAATTCAGTCATGGATTTAAAAAGGCATGCAACTCAGTGACCATGAAAATATTTATTATGAAGTGATGTATTATTAAAATGCATAAACACTATTTGAGATACTGATCTAAAACAAAACAAATGTTAGCTACAAGACCCACAGAGAAGGAAAAAGGAGAAAAAAGCAGTCTCTACTACAGAACACTGTCTTAACAAGGGTCATTTCTGCCTGGAGGTGTGACAACAGTACCTTAGCAAAACCCTCAGTGCCCTGTGTTTCATAAGCCAAGAAAGTAAAAGAGCAATTCCTCAGCATTCAAATATTTTTCCTTCTTAGTCTCTTAAGAAACACACAATGCCTGCCGGCCTGGTGTACCAACGAGTGCTTCACACCTCTACGAAGGGCTTGGGTTTAGTCCTTCAATCCTAGGAGAAATGAAACAGCAGGTGCTACTTTGACTTGGCAGCAGGAACTGTCAGTCCTTCCAGCTAGAATAGGACAGCATTTTCAGTCAGGGGGAAAAAATGTCTTTCCATTTCCCCTGGCTCCTTGCCTCTACTTCCCAGGTTAGTGAGGGGACATTGGGTATTAGGATTACTGCTATTTTATAGCACCATCTTTATGATATTTAAATATTGTTGCACTTTTTCTTCTCTCATATTGGTGGTTACTGCTTAATGCAATTGGGTAGTGGGACGATACAGACTGTCAGGCTTTAAGTTATAATTCCCATTGATCAGAAAAGGAATCAAACTGATCGGTTTTAAAAATGAAGAAAGAAATAACATCAGATTGACCATCTGGATGCCCACTGTTACCCACGGACCACAATAATAGTTTATCACTGAAGGTACATCTTCTAGTTTGTCCTGGAGAAAGGGCAATCAAGAGAAGTAGGGAGTGGGTAGGAAAGATAAAATGGACAAAGATTAAAATGGTCTCACTGTTCATTTATGACCCTGTACTTCTGCGCCATCATTTAATGAAGAGCTGTAACCCAAACCCCATATAATTCCATACAAATGACCCACCCCACAAGTAAACTCCAGTGGCTTTATGCAAGCGGCATGAATGACATAGCTATTTACCATTTTATCAGTGATGGAATAATAGAAGCAGGTGTTCCTGCTGGTCTATGCAGAATACATTCGCTAAACATTTTATAAATCTATCAGACTGTTGTATCAGAGGTGTATTGTAGTACTGCATTTTTCCCAGGCCTGAGTTATGAAAAAAAATCGCAAACCTCCTGCTAATCATCAAAGAGTGAGGTACCCATTTCTTATGCTCTTTTTAAAAAATGCCTATTTATAAAAACAAACAAATAAGCTTTCCATTGTATTCATGGAACTGCCTTTACATTAATATTAATTCCAAATGAAAAAAAAATGCTCCACAATTTTCCTGTGAGCAAACCAACTTCCTAAGTTTCCGGTTCATTTCTTTAATATTTCAAAGCTTTGTGGCTTTGGAAATATTTCTTAAAAAAAGAAAGAAAGAAAGGTGCTGCAAATGTAGGAAAATACAATGACTGATAAAAATGAAAACTGGGATTGAAGGTTTTGTCTGGTGACTTTCTATTGTACACAGATCTCTTCTGGGGTTCCTCTTTGATCTAGAAATTCTTAAGCACCAGCCAGTGCCAGGTCTCAGCAGGCACTATAAATGTGCTCACCTACAGAGGCACAGAAGCACTATTTTCCAGCCCTGCTCCACATAGTGATAGCTGGACACTTTCCCCTTCATAATATGGTATTTGCTGGAACTTGATCAACCAGCCACCAAACTAGCACACATGAATAACCGCTTAGTAGCCCTTGTCAAAAAACAGTGCTTCTCTGCGGCAACAGGCTCCTGGGGCTCTGGGCCAATGCCTACGGCCTCTGCAGCCAGCAGTTAGGCACAGAGAAGGCACATGATCCTGACTGACAGAATACAAAATGAAATATAAAAAAATAACAGGATGACAACACATTGCAGAAAACTAGCTGTGCCTCCTGAGAGTGTGGCAGAGTTGGGGAAAGCCACAGACGAGGCCATTTGGTTGATTTTTAACCTTTCGTGCTTGCTGATTCAAAAGTCAGGGAAGAATTATGACCATAGTGGATAGACTTTCTCAGCCCCACGGGAGATCCGTGGCAATTCGATAGGCTTGCTAGCCGAGTCCAGAGCCCACTCAGTGGAAAGTGAGGGTCCTAGGGTGCTTTTCACATCATTCCACTCATCCTAGTTGGAGAAACTCTTCTGGAAGTATAGTTAGAGGTTTTCTAGGTCCAAAGAGGATTACTTTTTTAACCCATTTCTTGGTGTTCATATTACTTAAAGTCTCAGTTTGACACAGACGAGATTAGAGAAAAGTATCAATTTATCCTTGATAGTTTAAATGGGATTTCTTACTTTTCAGTGAGGAGCTTGGAGAACACAGGGCACCACGAAACTGAGTGGATGTTGCTTTTGAAAAGGGCTTCAGGAAAGCAGTCATACAACAATACTTTTCCTGAAAAGTATCAGGAAAGCAAAAATAAACAGTTATCATGAGATTCTTAAGTTAGACACACACAAAGACTTTCTCATTAGAATGTGTACTGGACAACGGTCTGCGTGGCTCATTGTGGACCTGAGACCAGCCATGGCTTTTCCAGATAAACATCTGTTACAGACAGATATGCCTTGGTGTTTGGTGGTTTCTTCAAGGCCACAGGAAGACAGGTTACATTTCTTTTTCCTCCAATTAAAAAAAAAAAGTTCATATGGCTTTTAACCTGACATCGAGTTGATTTTCATTTCAATGCCATCCTTTGGGCTAGGGAGTGTTTCTACTGAAGTCCTGTTGGCACCTCCAGCAAGGAAGGCCTTTGGACAAGGTGTGGGGCAGCTGTATACCCTTCAGAGAACTGTGTGGCGATACCAGCTGGTGTTGCTGAAAGTGTCTTTTTGTGGTGTCGTTACTACATAAAAAATATTTAACGGTAAAAAATTAAACAGATATATTTTTTACTAACCAATACTGATTGCATAGTTAGTGGTGCCTCATATATATCTTTTCATTTAATCTTCAAGATGCCATGCTCCTCCCACATGAAGCTCTATTATATACTCAATTTACAATGAGAAATGAAATGTGCTCAAAGCATGCAGGAGGGCAGGGTCCAGAATGGAATCTGTCTCAAGTCCACACTGGAGTCGGTAGCATGACATGACAAATTGAATGTTTTTCTAACGCACTCTCAAAAGATTGAAGAAAAGGACCCACACGATAACTTCTTCTATTTAATATTTCTATAACAAATAATAAAAAGGTCCAGTTTCCTGAAAATAAGGTGTGTAAAGGTTCCTGAAAGGACTACGAGGAGTTACTGAAATCTGTGATGGGACTGTGACTCAGGCAAGGGAAACAAAACACTTCAGGAGGAAAAGTGAATTCTCATCTTGTACTCTGCAGTGGCCTCTAACGATGAACGCTTGAAGGTGGAAATCCAATTTTTAGACTGGCCAGATTTCTGCAATTAAATCAACAAGTATCTCAAGGTATATCACAGGCCTGTTTTTCATAAGGCTCTCAAGGGGTAAACGATTTCTAAAAAGCAATTTTCTAACATCTTGAAAATAGCCTCAGTATGCTAACTCACACGTTAGAACTTTGCATTCTGCAACATCTAATGTATGAAATCGAATGAGGCTACTTCTTTCCACTTAGGAATCCCTTTTCAAGAGAAGAGAAAAGTATCATAAGAGAAAGGACAAAAAAGCACATAAGTTGGTTTCCTGCCCAGGTCAACTTTGATGAAACTAAAATCCTAAGTAAAATGCCTGATGTGACAATTTTTTTCCATGGGTAAACAAGCACACACACTACCACCACCCCCACCCATCTCATCTAATCTAATAAAAAAAATTTCCAAATGCTACTAAATGTGAATTGCCTCAAATAGGCAAAACAGTTGAACTTTCCCTAGTTGAATTAAGAATGTCTTTGGTTATGTTGTTTTGCTAAATTCTGGTCTATGTTCTTTCTAGAACCATTTATATTTTTGTTAATTAGGTCCACAAATTTACCTGGCAGAACAGTATCATAGCAAGACTACACCTCTAATTTTCTAACCAATAACCAGTCTTAGCCTGTACTCAATGGTCTGAGAATTTAGATTTAAAATAAACCCATGTAGTACCAGAAAGATTTTTTACTCTTTCTCTCTGCAGCCTCAACAAGTCAGGACTTGACTTGGATTTTCCACGGAGATAAGGTGTGAGCAAGATTTCCACACTTGCAGGTGAACATTTGTTATTATGACCCTCAAGATATTTTCTTGGAAATTGAGTATTATTTCTGGGTGCTTAGATTTGGATATTTCACTAATCCCTTTTAATGACAAGTGTGTATGACTTTTAAAAAGATATCTAGTCTACAATGAACTTGAGAGCTATTTTTAAAAATATAAATTCTTACAAAATGTCCAAAAGGTGAAGGAAATGTTAAAAAGGTGAAGGAAGTAGCAAGTTTAATTATCAGAAAGAGTAAATATTTTTATGCTAATAAGCCTCAAAAAAGTTTCTTAAGTAACCAAAATTATTATTTTCGATAACAAAAAAATATAATAGTAGATAGCATGTATAATGCTCTGATTATGTGTCTGCTATTATTCCAAATGCTTTCTCCCTTTAGGTTTTAAATATCAGTTCGGTGTTGATTTTTCAGTGGCACAGAAAGTTGCAGCAACTTGCATAAGATGGCACAGCTAATAAACAACTGAGCCTGGTACTGAAAATAGGGAATCTGAGTATAGAATGCATACCCTTTCCACAACCTTATATAGTCTTTGAATATAGATTAAGAGTAAATATAAAAAAAATCTTCTTGACCTAAGTTTAGTGAGTTAAAAATATCTAAGTAAATCAAAATAACTACTTAAAAAAAGAAAGGAAATGGCTTACTTCTGTGGGCTAAAGAAGGGGAAAAAAAATCTACACTTCAACTATAAGTCAGGAGTGTTCAGGACAGTATTTTATAAAGGACTCCATGCATTCCTTGTTTGCCTGTGGAATGTCTTCTTCCTCATGGCGTGTGGTGGTTTTCCATCCACAGGTGCTGAGACTGCTACAGAGCCCCTGCACTCATGCCCAGGGAGTAAGTGCTGAACAAGTCTGTTTGAAACGTGTGTCGCTTTGAAACTTTAATGGAGGCTTTTTCCTCATTCTCCTTGTTGCTCTTTAGGAAACAGCCTGCATACTTTCAGGGATGTCTGCCTTACCTTGTTCTCCTGGAAGAGGCAAGCACTCCATGTTCCTAAGGAAAAACGATCACTTTGATCATGCTGCCAATATGTCAGACTCTCTTCACGAACAACACACTTATTTTAAAAGTTCCTTCTCACTGAAAAAAACCGAGTGTAGGACAAAGTTTGGAGGAAAGTCACCTGTTAGACCTCTTACCACAATACTCTCCAGATCTATCAGAGGTGAGCCAACTGTATTATCTTAAAATATGCAGTTACTCTCAACCAATAAAACACCTTATGGTATGTCTTTCGGGTTTATATCCAACCTCAATAATAATCCATTTTCAGGAACAAGTCAAGACAGCTCCAACTCTTAATGTCCTAATAAATAAATGGTCTATCAATTGGGAGCTAATTGTCACAGTCATACAGTGTGAAAGGCTTATCATTGTGGTCTCTAATGTCACAATTACCTCTTACATTGTAGAAAAATATAACCTTGGGAGACACTTAGAATTAAAACAAACAAACACTTTGTATTCAAATGTAGAGCTTATGTGCTTTAAATAAATTTTGGTAACTTTAAACTACTTCAATCTCTTAAAGATAAACCATCAACATTTCCTTGCTATCTGGAAATAGTGACCAACACTGTAAAAATTCCTTATCCAAAGAATAAGTGGGCTATATTCATGGGCAAAGTATACTTTCACTATCTTATAGATACATGCTTTTAGATCTGTATCACAAATCTTAGAAAAATCTGTACTTATTTAAGGCCAGCGTGCATTGAGAGAGAAAACCAAAGTTGACAATAAACCAGAAGCCAATTGACGAAATGAACATCCTTGTTCAGAGAAAGCATCTATAAAAACATGCTAATCAGTCCAAGTCACACTTAGAACATATTATTAAGAGCAAGTTAAAATAGTGCTGAGATTTGGGGTAAGTAATTATTGCTCAGAAAATACCATGGAGGGGGAACGCTGCCTGTTCTTTGTTTTGTTTTGTTTTTGTTTTTAAGAAAAATAACAAAGGTGCGGTCTTGGATAATTAAATATACGGAGGATTTACAATTCATTTACTTCCCGTGAACAAAAAGGCTCAGTAATTATCCTCCCAACAACAGAGGGAAATTGAACAGTATGGGTTTGACTGGGGCTCTCTGCACAGAGTAGTATGCCATGTGCTTCATTTAACTTTCTTTAATATTATCAATCTTGGGGATATCAGATTCTTCTCTGAGCAGTGTGAACTGCCATCCTCAAAACAACTGGATAATCAGGTAGGAAATATCTGCTCTCTGAGACACAGCTGCCACTAGCACTTGATTTTTCTTAATCATCTCACGCCGAGAGGGAGAAATGAAAAGAATGTTTTGCTAACAAAATTTCTGTCATAGGCATACTGAAAACATAATTGGGGCTTCAAAGAAATCAGTTTGGCTGAAGTTAGTAAAATGAAACCAAACAAAAATCTCCAAATGGATTGAATTCGGTCAAATAACCAGAAGATCTGGGTGTCTATTTTTGATCTGTATAGAACTAGTTACTCTTAGCGTAGGTGTCAAAGGCATCTGATCTAGTGCCTACTCTGCCACGTATATCTACTGCTCAAGAGTGTGATGGTCAAGAGCCCAGCTCTGGACAGAGGCAGAGCTGGGTTTGGATTCAGGCTGGATCACTCTGTACTTTGGAGGGGTTAATCTCTAAAATGAGTTTTCTAATTGCAAAGTTGTAGATAATAATAAGCATGTACTTGTATCCTATGTTTCTTGGGGGAACCAACTGAAATAAGATAAGACCCTTAGTACAAAACTTGGCACGCATAGTGCAATGGCGATTGTTTGCAACAATAAAAACTATTATCATTAACCTCACCCAAGAGACTAATTAGAATAAAATGCCGATCTAAAGGAGCCACCTAGAAGTACAGTGTTGTAGCATAGAGAACCCTGGATTTAGAAAACTAAAAACAGAATTCTCTGCTTCTTGGTAACTGTGAAACTTGGAGCAAATTACATAGGTTCTCTTTCAGTTTTTCCATATGAATAATGGGCATAATCACTGTCTTCAATACAGAATAAAGAAGACAATGTTGGAATTTTCATGCTTATATGAACTTCCTGTGTTTATGTATTAAAATTTGATTTTCTTCTGTTAAAAAAAAAAGAAAGAAGATAATGTCATTTTGAAAGTGCCTAGTATTGTGACTTAGTGCTTAACAAATATTAGCAGAAGCTCAATTTTTCTGTAGAGCTCCAATTATAAGCCTCTCTTCCAAGAGATAAGACACAGAAGACTGGGTCAGCAGCAAGTTTTGGATCTGTAACTGTCATGAATTTGGCAAAAATTGGCCTCTTAGATGGTAATATAGCAACCGATTTTTAAAAGGCGTGACAAGTACTTGCTTCTTAATGCACTGGCAAACTCATCACTCCTTGTGGATTTGATATCCTTTTCTTGTCCTGTGCAAGTCTGTTGTTACACCACCATCTGATGTTTGTGTCTACGTCATATGCCAGAATCAAAGTCGTAAGCATATAAGTAAGGTTACCATGGAATGATTGATAATTGGACAAGTTTCTGTACTATAAAATTCCCATAAACAAAGCATTTGCATGCTGTGTCCGACTAGAGGCACTTCTATGGGCTTGTAGTATATCCATACCCTCAATCTATAGTGAATATAAGTAATATGTTTAGCTGAAATGCTTTGAGCTGTATCTTAGGCATCATACAAAGTTTGAAAAGAAATTGGATAAAATATGCACAAAATTCTCTCATTCAAGAAACTTAGTATTTAGGAGATTATACATGATTTGTGAATGTGATATCACAGAGAACAGAAGAAGGGAGAGAACAGCCTAGAAGCATGAGGAGTTTTCAGTGACTCAATGGTTTTTTTCCCCTGATGAGACAGGCTTAAAATACTGTGGCAGAAGTGGTATGAATTCATCCTGAAACAAGTTATAGTTCTGCCATACAAAACTTGATCTAGGATCTAACAGAGAATTCTATAACACATAAGGCCAAAATAAGATAGTTAAGATATTTTCCTTGAACTGAAATCCCACAAGTTTAAACCTTGGCCCTGCTCAGAGTCAAGCGAAGTAGAGACTGTACTTTTACCATTAAATCAAATGGGGCTGTGCCCAAGGCACAAAGAAGGGAGACACATTTAGAATGGACACCTGAGAGTTCAGTCATCTCCTCGATTCAGCTATGATTGTGATGTTTATGATCCAAATGAGCCAAGACTCAGCCTTCATTACAGACACTGCCACAGAACCTGTTAATCTGGGCTAAAAGTAATTTGCAAGCTAGTTGTCTCAATGAAGTTCATAGGCTCTTCACTGTTCCTTTCTCATTTCTCATTTTCACAACACCCAAGTGAAAGGAGACCACATCAAAGGTTAAGTAAATGCTTCCTGAGCACCTGCAAGAGCAAAGCCACTCAAGGGATCAAGGGACAAAGGTACTCAGGCAGAGTAGGAAGCACCTAGTCAGGGAAGACAATGCTGGGTCTTCAAGTCCATGTACATATGATTTATCTGGGGACATAAATCAAAAACACAGAATAATTAGTGCCATGAAAAGTGCCTAATACCTAAATGATCTTTAATTGATATTAGTGAATGAATAACAAAAAATGAATGATTAAGTGAATGAATGAATAAATGAAAGTACTAAGGCAACATATTAATATAATAAATGTCAATGTCAGAGGAATCCCAGGGGATTTCAAGGAACAAGGAAAGTATCATTAAAAAGGTGGAATCGAGCTAAGCTCTTAAGGACAGGTTTTAAAAATTACATATATTCACATTTATATTTACTATATACCTGGTTATTATCAGGCAATAATACATCTAGCCCAACTGGCAATGTTTACAAATAATTCATTTACCAAGGTAAAAAAATATGTTAATTGTAAAATAGCATTATCCTTAGACCTCAGATCCTAGATCCTTAGAATCCTAGTTGATTCTGGATTAAATGCTCTCAAAATTAAGGTAAGAATTATGCTTCTGATACTTTCATCAACTGCCAAATATAAATGATAATATTTGTTTTCCACTGTCACTGAGGCAGTGGCATAACTAATATTACTTTAAAGCATCTGATGGTTAAAAAATGCAAAAACAATTTTAATAACTCTTCATATGACCCTTCACAAATACATTAAACTCTGAAGAAGTTTTTCTAGTAGAAAAACCAACATTACTTCAATTACCTTTCAAGAGATCTCAGCTATTTGCAATTCTCTTGCTGCACTGCTGTTGCTATTAAATACATTTTGCAACAACCAGTGTAAAAAAAAAAAAAACCTCTCAAAGCCTAATTGTCATAATTTTCGAGCCTGTACAATCTGCTAATGATTTCTTGCTGTTGGCTAGTTTGATGGCTCCTATATTGAAAATGAGTGTTCTCTTCCTCCATTCCCAGCATCATTTACCTGAGAGCATAGTTTAAATATCAGTAGGGCTTCTGGCTATATTTTAAGTGTCTGAGTATTTGCAAGGCAAATGCATTTATCAGCCTGATCTTTTGACCTGAGGTTTTGATGATGTTTGTTGAGAATTTTGAGCATAAACCTTGGCCTTTGGATCTCTACTATCTTCAAAATTTTATTAATAGTTGTGTTTTTCCTTTGGCTTGGGAAAAATAGCAGTTAAAAAGATTTATGGGATAAATATGGAAAAAATATAATAAACGAAAATCATTCTAGCGTGAAAATAATTCATTCAACAACAGAATTAGTAAACATGAACAAAAAGAAAGTCTAACCATTAACAGCCAGTGAAGTGGCAAGAGCCTAAATTTTTGTCCTTAAGTTTTTGCCAGAAGATAAGAATCCTAATCAGCAGTTTGGGATTATAGAATAAGATCATTGCTCTGATTTGTTACATTAAGCTTTGCTAAACACTCTGTTTTATTTTAATTCTGGATATTGCAAAGAGTGACATTAAGTAACTGTGTTCTAGAGGAAAAGAAATATATACTGTGCCCCTTTAGTAAAACTGTTTTTAAATTCTAATAGAATTTCAAGGTTATTATCTATTTCAGATCAACAGTGGGGGTCAGAGTTCACAGCAGCCAGAATTTACAAACCTCCAATGGGTTTTGATTGACAGCAATCAGCGTCTCTTCAGCATCACTGAGGGAACAAAGTACAGGTCAAGACAGCGGGCGATTTCATCTGTCATTTTTAATTATCTAAATGATATTCACAGACAAAACCTTTCCCATCCATCAGGGCATCACATTACCATAGACAATGTTTGTTTAAAGAAGAGGCCATAAAATCAAACAATTATGAATGCAGACAAGCCTTGCTATTGACTGCATAAATAATCAAGCCAGAGTTCCAAAACTCTCTGCTAATGAATTGGTAGATTGCTGGCAGGAAGTGGCAAGTAATAATATAGACAACAGTCTAATGTTCTTATTGACTTTTACTAAAGCTTGACTACGGTCGCAAAGATTCAAAAATGACGTCGCGTGAGGTTTCCATAGGAGCGGTATTGATAGTGGTACACAGCTAAAATACAAGTAGTTAACTCTTGACCTTATGGTAGGGCCAGAGGTCCCCTGAGAGTGCTGCAACGCTAGCAGTATAATACATCATGAACTGAGCCAACAGCCACAGGGGTCCTGACAGCATTACCACGCAGGCAAGGGGCCCTTCTTTTGCCATTTATAACACAGTAATCTCTAATAATTCAGCGGCAACCCTGAAAATTAACTCTATTTCAGTTTGTTACATGAGTAAATAAAGTTTTCTAACCCCCTCTTCTTCTTCCTTTTTTTTTGAACAGTGAAGGGAGAGTATATACTGAAAGTACATCGAACTGGTAACAGCCAGCTGAAGTGCAAAGACCTGTGCAGAAGGCACAGGGCCTGAGAAATGGCTCAAACCCTCCACCAGAATGTGCAAGACGTGACGCATCGTTGTGAATAACGTCTACTCTCTGGCAAATGTATGCCATGCACAGAAATGCAAATTACTGGCATCTATTTTTATAGCACATCCTATTTCTTTATTCTACTATCTTCATAAGGAGCCTCTCCCACCCACGCCCTGTTGGGAGCCGTCTCAGAGTACTGAGACCCTAGGTTGACTGCAGGTGGAGAATGACAAGTGTCTAAAGACCCCCCCAGTTCTGTGTGCTGAGAAAAAGACTGTAAAGCTGCTTGTTAGCTGAACAGCAAAAAAGTGAACTGCTAAAATCAGTAACCCAACAACGCCCAGCTCACCTCCTGTGCCTTGGAAAAGCAGAAGCTTCTAAACCACAACCACCAGACCCTCAGATGTTACTGTCTATGCACTTATGAACTTGGAGACTTCCTACCATGGCCTTATGAACTCTTGGGACTTTTCCATCATGGGCTTGCTGACAGTTGCTATTTGCCTTAAGTTTCACTTTACTTAAAATATATTATTAGTTTGCCAAGACATTATCCCACCTCCAAACTCCTAAGTCGGGAACATCGGCTCCTCATTCCCCAAAAACCCTCTACCAATCCCCTATGCTTAGGTAAGATTTATTCCTGGTAAAAGAGGAACTTGCTCTCTATATAAGCACTATGCCTTTTAATAAAATTTGTCCTGATTGCCATCCGCAGTCAGTGATCCTCCTAATCCCAACTTTGGTGTCTATGCCATGCTTTCATTTCTCATTTCCTCGCGCTGATCAATCCTGCTCAGGGACCGTTCAGTGGGTTCCTGGCCTGATCATCCAGGGGCCATGGCTTTTGAGCTGGCTCTCAGCACCACCCCCTTTATTTAAACTAACAGTAAATAAGGTGGCCTCAGCTCCACAGACATAATTTTGATGGGTTCAGGAAGTCATCAGTTAATAGTGCCCCATATTCAGTAAAACATCTTGATATAAGCACACTTTATTAACAAGCACTAATTGACAGGTGTTGGCCATTCCTTTCCCACTCATCACTTATCTCAACACATACAAAGCATTATATTATTTCATACAAAATAATGTTTAAATATATATTTACTTGGAAAAATATATTCTAGTGAAAGGAACATTTCTCATCAGGATCACAAAGGAGGATTTAAGGGGTGAGACTTTGAATCTAAGAGAAGAGTTTACTGCAGCCAATACGATTTCTTATAGACCTTCTGCAAATCACAGCCCAGAGCCATGGCCATGAGACTGATAGATCATTTTCTGCTGTTTACCTCCAGGTTCCAAGCTCGCATTTTATGCATTGAGAATACATGGAGTAGGAGAAGAGGAAAAAACGTGGAGTGGAAGAAGGCAAAATTCAATTGGCAGAAGGCCAGTAGTGAGGTAGAAAACAGGATAACATGAATGTAAAACATAAAATCTGTCTTTGTGCTAATAGACAACTATGCAAACAACACACTAGAACACAATTTCCTTCATTAGCTTCCAGGCTTCTTTGAAAACATGGAAATCATGATAACAATACACAAAAGAGTGTTCTACCACTTATTTTTTTTTAAAAAGATGATATTAATACAGGTCTTATGCTGATAAATTCCCAATGCAATTCTGGGATTCAGTATTTCTTATTGCATTATTTTTATATTAAAATTTATATGTTAAAAACAAAGCTTAGTCACTGGCATCGGAGAGACCTAGGTACAGATTCTATCTTTATTATTTATTAGCTAAGTGGTCTTGAGCCTTTTTTCTCTTCTCTATAAAATGGGAATGATAACAGCTATTCGTTGGGAGATTGTGAACATTAAGAATTTAGTGATGTTGCATCTGATAAATGCTCAGTAAGTATTA
Source organism: Hipposideros armiger (assembly GCF_001890085.2). Lineage (NCBI taxonomy): Eukaryota > Metazoa > Chordata > Mammalia > Chiroptera > Hipposideridae > Hipposideros > Hipposideros armiger. The sequence continues at coordinate 1,588,160 of NW_017731615.1, read as the reverse complement.
ATCCCTTTATTTCCTCTCTAGTTTATATTTGTTTAATATGTACATGTTACAATCCAGGGGTCTTTTAAGAGCAGAAAAATGAGCTGCTTTATGTTTCTGTACAAAGTAGACAATGACAAGAGGGATTATTACCCACATGTCCTTGAACTACTGAGATAAACCATTAGTTAAACTAATTTTCTCCATAAATAGATGATCCCATAAGAATTTTAGTCATTTTAACTTGTTTTCTTTAAACTGAAAATGTCAACCCTAATCTGAAAATAAAGCTCTAGAAATATTCAGTTGCTGATTTATTAGAAAATGTTTTTATTGAATAAAGGGATCATTTTCATCAATACAACTATTCTTTTATTCATTTGAAATCCAATTATTCATTTTTAAATTGCGGTATGTTTCAGATAAAGTATATCCGGGAGTTTGATCCAAGACCTTCTCCTGCCATCAATATACCCAAGGGTGAACATTTCCATGAAGTTTGGGAAGAGCCAAGAAAAATACTCATGGCATTCCGTAGGATTAACTGCAAGGTTATTACCATTGGCCTCCCTTTGTGCTTCTTCTGTATCTGACTATAAAAACTTCAACACAATATCTTCTCAGCCCTGAAAAAAAATATATCACTGCTCTCATTCTGTCTCTGTCTCTACCTCTCTGTCTCTTTTTCTCTCAAAAAATTAGAAGAGCCTTTGAGATGGAAGAAACCTGAATGAAAATTAAAATTGATAATATTGGAAGTGAATTCAGATATGGGCCAAAGATCATGGACTTCTGTTTTCCTTCTACTTAAATACCTACTCTTGCCTCTTAATATTTGATTATGTGCTTTGGTGTTATGATGTTTCAGACTTCTTTCTGTGCCTTAATACTCCCCTTAGTGTTACCTTGATAGACACTAAGTACAATAGTTCAAGATGATACATAATTATAAATGGTAGGAACAGCTGAAGAACAAAATCTGTAAATGTTCCAAAGTACATATCTGTGAACTAAAGTAAAGGACATACAGCATGTCTTTTAGGTTTTAGGTTTTGTGGTGTTTTTTTTTAAGAAACAGAACTATAGCTATAAATTAAATGACAAAAGATGGGGGGGGGAAATTACTTTTAATTTCAAGAGAGTTCAAGAATGAAATTTAGTGATAAAATAAGAAAAAAACTAAATGGGTATTACCCTTCTTTCTTAGTATAAATATAGATTCTAGATTTCCAGAACCTAAAAATGCAATGTGACATACAAACACAGATGCGTACACTTCCCTACATTTTAAAGATGGGACTATAACAGCATCCACAAAATTCTAGGTATATCCCAGGCAAAGATTAAAGAGAAGGAAAATGAATTCAGAGGGGAACATCCATCGTCTACCTACTTGGAGCAGTGTTCCCTACAAATTGGCTATTAGACCTGCCCTCATCTCGCTGCAGAGGCAGACACAGCTGTATCAGATCTATAATGTAATAGGGGATGAGGTGTCTTTGGATAAGGGCGAGCATCTTAATTCCTGTTGAAAGAAATATTGCTGATAGAAATATTGACTGCTAAATTATTCTGAAGCAAGAACACGTTCTTTCTCTTGATCAGTCTAACCTCTGAGAGAGGAAGCCATAGTCTCCTAAGTTTCTCTCAGGCTGCTGTCTTTTCTGGGGAGGTGGCACTCTCTGCTCCGTCACTACCAGCAATCGTGTTGGCACCTTTGTCTGTATGGCAAAAGATGAGAGGAATAGCTACCAAAAGTTCTGACAGGAAGCCTGTGCTTTTCTGCCATAAAATACAGTTATACCAACTTAAAAATACTCAATTATTTTTTAAACAATTATTTATCCTTATTTCAGAGTGACTATTCTGAATGGACAAATCCCTTACCACCTACCTTAGGTCAATCCCACCCATCTCTAATTTTCTCACATTCAGATTTTGTGAATACTGTTGCGTTTTCTTTTTTTAACATGAGGCATTTTAGATGACATCTGAGGAGGAAAATTCTTTCCATGGAACAACATTCGGCTGACAGATGACCATATGACACCCTTCAAACAGTACAATATGTCACCATCAGAACACGGCTGCTGGGAAGTGTATATTCAAGGTAATATTTAATGTTCAAGTCAAAACATAATGGAATTATACCAGCACTGAGAGTGAACACACATAAAGAGAGGGAAACTACATGCTTCACTCAAAAATTATTTGTGTTTGGTTTACAGGAAAAGAGAAAAATTGTTATATTTTATAAACGAGCGATAACTAATCATATTTAGCTCTAAATGAAACACAACTGTGAAGCTTGTTTCTTTTCTAGGATGAAGAATAATCAAGATAAATTTCAACTCTTTGCTTTATCTTAATGTCACATTACAATTTATTAAATAAAATTAAGATGGTGGCTTCAGTCCCAAACAGCAGCCCCTGCGAAACTCACTCAAGCCCTACAAAACAGGAGAGCTGCAGGAGTCACTCTGCAAATGACGATATGAACAGAAGAATAGAACTGAGGAGTCCAATTCTTTCACTTTTGAAGCTGAACCTCAAACTTAACATGAAGTTCCTTTTCTAATCACATGCATATTTTGAGGGTGATTAGGGAGGCCAGCGAATTACCCTGGCATTCTCGTAACAACTTCTGCTTTCCCCACCATAAAGCCGGTTTCAAAGGGATCTTAAGAGAAATGACTCTGTCATTATTAAAAGTACTTTAAAGGGAAAAACGTAATTTCTAAAACAATGCACTCACAGTAGACTATTTTTGTGACATGTTTTCCAAATGACTATACCATTTTTATATTCCAAATGAATTAATAAAGATCACTCACTTGTTTTAAAGTGTTATCATTATTTAACTCCTTACACAGCCTTGCCAAGAGTGTGGTATATATCTTAAACGATGCCAACACATCTGTTTTTTTAAGGACAGAGTACTCACAGTGCCTTTTGCAGGAATTGTTCCTTTTATTTGCTCAATGAAGTTAGAGTCCTCAGCATAAATACAGGTGATGTGCCCCATAAAGGTGAGATGAGGGACAAAGTGGTACAACAATAATGATAAAAATTCTAAAGGCATCAGCTGTGGAATGCATACTATTTGGCATGCATGGCACAAAGGGCTTGGCATGGGTCATATTATTTAATTCTCATGTCACTCCTATGACATAGGTATGATGAAAATCTGTCGTTTTAAAACTCAAGATCTCATTCTCTTACCCACGGCCATAGAGCCCAGTCTCCATATTGGGTTGCCTGGGTTCAAATTCCAGCTCTATCATTTGCTATCACTATAAATCAGAATAAGTTACTTAACTTTTTCTTAAACTTCTCCGAATCTATAAAAAGGGATAATATATATTTTTTTTCTGAAACATCACTCAGCTCTGTCTGCATTGCAATCTCACCATCACGCTCCCCAGTTCAAGCCTCATCACCTTTGCCAGAGACTATTCTAACCACTGCTGGGTGTTCCCCCCTACCTGCTCCCCCATTTACCTCCCAAGGACATCACAATTATATATACCTCTGGATTCAAATTTTTTCACTGCTCCCCAGAGCCTTCGGGGTTAAGTCCAAACTCTAAGCACTGGCATTTAGTTTTCAACTGACATCTAACTAGACTCATCTCCTGACCCTGTTTTACCCACTGCACTGAGATCGCTATGCAAATGTCTGTCTCCCTTATAGTATTGCATGTTCCTTGAAGGAGGGAGTAATATCTCCAAAGTCCAGCTCTGGACTGGCACAAAAGCACTCTATACATGCTTTCTGAATCAAAATGAATAGAAAGCTAATGCTAACTTTTCTATAGCCCCCATGCTGAATCCCCAGAGAACCATTTCCTATATCTTTGCAAAGCCCTGAGCATCTGGTAATGCCCATTTCTCCATCTATGGTGTATTGTATCCTTCTCCACTTGGTAGAACCACACTCACCTACCAAGTCCCGCTCAAGGATGATAGCACCTGTGGCACCTCCTCTGATTCTCTGTGTACCATTCAAGCCTTCTCCTTCAAGGCTTCCTTTACTCCTTGAGACTTCCACGGCTCCAGTTTTGCGCCTCATACATTTTATCACAATTATTTATTTTTATATCTGCCTCCTTAGCCTGACTGCAGAAATCTACAACAAGGACCGTAAAACTACTCCTTGGTATTTCAGCATCCTAATTGCAGGGGCCAGTACTCAGTAGAGAATGACATAAAGGAATATGGAATGTGTTCATATGCGATTAAGAGTGGAGAACAAGCCATCATTTTAGTAAGAGGTCCATGCTATGGGACCCACCATACCAGCTCTTCACTCTGAGGACACCCTGGCATTCCTCCTTGTCATAACTCTCCCTTCTATTCTTGTGCCTTCACTGTAGGACTTAGGGACAAGTGCAGGTATCCCTTAGACCATTAAACTTCTGCATCTGGATGCCTAAGCTGAATAAAGACAGGGACATGTTTTGATGGCCTCCTGCAGTACACGGTAAATGTGACATCCTAGGGGAATCTCCTCCCCATTACCAGCCACTGAGCCCAGAAAAATTAATAATCAAATACTGTGTCTGGACAGCAGCACAAGGGTTCTCCCTGAGTAAGCTATGAGCCTCTGAATTTTGCCAGCCGTGGGGGCAGAGCAGGAGGAAAGGGTATATTTTTCTTCACGCTAAGTACCAAATGCCCAAATAAACAGGCCACCTTCATAGAAGCTTGGCCAGCCATTCCCGTCAGAGGCAGGATATTCTATTGTATGTGGCCATACAAAAATTACCATTACTCATCTGATATTAAATAGACCAAACTCTGGGTAGGGAAGGTGTATAAATACGTGTGAAACTATGAGTTCTGTCAAAGTAAAACTTATGAAGCCACGCCCCCTGTTCTAGCTTGGGAGGCAGGTCATTTGAAGTCCTGGTTCCATGCTGGTTGCTTCACTTCAACATGAATGCTTTACCACTAAGGTCAAGGGGCCAGACTATATCAACCTTGGCTGCACATACTGGATCAACAGGAATAAAACCGATGTGGCCACACCCAAGCGTGACAGAATACATTTCAGAATGACCTAGAAACATCATTAATGCTGAGAGTAAATATTTTCTTTGCTAGATTATCCAGTTGCAAGAGAGAAATTGGAATGTATAGTTATAAACAGCATGTAAGGATGCTCACCTGATTCCTATTAATGTCAATCACTTGTTATGCATTATCTTGCAAAATCTGTAAACTTCTCTAACAACATTTAAAGCTCAGTAACTGTTTTTGTAACTTAACTGAAAAGTTATCATAATAAAATAGAAGAAACAGAGCAATTTAACAAAAGTCTCCAAAATTGTTGATAAATGAGTTCCCCGTACGGAGGGAAATAAAAAAGAACAAACAGCACAAATCATTCTTTTTTCTTATACCTAGCAAGCCATCCATCAGGAAGGGATGATTTCAATAAAGATAAAAAGTAACATAAACAAATGGCTGAAATTGAAAGTAGATATATAAATTGGCCCCCAATGTATGCACCTTCCCATTGGTCATTCCTGTTCAAGACACTAACTTGAGATAATAAGAAGAGATAAACCTGCTCTTTTCTCTTTTTAAGAAGGATTCTGGGGAATGAAAGGGATGAAAAGGTGAATTGTTTAAGTTGAGTCATTCACTTGCTATTGGGGCAATTATGATGAGATAAGAAAAGTATTTATTGAAAGGCAAATACTCACATTTTATGAACTTGAGCTTCTCCTTTTTCACACGAAAGAGGAGAAAACTTACTGTCGCTATTAGGTTTGTTCACCAAATTCCTCTGATAGAATATGTACATCAAGAGTTTGTTCCCTATGCACTGCTTTAAATCACTGTACAGAATCATTTGGTCCTAATTTTACTGGAACACTATTACACTGGCAAAAACAAAGAACAAAAAACTACTATTACATATGTGCTCATGTGTGCACGTGCACACACAAACATACACACACATACTTATCTGCGTGCATATATTCTCCACCACCACCACCACCACGGCCGAAAAATGATTCATGGTGGGTGTTTAAAACCTATCACTCAAAGAGCCAAGATCGGTCCTCTGAAAATTAGTTATGATAAGGCCAACATCACCACTTTTGACAGCTGTCTTACCCGAAGACCCAGACCCAGAGCCATGCCTCTGCCTGCTCATGCCACGGTAGCTGTGTCAATTTGGATGCCGACTGCTGGCATAACCCGAGCAGGTGCAGGGCCCATATGTGCAACTCCAGATAAGATTTCCAAAGCACTGGCATCTGGATGTCAGCTTGTCTCTCCTGGCTCCACAGCTGAAAGTTCTGCTGGACCTGATTGCTTCTCTGCTGGGGGTCAGTCTGCTGCTGCCCTGTGGTGCTGGCTCATGGGCGCTGCCTAGGCTGCAGTGTGTCTGAAAACAATAAGCTAGATAATCATCTTACACTGCAGCACACCAGGAATGTACCTGTTTCATCAGCTCTTGTACCTAAGTCTATCCAGGGGAACCTGAAAAATATTGGTGCTTTTTCTTTAATTCTTAATTTTCAAGTAATTTTTAACCTCTATTGATTAGAAGCATAGGGCACATTGTCTAAAACAGGTATGGATTATATTTATATTTATATGGTTATATTTATATGAACCAACTTTCCAACAGGGAAAATTAGCTTGAAAAGAAAGTGCACTGTGGCAGATAGATTCATGTGGTCAGTGCCTCTCTGATTCTGTGTCAATTTCCCCACGGCACTGGAACAGCTGTGTGTCACAGGCACCTACCCTGAAAGAAAAAGGGAGGGAGAGGCTTCAACTCCACATCACTTCTCCTAACCTGCTCCTTTGCAAACTAAGCCACTGTACCAAAGTCTCCTTTCAGCGGGGAGCAACAACATGAGAAGAAGAGATGCTTCCCAAGTGTGAATCATCACAGATTACAAATGCTAGAGCCTTCCTCGTGGGAGAAAGAATAGCTTGATAATAGACAATGACATGTCCTCCTGCTCATCTGTGCTGACTTTCCCAAAGCAAAGACTCTCCTTTCTGCCCAGATCAAACCTACTCCTTATCAAGGGATGAACAGTCTCCATCCTGACCCCCAGTGTGTGGCTCACGTCTCAATGAGGAAGATCTGGGAGAAATGAGCTTCTGTTTTGACTGATATGAACTCCATCAATTAGATTCCTGGGTCATAGATGTCAACGTGATACATAAACAGATATTTCTGAGAGGAACATGAAATTTAAATAAATATTGTACAATGAGATTAAAAAAACACACAGAAACATTAAAATATTGTGCGCTGGCTTTAAATTAAAATGATTAATCTCAAAAAATTAAACCCCCAAATCTGTCCATTTTATAGAAATCGAATTAAAATACACATTCTCAAGGTTTTCTTTCTTTTATATCTTAAGGTTGGTACCTTCATTTCAAAATGAAACAGGATCAATTTAATCAACTCTCACAGATTGCTTAAAATAAACCTGATTGCTACAAGAAATAATTTATATTTGGTGTTATAAACTTTTAATTTATCAAATATAAAAAAATTCAATCATTTCTATTTCACATACATAACTGGAAACCAACAAAGGCAAACGCAGCCATTTAGTCTCTCAGTGATAGCACGCAGTCTTAAAATGTTTGTTTGTTTGTTTGTTTGTTTAATACTGTAGAGCAGCGGTTCTCAACCTGTGGGTCGCGACCCCTTTGGGGGTCGAACGACCCTTTCACAGGGATTGCCTAAGACCATCGGAAAACAAAAGATATTTACATACGATTCATAACAGTAGCAAAATTACAGTTATAGAGTACCAATGAAAATAATTTTATGGTTGGGGGTCACCACAACATGAGGAACTAGATTAAGGGGTTTTGGCATTAGGAAGGTTGAGAACCGCTGCTCCAGAGATAGCTGGCATGAGTTTTATTTCCAATATTGTCTTCTGGCAGAATGATTCATGTAAATAAAGCAGCAGTTTTTAACACATTGGGAAAAGAAACAGAGGGTTAAGTTGTTGTACCCCCCCCAAAAAATCCAAGAATAAAAATCACTCCTGGGTTTATAGGAAGGTAGAAAGGCTAATGAGCCTTCTGCAAGTTGGAATACTTCTATTCCTTTGTCTAATATTCTTCCTAGGTGCAATCATGTAAAGCTTTCACAGAAGGAATTGTCCTCTTTCAAAGGGGTTTGACTTGGGCACAGTTAATCATCACTGTGATCAAGCAATTAAAGGTATTCAAAATTAGAACCAAACCAAATGTAAGTAATCAGAAAATTAAGGGGAAAATGACATTATGATGGGACTGTATTTTCTTTAATGACCTCTTGGCTGAGAAGGGCATTCTCACATTGTTACATGGGGACTTGGGTGCATAAATACATTAACCCTACTAGGACCCCAGCATGTGAACGTCTTCTTCAAGTGATTAAAAACACTCTTTGGGATCATTTGGTATCACTGACTTCTTATTAACATTGCCCAAAACATATGAGGTCATTAACAATCAATCTATTAGAAGTTACATGCATTGTTTACGCCAGTTCAAGTCAGTCTATAAACAAAGCAAGCACCGGCTAAGAGCACAATGTGGTAGAAAACACAAAGATGAGCCAGACATGATCCTTGTCTTTAAGTTGCTCACAATCTAGTAGGTGACATAAGGCACATCTGCAATCATTCTGGAGATTGTTTTCCCCAACACACACCCAGGTAAATTCATGTGTATTTAAATGGAGGAATTTTTAACTATATGAATGACAGTCGACCCTAAAAATGGTATTCCATTTCCTAAATTTTACTCAATTGTAAATAAAATCATTGGGCTTTTAGATCCTGTCTCTAGACCTGCACCTGTCTTTCTAGATTAGGATACAAAAATTTATTATAAATCCTTTGAGAAAAGGAACATCTAATATTCCCCAAAGCTGTATTTGGTGTGCCGTATATATCGCAAGCTGTCAGTGAATACTTGTTCAATGTCAACATACAGGGCCTATATTTTCTAAGATGAATAACCTCACCAAAACAAAAAATAATGGGCAGTGATCTCAGTGACAAAACCTGTCCCCACCCCCACTCCATGTCTCAATTACAATAATCCCGAAGCATCTCCAAGGATTGAGGAAACATAATGTAATAATTTAGATCTTGATGGAAATAAATAAAATAATCTCCATTTGGATTAATGCTGAGTTAAAGATCTCAAGGTCAAAGCAGATGTCCGTAGGAAAATAAAACCTGGGTTGTTTTTTTTTAATAACTAAATGTTAAACAGTGATTTTTAAAGGGTGTGACTAAAGGAGAAAACGTAGCATGTAAAAACAAGAAAGAGTATCTTCTCCCACCTACATTTTCATGTTAAGCATGAGATTTTCGGGAAACATTACTTGGTGCTTTTTAAAGCTTCTTAAGTTTCTCTGAAAATCAGGCTAAACTCTTCAAACATAGTTGCCTAAGACTGCATTAGACACAGCTTTGTTGATGGGGCCCAAATGACTTCCCCCCTCTTTTAGCCTCTGCAGGCTGCCCCGAGTCTCCATTTCTGTTAATGACCTATTGCTTCTGTCTGATTCAATACAGCCCACTGGCTATGGGAACGGCGAGTCTCAGCAGGAGACAACAAAATGGTCAGCACACAGGGCTGAGCCATGTCATTTCCCTCAAATACTTTCCCAGGAATGAAATGACAAGCTTTAAAATGTTGTCTTCTGCTCAGGGCAAGTATTTCTTCATTAAACAAAAGTGCATGTCCTCTAGTTTCCATTCAAACCGTAGCTTAAAGTATGTCACTTGAAAACTTAAACTGTAAAATAATTTAGTACCTAACATTTCCCTGATGATTCCTTTCTCTGTCTCCCCCTTCCCCTTGAGGATTCCAACCTCAGCTGGGCCAGTCACTAACAGCCGCAGGTCCTAAGCAAGTCACTTTACCACTCTGAATTTGTTTCTTTATCCTTAAAATGGAAATGGTCACAGTACAGCACCTAATTCAAAAGATGGGTGAAGGGCCCAGTTGACATATGGCATGTAAGCAGTTCACTCAGTGAGTGTCCCACAAAGTCTGGACAAACATGCGCTAATACATAGTTATTAGTCCCCAAACTGTTGCATAATTCTGTATTGAAAATCTGCATCCAGGGGACTGGGATCAAATTACTTTCTATGTGGATCGAACTATAACCATTCCATTTTAGAGAATCAGAAGTTGCCTTACTTCCTATGTTCTTAGCCGAGTGAGTCTTCTCCATTCAAGATTTCCAATCCTTATTTAAACCGATCATTCAGATACTTTACAGTGAAGACATAATGAGCAGCAGCAACTGAAGTATCCTGCCAATTTCAGTACAGGACATGTCTTGAGAAGGGATTGTCTTCTCTCAGCCTGGAATCTGTTCCCACGAAAAACTAAACTATACCATCGTCTCCAAGTAAAGCCAGGTTAAATAATTATCAATTAGTGACCACTCTGCCACATAAATTCCCCAAGCTGATTAGTAACCTTCCAGTACTGAGAATGGTTTGATCTACAACAATACAATTCTCATAAAAACTAATATTCATAGCTTAGCTGTGAATCCAGTGAAACTAATCATTCAGCAAAGATAACTGGTACCAACGGAAAGGACCAGGCCCGAGTGCTTTATATTTATAAAGACCCAACCATGTCTTCTGGAAGATTAAATGCTGCCTAAATTTTGGATTGAGCTTTTACATTCAGTCCACCTAAATGTGATCTCAAGAGAGGATACAGTTGATCTTACTATGCATTATTAAATAGTTACTGAGTTTTATCTCCTATGTGACTGCAATTCTAAAAGTATAATTTAAAATGTCATTGAACTATCCTTATGGATTAAAGATGCAATTAAAATAGTCATTGATATTATCATTTGCCTTTGTATTTATGAAGAACTCACAGACTTCCCACTAAAAAAAAAAAAAAAAGAATTTTCTGTTCTTTAGGTCAATTCTACCCTTTGTCTAATCTCTACACTGGACTAAACTTACTAAAACATTGTATCACCCTAAAATGAAGTTTGAGAGTAGATTCTTTCAGAGGGCATTTTTCTGGTGGCCTGAGGGTCACCTGCATGTTTTTTTTTTATATCTTTAGAAATGAGTGTAACAGCTGCTCTGACCTGACAATTTCTGTAGTAGTTATCTGGCCTCATGGGACTTTGACTAGGTTCTGCTGTGTGGGCAATCCAACAATCAGTTACACATTTCATTTGTCTAGAATAATAAATATTTACAATACTTTTTCACTAATTCACCCCAAAGTTGATTATTTACAAAGCTAAACCCAAGTGCTGTGACTTTTTCTTTTTTTTAGGCAGGGTTCTATCCTGCTGTCACAAAATAACATTGTCCCAGGATTACCTTGCAATCCTACATCATCAAATCCCAAACTGGTAAGTGTCTGGGACATGATAGTCCCAAGGCACTAGAAGACTTTACCAAAACAACTGGAATCTTGGTGACTGGGAGCATTGGATCAGCTCCTAGGCTGGCTGGAGGTGCCTGCCTGCACTTAAGAGGCGAGAGTCTAGCAGTAATGCCTGCACCCCCCACAGGTCCCTATAGTGCAGCGGTTCTCAACCTTCCTAATGCCGCGACCCCTTAATACAGTTCATGTTGTGGTGACCCCCAACCATAAAATTATTTTCGTTGCTACTCTATAACTGTAATTTTGCTACTGTTATGAATCATAATGTAAATATCTTTTTTTTTCCGATGGTCTTAGGCGACCCCTGAGAAAGGGTCGTTTGACCCCCAAAGGGGTCGTGACCCTCAGGTTGAGAACCGCTGCTCTAGTGGCTTATTACTAGTGCCTGCAGGTCTTGGTCATTGTGGTCTTTATGGGTATGGCACTGCTCAGGCACAGAGGAAGAAAACCTCTGCAAACATGTTTCAGCCATGATGGGCTGTACAATTTTTCTTGAAATCAGCGATTCCTCCCACAACTGTTTTCAAGAGACAAGGATCAAGATCCCATTTTGGATGATTTATAGGAAGTCAGACGGAAAAAGGGAAACAGATCCTTTGGTGGTGAGAAGTACTTGATTTTTATTTTCTTTATTTTGCTTCTTTTTTACCTTTTTAACACTTTTTTTCCTTTTTTCCACTTTGTTCAGTGAAAAAAAAGAGGTGACTGACCACACACATGTGCATACACACAAAGAGGGACAACTACTTAAGGAAGATTCTTTGGTAATAATCCTTCTGGCTTTAAAAAGCTAGCGAGGTGGACTATAGATGTGGTGTCATTGTATAATAATTGCTCAATTATGTGTTCGATTTAGTGCTTATTGTAGACATTTAAAAAAATATTTTAAACAAATTTTGATTTGATTCTTCTGGGCCAGGCTTTCCCCAAGTGTGTTTTGCACACTACCATTATTATTCCAGGATGCTCACAGATATCTGCCATCAGCTTAGTTTGGGAAAGAAGGCACATTACCCACCCAGTCCCCAACTCCAATCCTTCCTCAAACTCAAATTGCCCCCGGGGTCCAAAAACCTTGCAAAGTTGTGGCGACTCAGATCAGAAAGCAACCTTGACCATCCTGACTGAGTTTGGGGTCCACAATAAATGATAATCGGCTGGTGCCACTTGATTCTATATCATTCCTAGCTGATGCTGGTAGTAAGAATACAATGTTTACTGTCACCAAGGACTATTCTAAAGCCAAAAGGAACACTGAAAAGTGGCCCAGATTTGCAGGTATCTATATCCATCAGCACATGATTCATATTCGTATGTGACCTGTAACCCTAAGATTTGCTAAGGCCTCCATCCAATTTTAAAATTGAAAGTATAATTATCTTTCTGTTCCACTTTAATCTCCCAATAATTCGGCCACCCTGGTGCCTAAGAAAGAATTAAAGATACATTCCCATACCTTGTAAACAATCTTCCTATCACCAGGCCCCAAACAGAAGCTGCCCAGCCACAATGATATTTGTTGCTCATTTATTCCTCCTCCATCTCTACTGTATGCGACCATGCTAAGAGTATGCATGTGTCTTAGTGAGGCCAGGACCCTCAGGTACTCTCACTGAGACCCACATAAACAGCAGACTTAAAAGTGTGCATGTGCAGTGGGTGAAGGGGGCCAACTGTGTAATTTAAGTTTGTAGCCACACGAAGCGCTCATTGACCAGCCCTGGGCTAGGTGATCTGATTCCCTCTTGTGGCTTCTGAGAACAGCCTGTCACAGCCAACTTTTGTTGACCCCTCCCTCGTTATGAGCCAGGCACTGTGTGTAGTATCTCCTCTAAGTCTCACAGCACTCAATAGGTAAGAACTGCTACCATCTCCATGTCGGGCTGAGGAAACTGAGGCTTAGAGAGTTGAGGTAAATTGCCCAAGGTTCCATAACTAAGACCAGGGATTCAAATCCAGGTAGCACTGATTCAAAAGCCACTGGTCTATGTTACATGGAACTGTGTTCGTCTGTTCTGGGATTGCTTTTTTCCACTCAGACTGGGAATGCCCAGAGGCAAAACCATGACTCATCTTTGTATCTCAGTTATTTTCTCCAGTTTCTAATGCAAATTAGGTACTCAGAAAATATTTACTGAACTGAAGTTCAGTATTTTTAGATTTATTGCCTCATTTTCCTAGATCCTGGCTACATGAGATCATTAATTTTGTGACTAGAAAATCCCCACTTACTATTAGCTCTGTTTTTAGTCTTGTGGTCCAAACCCACAGCTTTCCTCCAAAATAAGTTACCTCAAACCCTTTCTCCTCACACATACTTCCCTGTGAACAATGGCATATATTCACCCTGCCAATCAAAGTTCATAAGGTACGTGAAAACCCAAAGGGACCTGTATCTCCCACATATAAACACATACCACCAGGAAAATCTTTCTGGGAAGTTCCCCCTTCTGCTTTTTATGTGGGAAGGGGTCCTTTCTGGCATGGCAGATGATGGATTTTGTGCAACATGCATGAGGACCATCACATGTGTACTTCAATGTCTCCTCAACATAACTTACAGTAACGGATGATCGCTGCTTCTACCGCCTAGATTTTCTAGGCTTCTGATTGACTGTTTATTTCCATTTTCCTAAGCAAATTGAGAAGACTGTCCAGTATAATGAGAAGAGTAATAGCATATCACATTGTGGTCTAAAGAAAATGTTGATTATGTTCTTTACAAGTTCTGCTTTTTCTAGTTGCTTCTAGGTTGCTAATGAAATTATTCTGACAATGCCTTTGGTTACGAGAAGGATCTTCATTCTCAAGGTAAACCTATATTCTTACTACCAAATGTAAAATTTTTACTGTGAACTAGTCTATACTACCAAAAATAAATATCATTTACGCAAACAGATAATTTATGTTGTATTCAATGAAAATTACTTATCTTGCTTTTAACTTGAGAGGATTTTATTGATTATGCTCTTGTATTCCTGTATTGGTAATACTCCTGATAAGCATTATCATTTTTCTTCAAAAACACAGGCATACCCTGGACTACCCAACATAGAGACAGAAATACCAGCAGACATTCATTAAACACATTTTCTATACCAGGTTCCGTACTAAGCACTTTTAACAACACTATCTCACAACATGTCTCACAACACATCTGTCAGAAGCACTTCTACTGTTTTCTCCATTTTAAAGAAAGAAGAAACTGAGGCATGGAGGGGGCAAGAGACCATTCCATGTCTGCACAGTTAATAAGTGGGCAAACTGGGATGTGAACATAAATTGGCCAAAGGTCAAAACCCACACACTGAAAGAATCGGCCATTCTCTGTCCCACATTCAGAGGATATGAATAAAAACAGGGCTAGGAACACAAAGGTGAAATGGGGGCCTAGTTCTGGGGTTAAATGTGACTTTGTCTGGGAAGGATTTATTTGTTCATTTATTCACCAGGCCCTTCTTGAGCACCTATTACATGAAGGACTCCAAGTTTACACTTGGAATATACTACTATGAGCACTTGTTTCTTGGCCACCGTTGAAGGACATAGGAAACTTACACTGCATTGAATGGAATTTGAGCTGTTCAGAGAAAAGTTTCATGAACTATTTTTCCAGACTGTGGCAAATGAATAAACCTAATATCCCCTTCTGTTCTTTATATACAATGAGTTAAAGTAGCAATGATTTTTTAAATGACAGGTTTTAAACTTTTGCAACCATAAAATATTTTCTGATATTCAATTACGAATATAATTTTATATGACTTATGTTAATTTTGAATAACTATACTTTTTCCCTCCAAGTAAAATTCGAAGGCAATACAGAATTATGAAATAATGGTTTAGTCATCAACCTCTGTGCACTTCAGTTTTGTTTTTTTTAATTTTGAGAATGGAGATTTTGATAAAAAATAATTCTTGAGTTAATGTGAAGACCAGTGATATAATTCTTGGCAAACTACACTGAGATTCTCCAATGAAACCAGTTTCGTAAGTATGAAGCATTAATCTAGACAGAAAATCCATGCTAGGGTCAGAGTGATACCTGCTTCATCAAAGCCCAGCAACTTAGATCACATGCACATTGCAGATGGGCGATCTGATGGACCCCCCAATATTAATCTGCCAGGTCAGAGAAGGGACACATCACATATCTTTTATAAACCCCATTTCAAAAGTTATGATTCATTCATATACATATTTCAATTTACACTTAGGTCAGTTACTAATAAGAACTTGTGCATTAACTTTCAACATTAAAAACATTTCCCGAAATGTCAATGCTGATATCCTATTTGAGATAAGAATGTGAGCGAGAACAACAAACTCAAGAAATTTCTGCTTTTCTTTTCTTTACTTTTAAATAAAAATACTGGAAAACTTATTTCTGATTGTTTTACAGCTCAATTGATAAGGTGTGTTCCTTTTTTTTTTCTGTTCAAGAAAATTTAAAAGCAACTAATTTAAATATGCAAAATTATCTTGAGTTGTTCATACGTGAACTTAAAAGCCGTGCAACACAGGAAAATTAAGTAATTATGCCTCCAAGTTATTTACTGCAATTAAGCTCATTTATCATATGCAAATTAGTGCAAACTGGTCTCATTAGTTACTAAATTACTCAATATGAGCTGAACAATGTAGCACTCCAGTTTGTAATGAAAAATCCCTGTAGAGGCAAGCAGTATCAATTAAGCTAATTTGCATATGCAAATATATTCACTAACTTTCTCTTTTTCTATATTTAGTTTTACATTTTCTTACCATTCTGGATCATAGGTAGACTATAGGGTCACTCACCCTTCACTCACTTTTCACTCACCTTTCTCTATCACAGCTAAAAATGCCTCTATTGTCTGAAGTTATTTTATTTTAGCACTAATGTCCAAGAAGATACATACCACTTTGCCAACATGGGTCATCAGGGGTAAGAACATGCAACTTCCCCAGAGATGATGATTTCTTTTTCAAGTTTCAATAAAACAATAAATCAAGGTAAAATCCAGTCCATCAGTAAAATACAAAACAGGCTTGACTGTATCATTATCATTCACAGAAGTCTTTTGGTAACACTACCATCAAATGTAGAATGCATGCTGACTTGGCTAGGCAATGTCTTTAAATAATAATTTGTATCTTTATATTAGTCAGCTTTTGAGCTCTTCTAGGTATTATTCAGTTTTCTTTGTCCAAATGTTTGAATTGTACAAGTCAACCTTTTATTTTCTTTTATTGAATAAGATTGAAGAAGATGCTGATAACAGATTTGGCCTTCTCTATCTCCCACCCCAATACTCTTATAAATAGCTCTCTTTGCCCATATAGCCAATCTACTTTCTCTAAAGAATCTCTTAGTCTTCTACAATTGAATGGGTCTCAGAGACTGGAGGAAGACTGTGGCTAAAAATACTTAAATACTAACAAAGATATAAAATATCACAAAATACTTTTTGTTTTCCTTCATCAACCACAAATTTTTAAATATATCTGGTAGAGAATCTTTATGTTCTCATTCATATAACAATAATTCTGCAGGACCAAAATAGTATGTAAACCAACTTGTCATGATTCCAGAGAAAGTTCTTACCAATCTTCAAAATGTGATTAAAAATGGAAACACAGGAATATAAATGTAAATTCTGATCTGATTTTTTTCCCTAAATCTGATCCATAACACCCCTTTTTAAACCTGAGCTCTTCTTTTATTTGAGACATGATTCTACTCTCTATTCCACAGTTAAAAGAATTAAGGGAAAGGAAAAAAACGCATGATTGAAATCTGACATTTCATTGAGATGTATGTTTTCTTTCATTTCACCCACACAAATCTCTGACTACTTTGTCTATCGAGTAGAAAAAATAACTACATTTGAGTTCCCTTCCACCCACCATTAAAAAAAAATACATACATTAGTTAAACAGTTCTGCTAAGGTGATGGCCATATCTATGTCTTACACAAGAGAGTTGTTCTACTAATAAATGATCCTTGCAAAAACAATTAGCTCCCTAGTTATACTGGGTAAAACAGACAGTCATGCAACCATTCTTCTCAGTCTTTTCTGATACATTCCCAGTCAGAGAACCACAGGTGATATAATATTTGAATGTTTTTGGCAGCTCTCTCTTAGTCTTCTTCAAAGGGTCAGTCCATGGGATTCTCTGTTTGGAGCCTGAATGTTCTAAGAGCAATGCTAAAAATTCCTTTACACCAGAAACACTGTAGGCTCAATTACATAGATACAGACGGGTTCATGCAATATAGCCAAGCTCAAAACTGACACATGGATACCACACTTCTGCCATTATCTCTCTTTAGGGCATTTCTTATAAAATATTATTATTCTCCCAAGACTTAGATTAAATAACAATTACATTAAATTACATCCCTATATAATTTATTTACAAAAAATAATGTGGGTACTTATTATGACTGTATTATCCAACTCACAAAATTCCATTTATTTTATATCAAAACGTAGTTATGGATGAAAATCATCCTTCAGTCACTTTATAACTATTAATAGTTATTAGCAATGATATTAGTAATGATATCACATAATGTCAGTAGTATAACATATACCATGTCTATTGTAGTTCACCACAATGTGCTCACAAGAATATAAACATTAATGTTAAAAATCTTCCACATATAAGGTTTGATTTGATTGCTTTGTTTTAACGCCTGTTGCATGAGTAAAGCAGCATTACTATGGAGTATGCAAAAACAATACTGCAGTTTTATATATCACAATTATATAAGCATTATTTACAGAATGAAAAAAAAAACAACAAAACTTAAACCCCTCTGCTAAGGGCACGCAAATAATTAAAGCACTCCATTTGTAAATCTATTCCTAAGGGGAAGTCATTCCACTAGTTAATTTTATGAGTTATGAAGATATTTGTTACCATTTTGTGTTTCGTTAACTTTGAGAAAGTAAAATATGAATATTCTATCTGGTCTCCAAATTGAGAAAGTCAAAATAAATACTCATCTTTTTTCATATGAAGGACACAAAGTGGAAACAATGATGCTTAAAGAGAGCTTTTAAAACAAGAACCAGATTAGTGCTTAGTCTACTGTATTCAGGAAAAAATCCCACATAATAGCCTGAAGTTCTTGGTTTTTTACTTACTTTGTCATAAAAAGCACAATTCCCCAATTTGACCCCTTGCCCCCCTACCTCTCATCTGATTAATAAAAGTCAAAGAATAAAGTGAACTCAAATGCTTTGATTCAGGCCCAATGAATACACTTCAAGTCCTGCTGTTTCAAGGCTGACATCAGTTGAACATTTAAACTCTCCTGAAGATGCCACTGTTGTGAAATTCATGTCTGAAATAGCTACAGGTTCACCGAGGCTACACTCAGTGTCACAGTCAGTACTAAAGTTTCCATGTAAGTGGTGTGAAGGGTGGTCCTAGCATTGCATGGTACACAGCCTGAGCAATGCTCATGCCTACAGACACTGGTATTGGACCATTAAATTGGAAAATAACTTTGCAACACTTGATTTTATACTGATAGAATCATTATTAAGTTTTTTTCCCCTTTCAGTAGGAAATAATTTGAATTTTAAATCCAGATTTGACTAAGAGAATATATAGTTAATAAGATGTACACTACAAAAACACATATTGCAGCAGAATGGGTGGACCAAAAATTAAGGAGTCCATCTTCAACCCCCATCCCAACTCTCTACACCAAGGGGTCCTTAGCATGTCCTTCCATGAAACATCACTGGGGTAGCAGGAAAGCTTGGCATCTAGTATAGAGCAGTCACAGGCATTTCCTGAGCCTCACCCTGGTATGTGGAGTTGACCTCTACTTCCAGATTCCATGAATTCCCTAATCCTGTTCACTTAAAATATAAATTCTTTCCTTTTATTTCCATTGTCTTTAAAAATGTCCCCGTCATCCTTGGGAAGTATTATAATTTAGTGTTAGTATGCTGGGTTCACATTGAACTCTCACATAACTAGCTACCTGAGCTTGAGTCAGTTATTTAAATTTTCTAAGTCTTAGTTTTCTCAATTTTAAGATGTGCACAATCATAGCACCTATCTTATGGGTACAGACTGTGAGTATTTAATGACAACATAAGAAAATTATCTATCACAATACATAGAACATCATACATACAAAAATTCAATACATTTAAGCTCAAATCAATCCAGATTAGACTCTTTCTAATTGAAACACACCCACCCACAAACACAACACATGCACACACACATGCACTTGTGCGTGCGCACACATGCGCATGCATGCGTGTGCGCGCACACACACACACACACACACACACACCTCACTTGGCATTTGCATTAGAAATGCAAATTTATACATATAATCGAAATAGTCAATAGCAGGAAAATGGTTAAATAAATTATGATACATCCATAGTAAGGAATGGCATATAACCATTAATAATAATGAAAGCTTATCCTTTCTTTATATAGACAGGACCACAAGATATTGATTTTGGAAAAAGCTGATTGCTAAAGAGCATATAATTAGCCAATGCTTGATCCCATGAATCTCAGACATATAAACATACTCTAACAACATTAAAAAGAAAATTTTCCCATCACACTACCTTCTCGTCTCCCGCCCTTCCTTTACCACAAACATCCAGACACTTGTACCTTCTAGCACTGTTTAGGTCTGTCTGCTGCTCCTAAAATTTCACTGCAGCTGTTTCAATGGACCAAACCAATGACATCTCTAGTATTTATCCTACTAAAGGATTTATCCTTAGCCACCTTGACATTGTTGATGCTCCTTCCTTAAGCAAAGTCAAAGCCTGTGGTCTCCTCTTAACTTTCTGTCTACTCCTTCCTCATCTTCCAGTTGCATCTTAATGGACACACACTGGGGGTGCCTGCTCTTCTGTCATTGTCACATGCCATTTCCATGGGTCTGCAACTCACTGCTTGATTTGAACTATCATTCATATACACGCGCGTGATTAGTAATTCCCAGCCCTATTTTCAGCCCTAGGCTTGACCTTGTTTTAGAGATTCAGGCTCAGGTTTCCAACTGCTTGTCTCTCATTAACTTGGCTATTTAAGAAAATATCCCATTTAATGTCTCTCAGGTGTGAGTATCAGCAAACAGCTAGTTACCAAATCTAGAAAACCTGTAGTCGTTATTAACTCCTGTCATCCCCTAGCCTTTCACATTTAATCATTTCATCTTAATTCCACACTTGCCTCTCCATTATAGAGCCACTATGTCGAAGAATATCTTCCTTTGGACTCTTGGACTACTGTATTAATTTCCTAAATGGCCTCTATAACAATCTCTAACAATGCAAAAACTTTCTAGACACAGTATTTTGATAATAACTCTAGGAAGCAACCAAATCCTCATCTGGTGAGTCTTTTGCACAAAAGCCTTCTCCATGGGCACATCACTGATTACAGCATCCTGGCTTGGTTCACTAGGTCCGCCACAATATGCCTCATATGATGTCTCCATCTTTATCTCTATGTGTTCCCCTGTGCATGTGAAGTAGCCATCAAACTGAACATCTGAACAGTTCCCAAACAAGGTCTACTATTACCTGCCCCTGTGCCTTTGTGTTTGACATTCCCTTTGATTAGAATGTTCTTCAATTTTCTTAGGAATAAACTTCTCTATTCAACTATCAACAGCTTTGAGAAATCTTTTCTGATGCTTTGTGGCAAACTCAGAGCCTCAGTCTTTTGTAGCCCTATATTACACCAAGAAGCAAGTGTGATGCGTCTCACTTTCTGAGGCCTCCTGGCTCTTTTCACAAATTATTGGTTAAGCACCAGCCACATGCCTACCACTTCACATTCTATGTTCTTACTAAGTATTTTGGGGGTGGGGGTAATGATAAACTGTGAGGTTAGAAACCATGCCTATCTTGTTGACCACAGAGGTTTTTATCAGATATTTGCAAGAGAAGGAAGGATAGCACAGAGGGAAGAAAGAATTCATCCCATTCCCCTTGATTCAACCACATTCCACCATGCATGGACCCTCCTGAAGGAAAATATGGAAACCACAGTATCCTTGCAGACCACTGAGGTATTGCTGGACATGGTACAGACATGGGTCTACGGCCTCAAGGGGTCCCATGCTAGGAGGAAAGACAACTAATTAGATAGATTAGAGGAGGCCCTTCTCATTACTACTACTACTTCCCAACCCCTTCCCGATCACAATTCCTGTATTTCATTTAGAGGAATATATACAGCTCTTCTACCCCATAACCACCAGTGTTAGACGCAAATGATAAGAAGTTCTAGTTTCTATGACAATTTCAAGAGTATCTAGTGCAACCACGCTTGGATGCCTCGCTTTTGGGAAAGAACCCCTACCAAGCCACCAGCACTTCTCCTTAAAGCCAAAGGCTTTGAACATACCCCCTTCCAAATGTGGAAAAACCTATTTGGAAGTTTTTTTGTTTTGTTTTGTTTTTAATGCAGGTGATTTTTTTTCTTCAATTTTGACCTCTTTCTCTTTTCCACACAGAATATATCCGATTCTCTTTTCATATAAGGCCTTTGGATACATAGAGAGAACATTAATGCCCCTTTTAAGTCATATCTCCTCCAAACTAAACTTCACCAAGCCCTTTGCCACTCCTCATGCAATGTGACATCTAGTTCACACACGCTCTGGCTATTCCACTCCAAGTAACATCCAGCTGTCCATGTGTCTGTTAAAGCGTGTTGTCTAAGTCAGGAGTGACCAACCTAAAGAACAGAAGAGCTCAGCAGCCTCATTCTAGATCCCCTGCTTTTCCATTGAAGTCTCGTGTTGAACTGGCATGTGGGACAGCCATTCTATATGTCTATTTTAAGCTGATGCTCAATTCAACTCCTCAGTTTTGTATTTTAAATTAGTTTGAAATTCTTGCACCTCCTAAACTGCCTTCCCTTGAGAGCTTTCTAAAACAGTCAGAGGATAATAATCTGGGGCTAATCTCTGAACCATTTCTTTCCCTAAACTCTTATGCACTGATTGATTCAGAATATAAATAGGAGTCCTCCTGAATCACACCAGAATCTAACAATATATATATGGCTTGGCTCCTACAAAACTTAGAAAGGAGATCTGGACAAAGTGTGTAAAGGAGAGAGGGAAATAAAAATTTGAAGATCTAGAAAGAAATATCCTTCCTGTGTCCCTGAAACTAATCTACTACGAAGGTAATTCAAAATTGCATGTGCACGATAGAATAGGATCTCCCAAGGTATATTTTAAGAAACATCAGTTATGTGGAATCTTAACAGGTATTAGTGGAGAAATGAGAAACATCAGAGTCAATAAAAATAAACAAGATAAGTCTCTTCAGGGCCTTAAATTTGCAAATGTGAATTGTGACATCTCAGATCTAACGAAATATCAAATTTTCTCAAAAGGTTGTTAAAAATCACCAATTCCTGGATGTCACCCTGGGGATTCTCAGTTCATAGGTTTGGAGAGAAGCCCGGGAATGCGTCCTTTGAACAAGCATCGCAGGGGATGCTGAAGGTACCAGCCAAGGAACCACTTCAGAGAACCACTGGGATTTGACCATGGCGAATTTGATGATAGTTTTTTTTAGAATACATACTTTCAGGAATAATATGCTAGATTCAATACTACTTCTGACAATATAGAGAATAAAAGCATCGTAGAAGTCATTTTTTTTAAACTTTGAATAAACAGGAATCTAGAGTTTACGTTTATTTTTTTATATAAAAAATTATTATCTTTTCAAATTAATCTGCCTAAATATCCCAAACACGTCTTCTTCTCTAATTCCATGTTAAAAATGTTTCTTGCATAGTTAAAGAAAGCTTTGGCTATGGCAACCTCTACCCTGGAAGCAGAAATGATGTAGAACAATTATTCATGGATGTGTGGAACTGATGACAAAGCATTAAGAAAACAGGTTTTGAGTAAGTGAGATGCTGAGTTTGGGATGAATCTTCTCTGAGATAAGTAACTGCAGGACATTCTAGTCACTCTCACGTTTATCTGTCATAAAATGCATTGGTAAAATTAAATTATTATTATGTGTCTCCTTTCACTTAAAAATACACTTGTAAATTTCATCCTGAGAAAGTTTGTAATTTGGGGGAATGACAAACATTAAGGTTGGAAGCGCTTATGAATGCAAACTCAAGCAAAGAATTGACAGTTGGCAACACAGGAAAACGTCACATTACTTTCACAACATTTTGCTCTTCCAAAAACAATGTAGCGCTCCAAAGACACACACATAAATCCACTTACAAATGCGGCACACACACAGTCATTCTGGGAACAGCCAGCTACTATACATTGAGCATGAACTGAATAGTGCAATTCGTCTCAATTATTACAAATAATACTTGCCCTCCCTTTCTCATTAATATTCTCTCAAGGGATGGCTTTCGAAAAAGAAAAAAATGAATTCATAAGAATTTCAGAATTCCAAGATAAAATAACAACATTCATAGACATAGCTGAAATTTAAAATAAAATTCATACAAAGACTAAACATACGAATTTTTCTTAGTAATACGTAAGCAAGCTTCTTTTAAACGTACCTGCAAAATGTGACTTCCCAAGTGTGCTTCAAATACTTCAATGGCCAGGGCACTGGGGCTTCTCCTTCGTTGTGTACCTATAACTTAAAAAAAAGAAGAAGAAAGAAAGAAAAAAAAAAGAAAGAAAAAAAGAGACAAAGAAAGGAAGGAAAGAAAGAAAAAAATTAAGTTAGAGCTTTGAGTCACATCTTCAGCCTCATTTCTCTTTAATTGCATCACTAGCTAGTTACCACATCAGACATCTCCAAGACACACAGCCCGGTGTTAATTTGGTTCTGAGTTGCCTGAGCATAAGCGGAACCCAGGTTGAATGTTCAACTCAGATAACAACGTCTACAAACACTAACAACCACATCCAGACATTTCTTTTTCAGTCATACTGCAGTAAAAGCATGAATGTCCACATTCTTTTAAAATAAATTAGTAAATTGGTTTTCTTAAAATTTAGGTATCTTTACACCACACACATAGTGCCTTGCCCCTCCCCCCCCCGCCCCTACACACACCCCAGATAAAACCTAAACTTTTCGTATCCTCAAGACTAGGAAAAAGCAAACGGGAAAATGTTCAAATGTTCTAATGCAACAACTTTATCATAATTTAATAAGCACAACATGTTGGCTAAGAGATTCTCATTAATGAATGTTTGCACTAGTGTTAAGTGTCTCAGGATGGTTGGATTTTGTATTTGCTGAACATTCATTCACGTGTAACTATTCCTACAGAACCGCCTAGAAGCCCAGGTGGACTCGCACCCAGCATGTGCCTTACCAGGTCAGGGACAGTTTTCTTATCTGGATACTCCTGTTGCCCTACTCACCTACACAGTCAGCCCTGCTCTTCCTGGCATACTTGCATGTGTTGTCTGCAGGCACCTGCGCTCAAGGGGCTCCCACAAAACTTAACAAAAGTGAGCTGCATGCATTATATTTGTGGGATCCAAAAATGAGGGTCGGTCTTCTCTGCACACATTTTTTTTTTTGCATGGGGTCACAATCTGCTTTTAATTCTGCTTTTAATTCTGACCCCTTTTAACTTCTCAAACACAATTCTGTTTGATGTACTGTAATTTATGAAAGAAAATATGGAGATCTTTTCCACAAATCCAACATGGAAATTCCCAATGTCTTCCTGCTTTCCTTGAAAATTTTACTACTAGCTTCGGCTCCCTCACACGTAGACACCACGGATTTGAAATAAAATAAAATTCCCCCGCTTTCCTACTTCTAAAACCACTTTCAGTCAGTTGACAGGAAAATTTGTACAAAATGCTGCTGGGATAATTCTGCTTCGTTTCAGTTAGTAAGTCAGTCAGTTGGAGCCATAGCTTAGTAGGGATTATAATATAAATGTACTTGTGACTATTGTGCTGTGCAAAAGTAGGCAGTTTACCCTGCAATTGTGAGTTAGTGTCTGCAGTGTCTGAAAGGCACTTTGAAAACAGCATGAGTGTTAAGTATCATTATTACTGGCAAGAAGAAATAAAAGGGGCATTTTGTTTCAATGGCAAAATTTATAAAATATAATTGAAAAGTGATTATTATCAAAAATTATTCCAGCTGGAAGGGATGTGAGAGACCTCCAACTTCCTCATTTGCTTCAGATGCAAAACACCAAAAAACCTTAAAACAAAAAAAATCAGTTTTCTATCCAGATTAATAAAGGTTAATCTTTATTATCAATATAGACATAATATTTTAAAAATTTTAATATGCATATATACTTAAGACAGTAGTCTGTGTGTGCGTGTGCGTGCATGTGTGTGCGTGTGCATGCGTGTGTTTCTGATTAATTTCCTATTCTAACATGCACATTACTCCCTTCAAAACTCCTTTGGCATTTTTGATAAGGCAGCTGTCTTGCTGAATACTGTTTTCAGTTTCTAGAGTGTTAATTGCACATTATGGTAGCTTGGTGTGAATGATCCCACATGAATAAAATCTGCAGTGTTTTTTTTTTTGTTTTTTTTTTAAGATTGTTGAGGGAGGGTTGATAGGAAGAGGGGGAGTTGAAAAACTTCAAAAGTGTCCACTCTGTTTTTGAGGCAGTAATTGGGATCCAGAAAGCTCTTTTTTTAATAGTTCATAATTTGGGTGCATTTCAGGACTTCCAATTACAAAGTTCAGACTAAACCATTGCACCTCAGAAAAGAAAATGGGATGATTTTAGACAACATAGACTTTTTCTACAAAGAACTGGACTAAGAGGGGCCCAGGAGAGCGAGAGTCACCAACCGATAAGGGACCCTAAAACATCACAGGCAATGTAAAGAATGTGTTTATTTACTAGAACGCCCAAGAAGCACCCTCCAGAAAGTACAGATAGCAGGTCCACTGACTTCTAGAAGCACGGCTGAGTTCAGGGTGGTGCTGCAGGAGTTATCCAAGTTCTGCCATTGATGGCCTTTTTTTTTTTTGGGGAATTGGAACAGCGCTGGGAAATTGGGGGAAGGGGAACAGACAAGTTGCTGTCGTTTTGTTTTTCCGTCTAGTTGTGGAGAATGTTGCTTCACTGGCCCAATTTGGCACCATCATTGCACTCTTCCCGGGCGAGGCCGATCAGTAGCCGGCTGAGGGCTGCTCACTGCAGCTGCTGGCTACACACGGTAGCCCATGGCAACAGGGGTTGCAGCAGGGGCTGCAGCCTAGGCTGTCGCTGGCGACTCACGGCAGCCCAGCTCCAGGTTGAGCTGTTGTTCAGCATCTTAGCTGTAGAGGGCAGTGTCACTGGCCCTCATGTGGGATCCGTACTGGGGCCCTCTGGCGTCCCAAGCCAGTTCTTAACCAATGCGCCACTCGGCCGGCCCGATGGCCTTTCTTTTTCTTCCTTTTCCCCACTTAGGACTCAGGTTGTCTTCTATGTTGCAAATGTGTAAATATTGAGAAATTTTATTTAGGAAAACTAATTAGTCAGTCTGGGGACTCCAAATGTCTTTATCAGGTCTTATATCCTCGAGTCCTACCTGCACAGGTATTCCTCTTTGTTCTTCAAATCCTCCAGAAATCTGAGTGTGCATCCCAGTGATTGCTAGCACAATATTCAGGTATCTTATAAGTTGTTTCATGCTATTCTATTCAATGGCACTTTTATGGCACTGGAATTTTTCTTGATTTATATGTTTTGCATTTATGCAGGTGATGTGGGGCTATAATGACAGTTCCTAATTTTATAACCAACATAAATATGTTAAACAGGAGCCCATTATGTCCCTGATAGAAGACCAGCTCTCCGACTCTAGCATTATTGGTGACTGAATAGATGTTTAAAATGTACTTCTTATCTTGTACTTTGCATCCTATTGCATTTGGAGATTAAGACAATAATCTGATAACTCAGGAACCGCGCAGATATATTGATAGTTGTTCTTGTTTCACCAAGTTAATATCATTGTGTTTATAGAGTATCATTAAACAAAAACTAAAGAGGCCTTTCTTCAATAGGTCCATCATCCTCAGAAAAGTAACAATACATTGCTTATGAAGCTCTCTCTCAGATCTTTGGAGTTTGGAAGCTGACAGTTTCTAAAACCAGTTGGTAGCCCAGATAAAATGCATATTTACTGCTGAATAGGTCACCGTTTCGTTTGATTTAATATGTTTCATTTATTTGTTTGTTCAATTAAAAGGTACTACTTTTTGAAATGTAAAGAACACTAAATTAACAAACAAACAAAAAAACCCCACAGAAAACATACAAAAAACGCTAAATAAATGAAACACGTAATTGCTGATCTGTGAAGATTATGTCCCTGACTCACTGACAGTGAGATGTAAGTTTTATTGTTGAACAGTTTATACAAACTGTTAAAAGAAAAAAAAA
>NW_017731615.1:1514106-1559721 GCF_001890085.2 Hipposideros armiger | reverse complement strand
GTACAAACACCAGGAAGGCCGAGGATTAGCACTCAGTGGGTGTTTGACCTATTCAGCCAAAAGGTCAGCTTGCCACAGAAGAACCCGTTACAAAACAGAAACAGGACAGCTCAGTGGACACATAAGGAAAGGGGAAAAAGTCAGCAGCCCTAGTTGCCTTGGGTCCTGCATTGCCCTTTTCCTTCGTAACCCTCCCCATCCCCATTTCCAGAAAAGGTGGAGCTGCCCCGGCTCCTCCCCAGCACAGCTCACAATGGGGAGACAGACAGAGAGAGAGAAAGGGGCTTGTCATTTAAGGGGTCACTTGAAAGAGATATTTAAAAGTGTATGACATGGTGAAGCAGAGTTTCCAGTGGACTGCTTTATTAGGAAAAAGTAGTCACTTGGCAGATAGGGAAGACCATTTGAGAGGTATTTTCTCATCTAGTCCCACTGCGTGGGGAGCAAGATGGCAGCATAGGTAAATGTAGTCTGCATGTTCTGCAGGTAGTGTTTCCAGAATGGAATCATCCATAGTCAGAAGGCAAGCCTCGTGCCAAGATGGCTACCCTCTGAATCCATCATGGGGGCAAGGCTCTGTTCCCACACTGAGCTCAGGGGAAAGGGGAGGCCAAGGGGCCTGCTTAGTATAATCCTGGACTGCACTCCCTGGGTTTCTGCATGGGGCTAAGCAAAGTCAGGGGCTGGGAAAGAATGGCGTACAGAATGCTTAATGAGTCTTTCCATGGCTACCAAAGAAAAGAAAGGGATTTCCCTTGAAGAATCTCAATTAGCCTCCCTCATTGTAGGGCAAAGGACGCCAGGGAAGGTTTTCCCAGGAGCCTCAGAAGTTTATGGTGCGTGTGTGTGTGTGTGTGTGTGTGTGTGTGTGTGTGTGTCCCTATAAAAATGCAATTTATGTCTTCATTTCCTATCAGACCAATCTTCATGCTGGAACTAGTCTTCACAACTTTGCTTACTACCCACAGTCACAATTTGCACACTTTCACCACTAAAGTCCTCATTGTTTGTGCATGCCTTAGACACTGGGGGCATCTCAGGCTGGGATGGAGATGAGACACTGGAAAATTTAGTGCTAAGTACCGGTTTAGCTGATACAGCAGCACTGTAACTAAAACTGTTGTTGCAAGCACAATATATGGAGTTTCTACTCAGTGTATCATGCAAATATCTGAAAACAAATATTGCAATACTTTTTTCAATATACTTTCTTCAGTATTTGTTTTTTGCCGTTTAAAATAGAGGATAACTGATGAGCAGAGAAGAGAGCTAGGGACAAGCATTGTTAATCAGTCACTTGAATCCCTGATTAACAACAAATATAAGAAAGAAAACCTCCTGTGTTCAGAAATAGTACACTTTGGGCTTATTTTAAAATTCATATTTAGATTTTTAAAAAGCAAAAAAATATATCTTCATAATTCATATTCCAGAACCCAATAATACATTCTATTACCAATTTAGACAAAAAGAGGTATTTAATCAATAACATAATCGAAACTTTAAGAAGTCTTATTCTGATTCAAAAATTCTCTGATGCAACACATATTTAAATTTCTCCCACAACTGAAGTGTGCATTGAATACATTAGGGAAAAGCATTAGGGATGGTATAACTGTGAAAGTATTAATACTTACAAATGAATTGCTGAATTTGGGAAAAAGAAACCATGTCTGCTTTTCTCTATGGCTTCAACTAGTAAGAACCAAGGGGAACACACACAACATTCAATAGATCTGTTTAGTCAAGGCTGTGTTTATCGTGCACTTCTTATCTTCTGAAGAACTAAATAGTATTCAGATGACTTCTGAAAACTTTTATTTACAATATTCTACATCGAAATGGCAGTCATCTAAAAGAGAAATAGCACCCAAATATTATTGTGATAGTCTTGACATTGTTTTTGTGTATTTGGTCAGAAACACATTTCAGGGACTTCTGTTTAGTAAAAAGTTTCCCATTTTAAGATTCACTTTGCCCAATCGCCTTCCTTTTCTATTGAAGGAAATGAGCGTTTCTAGCTACCGAAGCAGCTATTTCTTCATCTGTATCTAAGGAGGAAAATAGCTTTTTTCTGACAATCTGGTATTTACTATAGGAACTATTATATGTCCTTTATATAGGCTACATATAGGGTGATTAACATTCTTCATGAGAGAATCCAAACTTCCCCTTGACATTGATGTTCTTAAGGCAGTGGGTTAAGCTGCCGTTTGGAGTGACAGCTCCTGAGGGAATAATGAAGCCCTGACAGTCAACATCTCTGAGGATGGAGACCTCAGGAAAATGCAGGCATGAACCACAGCCTGGGCTGAAGGCTGGGGAGTGGGGTACATGAGGGAGATCCTCAAGAGATGCCAGGTGGTACAGGGGAGAAGAGCACGCCATGGGACTGGACTAATAGAGAAGAACATGGTTACTGTCCTGATACATCAAAGTAATTGTTACAAATGCAAAGAGGACTTTCTAAAAATGGTAGGTATTAATCATTCTAATTTTAGTTTCTTAATCATTTCAAAATAACAATCTCCATAAAGAGAGGGCACTTTCAAAAGACGAGTCCAAAAACAACTCCAGTTCCTTTCCCACTGTGTTTCTTAGCTTCAGCAACTGGATACTACAGGCATTGCTTTAGGATAGTAAGTTTAAAGCTCACTACTACTTACTTCCCTTTATTAAGTGAAAGGTAGGAGGCTTTCCTCTTTTTATTTATGCAATAAATACAAGTTACAAAAAATAATCAGTCCTGATTAATTCCTGGTTTTGGATTCCAGCAGAGTTATGGGATATGATGAATTGTACACCACCCTCACCCCCAATCTGGGAAAGATTTAAGAGTGAGGCAGCTATAAAGCGATTTTAGAATAAAGAGGGTAGAATAGGAGACTCTTCCAGGGGCAGAGTCTTGATTTTTATCTAACATAAACTCAGCAAGAAGATATACACTAATTAACTATGGCTTCAGGGCTACAGCAACAAACACGTATTGAGCCATAAGACATGGCAGGCACTCAGCTGCATACTCAGAGCACAAAGATGACCAAGGCGCAGTCCCCTGAGTCAGTCCCTTGTGACAGAACGTCCAGTGGGCCACAGAGAGTGGGCAGCTCAGGCACTGGCCTGGGCTTGTGGCCTGAACACATGTCTGATACAGGAAGGTGCTCTGTTTTCTCAGTACAATCTACGGCTCTGCTTTTGAGCTTCTTTTGCTGTTGTTATTATTGTTCTCGTTCCCAAGAAAACTCCCCTTTTCAAATGACCACTTTCTTCTCCATCAACGCTGTGTATGTCAGGAAGGAATACTGCGTGTTCTCATGAATGAGGCGCATAGTTCATAGAAAGACACCAAGTACTCTCTGACCATAGCTCTTAAAGAGTAAAACAGAGAGAACGCATCAAACTTGGGATTTGAATGCAGCAGTAACTTTGCAAAGCTTAATACTTGTCCTTTCATTGGTAGAAATGATCTCCCCACTCATATGCTGAAAATGTTTTCAGAAGTTTAAATTTTTAATGGAGGTGAGATTGGGTATGCTCCCTTAGAAGGGAGCCAAAAAAAGAAAGGATTATTACGCTTTCGTTTTGTAAACTGTCTTAAAAGCCTTTCAGTTGAGTGCTGCCTTACTGCCGTCACCCCTTCTGACCTCTGTGTCACACAGATTGTTAGTGGCATGCTTCCGCCCAGTAGGAAGGGGGCCGAGATTATCACTGAATCAGTACCATGTCACTCAGCACTCCTGGTCAAAGGAAGAGGTCCACATCTGTTATCTTGATTTCCTTTTTCAAGTACGATCCCAAAGCTTCACGTTATGACATTTGTAACATCTGCTACAAATGCTGAAGTAAGTCAGGCACAACCTTATTACTTCTAGTCTAATGCTCCATCCATCCTCCGGGCTTTCCGAGGCCACCCATGCAACAGGGAGCTGAGGAGGTTGGATGTGCAAGAGCAGCTTATGTTTCTGTGGGAGAAAGAGGTCTATTGCCCTCTGCCTCTTTTTTGCCTGTTCGTCCATTCATATCTTCAGCCATATTCACTTCCTCTCTTTCCTCCTTCCCCCTGCCCCCTTACTCTCTTTTGGGCCACATAAATGCTCAGCAGTGTGTTTAGTGACTTTCTTTCTGCCAAAAGGACAGCCAACACAAATAGTTCCACGAAGCAGCAGGGCGTTGGCCCAAAGGACGCAGCACTCTGCCTATAACAGTACCTGCTTGAAGGGTCACTCTGATGAATTTCCAAAGCTCAACCATTTCAGACTACTGTATTACATATATTTATCCCAGATTCAGAACACTCGTAATATGAAAGGTATTAACCTCATTGACATAGGTGCTAGAGATGTAAGCCAGGCTTCCATTTCTAGATACTTTCTTTTATGTGTCTGCAGAAGACAGCTAAAAGCATCCATGTAAAATATTTGGTGCATGTCTACTGCACCTCTGTGCTGGGCAATATGTCAGAGGAGATAAAAATGAAAAGGCACCATCTTAACTCGCCAGGTGATCAGAGTCTAGTGGGGAGATTGAAACAGGCAAATGAATAAAATGCAATACATTTGCAACTATCAATGATCAACTCAGGATGGGGGCAGAGAGAGAGGAGGCAGAAAAGACCTCAGGATAGGAGGACTGCTGGAACTGCGGTATGGAGGGTGAGGTCACACAGCCAGTGAGCTACAATAGTCAAGACCCTGGGATCCAAGGGTCGGACATGAAGGCTGCGACAAATGCACATTTACATAGTGACACATGCAAGGTGTTGGGTTCATCCTCTTGCCCACTCCAACTTGCTTCTCCTTAAGTTTCAACACTAGTGAATTGTCACGCTCCTACAAACACTTGCAGGGTTGGGTTCCCCCATGACCACAGCACCTTCTTGGGGCTTAATCAGCTTAATTGTCAGTGGTTACGCCCAGAAGGACCAAGGCTGTGTCTGAAAACCCTAACTTTACAAATCCATATCCCGTGCAACTAAAACACCACTGCTTGCATCAGAACCCCTGAAGTGTACACCTCCATCACAGCATCCAGCTTGGCATTCTCTATGTGGCACCTCAGTCCCTAAAGGAACTTTCATGTCACCTCGGAGGTAGGAAGAAGGCTATCGTGACTCAGGTCCCTTATTGCAGGACATCTGACTCCTCCCATGATGCTGCCTGCCCCCTGCTTGTAGGAAGAGTTTTATGGGAGGATCCCACTATTGGGAGACAGATGTGCGCAGAAGAAAAGATTTGGGTTCTGGAGTCTGAATGACCAAGTTTTAAATCCTCCATTAAATTCTCTCTAATTAGCTGGGTGGTCTGGGATAAATTAGGCTCTATAGACCCTACTTTCTCATTCTGTCAAAAGGGTTAATATCTCACAGAGCTGTTGGGAGGACATGTGACATCCCTTGCCCTGTTGTAATTTTCCTTGCAGAACTTATTTGCATATTCTCTCTCTTGTACTAGCATGTTACCTTCCTAAGCTGGAGGAATCATGTTGTGCAGTGCTGAGACCCAAGCAGTTAGAGTAGGGCCCAGAACACAGAAGGTGCACAATTCATACTTCTGAAAAAAATGAATGCTCTAGAGCACAGCACCCAGCCCACGGAGGTGCTCAGCATGTGTCAGCTCTCTGCTCCTTGTTATGAAAAACAGAGGCTGCGCCAAAGATGACTTTTCTAAATCACGGTATTTATCTCAGTTTTAAATAGAAATTTTAGGACTATTTTTCCTAACTATCAGGAATGTTTCAGAATTAGCTCCTAAAATATTAGGAATATTTTGTTTCCCTGTATGTTATCCCTAGTTTCTGCCTCTCCTATAGCATGATGTCAAATTTACAGTGTCACCACAAGCCCTGCAAGCCAACTGTAATCAGGGCCTCCAACCAGTACAAACATTTCACACATACTTGGGCAAAGAGCCAGCAATTCACTAAGTGTCAGCAACTGCCCACTGAATTTTCCTTTGAAGGATTCACTTGTGCCCTATCCAGCAGTAATTGGCATTTGTTTAAGATGCTGAATGCCTCAGACATAACTTGATTAGGTAAACGTACACAGCCACCACCACTGCAAACTAAAATCAGCTGTTATAACCCCACCATCTTCCTCCTGATTTCCTATAAACAAAAGCCCACACACAGCAATGGGAACTGAGCAGGAGCTAGGTCTTGCTGTATTAGCAAATCAAGCTCCATCATCATTGCCCTCCACCTATTGGGGACCTACAGAAGCCATGATTTTGGCAGAGTGAGAAACTAAGTAAGAAAGATGAGCACTATTTGGAGAGTAGAGATTAGTAAACAGGCTGACAAGCCTGTCAGACCTAGAATTAAGAACACGCACAAGCATATACTTCCACACCCAACCACCACAGTCACCTACGTGAAATGTATCAAGGAGAAAACAACCTAATTTGAAGACCTATTATTTAGATTCAAGGATCAGCTCAAGCCTCTCTCTATCAGTGGTTCTTAGCATGTTTCTATCTTTGAATAACAGAGCTGTTTAAGCAAGCCCCCTTCCCAAGGAAATATTTAAACACAAAACTGCATTATACAATTACAAAAATTCCAAAGAGCCTCTGACACCTATCTGAAAACCTCAGGTCAAGAACTCTTGCTTTAGACAAGAGCCCAATATCCAATAGATCCAGTACCAGTCTAGCACTTAATGGGACTGAATGAATGATTTCTTGAATGAGTAAGTCATCAAATGAATACTCAAATGGAGGGATGCAAGAGACTCAGTTGAGAGAGAATACACGACTAAAGCAGACACTTGTATTCTGTGTGGGACTGTGGGACTGAAAGCGGCAGCCAGCTAGTTGGTTTATTCACAAAAATTGCTCTGTGGAATTATATGCTGCTCCTCCCCTTCTAAATGCAGACGGAGAGAGGAAAGGAAAAAGAGATAATGAAGGTTTGCAAATGAAGTGGGTACAACTGTGCAATCAATCAACATTTTCTGAAAAAGAAACTGCATCACTTGCCAAAAATCTGAACTGAATAACTGAACCAGCATTCTGATGAGAATGGACTTTGCCACTAGCCAGTCATTTTTATTTGTCTTCCAGCTGTCTTGCTTTTCTTTTCCGGGAAGTCACTGGTCTCTGCAGTTTAGTAGGTTCAGGCATGGGAATTAATTTCACCATGGTCAAATGCATGCTCCATGTTTAATCTCTTAATAAACTTTTACTGAGTGTTTACTCTGTGCCAAATTATGCTAATTAGAAAGGATACCATTCAATCAATCACCTAAATGATCACTGAGGGCCTACTAAGTGCCAGGCACTCTTCTAGGGACAGGCCATAGACGTGTGAGCAAATCAGACAGACATGCCTGCATGGAGCTGACAATCCAGTGGAGAGGATGGCAACAAAAACGTAATAATACGCATATCTAAATATGGTAAGCAGCACGAAGAAAAAGAAGGGAAGAGGGGAAAGAAGCGACAAGAATTTCTGTATAAGATAAAAAAATCAGAGAAGACCTCTCCAACAATAAGAAAGATGAGCAGAGATACGAACAAAGTAAAGAAGTGATATAACCTGGTGAAGGGAAGAGCAAGCATAAAGGCCCTGAGATGGGAAAAACTGACCTGGTTCAGGAAATGGCAAGGAGCCAGCATCCACAGGCATCTAGAGACTAGGGAGAGAGAAACACGAGCTGTCATAAAATAAAGGTGTAGGTGGAGGATCTCAGGAAAGAGAGTATCTAATTCCAGTGAAATTCAAAGATGTAAGAGGCAAGAGGGTATTTGAGCTAGAAGTGAGTAGAAATTTTCCAGCCAAACAGACCAGAGATTGGTGGGTGTGAAGGGAGTGGTTGAGGTAGAGAGAAGGACATGCAGAATGGCACAAAGCCAGCAAAACATACGAGTTCCACATTTGGAGGAAGAAATGTCAGAAGGCATCCATAGGCTAAGTCATAAATGGCCTCACGAAAACTGCAAAGGTGTCCCCAGTTTACACACAGTAACTGGGATCCATTGGAAGAACTGAGGAGGGGAGGGACAGGGGCACATGTGCGTGATAGCAACAGTGTTGCGGTGCACAGGGCAGAATTGTGTTTGGAGGAAGGAGGAAAACATGGCTATCGCAAATGATGGTGAGTTAATCCTACTATGTAATTTAGAAAGACGACAGAGAGAAGTTCGGCTCCAAAGGCATTTACAAGTCAGGGTTGAGTGAGTTTTGTGATTGTCTATCAAGGGCAAAGAGTCGAGTATGAATTCCAGGTGTTTGAGTTAGCAAACCATATATATCAGGGGTCGGCAAACTTTTAAGACAGAAGAGCCAATCCTGTCCCTCCCAACAATTTAGAAATTATTCGAGAGCCATAAAAGAAACGAAATCACCATTATGTGAATAATATCCTTTAACATTTTTATAAATGAAACTATGATAGTTTTATTTTCATTTTCAATTTTACTTCAGAGCCACATGTACATACCCAAAGAGCTGCATGTGCCTTGCGAGCCGCAGTTTGCCGACCCCTGGTTTGGATTGTTCAGTCACCCCCTACAACAGAACATTCAGGAGGGAAGATGGCGTCAAGGATAAGATGGGGCATCAGCCAAGAGGTGTCCTTAGGACAGAACCATTGAGATGACATGTCCAGGAGACCTGAGGCTCCTGGTTGCAGTGGGGCAGTGATGCAGGCTTGGCTGTAAGGCACTGGCATACAGATGGGTGTAGAAGACACAAGAGAGTAGATTGAGGGGAGTGCTGGGGGCCTGCCTGGGGCCATCTGCATTTATAGAAAGGAAGGGGGGCCAGCAAAGATCCTGAGATGAACAGCCAGAGGGTAGGAGGTGGATAAAGAGAAGATGGTGTCCTACAAAGAGGGAGAGCAGGTTATTTGAAGGAGAGACTCATCAACTATGTTAAATGTCACAGGAGAGCACTGAAGACCTCGGGTGGGGGCGCTGCTGTCAACCGCACAGTAAATGAGAGGTGAGAACCACGAGTTATGCACTTCAAATTCCTTTTCTAGAAACGTGGAAGTGAAAGAAAGGAGCATAAGGGATGAAAGCTGGGCAAGGAAGAGAAGTGGGAAAAGACCCAGGGTGAAGAGAATTTTGTTAAAGTGACTTGAGGATGTTTATACCTTGAGGGGAAGAAGCAAGAAACATCCATGAGATATAAAAAGATGGAAAACCCTCAGAAGACGCTACAGAATTTTCCAGAGTTTAGGTAAAGCTGAGAAATAGGTTAATGAAAGTTGTTTTTGTTTGTTTGTTTTTAATCCAACATTTTAGCATAGCCTGAATCTACAAAGATTATGCTCCAGGGTGTGGTGGCCTCTCCAGCCAATAGGATCTCAGCTTCAGAACAAGCACTTATGGGTGATGGTCAAACAACATAAATAACTATGACCCATGATCAGAAGTGTATTTTTGTAGGGAAGCCACCTAAATACATCTAAATCAAGCCAGCATTGTTCTCCTGAAACCTCCATCCTTTCTCCTCTACTATCCAGTTGGTCCCTAGCCTCTGTCATTGCATCTCTTGCCATGGCAAAACTTTGAAAATGTCAAAGAGGAGTTACCTGGAATTGCTTCTGGAGTCCCTATCACTCTTGGATCACAAAAGCAGCAAGTACCTCTTCCTTGTAGCCAAGATCTGTCAAACACCCATAGGAAAGTATTGTAACGGATTATTAATATACTCAGATATGAACTAAAAGAACATTAAGTAGTTAGACCAAAAGAAAATGCCTCTTACTTGCTGCAAAAAGCAACTGAAAAGGGAAAGAAGAACCTCAGACACCTCCTGCATTAGTCAATTAATTTTGATTAGGCCCATGAAGAAAGAAGCCAAGAACCATTTTGGGTGCAAGAGAACAAGACCTTGTATCCCAAGAAATGTTTCTTACAGAAAGCAGTTGCCCTGCCTTCAGGGAGGTTTCATTTTCTAGGTGGGAAGAGAGGAAGACAATTTCTCCTGGAATTTCAAAAATATTGTTTAAACACAAACCTCATCTTCAGTCATGAGGAAATATTAAATGCTCACCTCTGCTCCTCAACTAGCTTCTCTCAGCTCTTCTCTTTTTTGCTTTCAAAGACAGCTGGCTTTGGGACTTTCAGAATCTGATAGGGACTACATGGTCACTTTTGTTTTCTTGGGCCAATTTCACTTTTATTTATTTGGAGTGTTGTTGCCACCACCTGTTTTGTCTTCATAATTTAAAGCACGGTTGAGAGTAAGAGTAAGCTCTATATTTTGTCTTGAGAAGTTTACTTGTCTTGCCTCATATACTGACTTCAGTTTTTTAGAAAAAAACTTCTTCCATAGTGCGTATATCAATATAGGTCTGTCTCTGTCCCGTGGAATAGTCTTCCAAGGATCTTACCATTTTTATTCATCTTAGTCTGTAATTGTTTAGCAGTGCTTATAAAGAGGGGGAGGCAGCTGTATTTTAGTATAAAGAGCATACTTCTAGGAGACAGCAACGTTTATTTCTAGTCTCGGCTCTGTCATTTACCTGCGGATGAACAAGGGTAGGACACTTGACATCTGGGCCTTGGTTTTCCCACCTGTAGAGCGAAATACCTTGTCTAAAGAGTTGTGTCAAAGGCTAAATACCAATGTTTGCAACCGTTTTCTAGCACATACCTAGTAAATAGTAAGAAAGAAGTAAACTGAAATGCAACTTGGAGTTTTTAAAATCTCTGTAGCAAAATAAAAATAATTGCTGGTGAAATGCTTTTGATGAGGAGGATCAAAGAAAGTCACTCAGGTGATATATAAACAGGACTTTTCTGTCATTTCCTAGGTGTGTGTGACCTTGAGCCTGTTAGAAAAATATCAGAGAAAGATGGTTACCAGAAAAATCTACATATTACCACCCACTTCATCATGTTAAGGAGTAAATAAAGTATGTAAAGTACCCAACATGGTATTTGACACAGGTGAGGTCCTCACTAAACGTTAGTTCCCTTCAGCCTCCTCAAAGATTATGCATTCTAGGAATCATATGCAAATTTAAAAAACCAACAAAAGGACCCCCTACAGATTTTGTAGAGTAAATCATGTTATGGGCTTGTTCACACATAGGAGAAATAAAACATTTATGGGAGAGATATGGATATTTCGGCATATATGAAATCCTTAAGACTCTAGCTGAACTTTGATTCTATACTGTGGTTTTGGAGCATAATAATCTTTTATGACAGAAAGGTGGTGTGGAAGTATTGGGTGTATACATACTGTGTGTGTGTGTGTACATGTACACGCATGGGTGCATGGGCCTATATACATATTTAAAAGCTTACACTCAACTCAACTTCTAAATAAATAGACATATTGTAGGTATTGGGCAGCTTGACTGAATCATGGCTGCCTAACGCAGAGACACATATGCTCGGCACTTCATACTACAACAGTAGCAGCGTAATAAAGATTATTTCCTCTTTCTTTGCCAGGCGGGATAAACAGTAGAAGAAACCAAACAGACCCACAGCCTCCTGCCCCCTCTAGTCTCTGGTTCCGATTGGTCATGTCATGTTTGTTGTCAGACCCATCTGGACAGCAGGTGTGTGCTACGTGGCTGCGTGCATTTGATTATTGATCGGTGAATACCTCCAAAGGGCACGCCAGGCTGCTGGCTGACCCTCGGTAATAACACACAGCAATCTTCCCTGTTTACACGTGTCAGAGGTAAAATTAAAAGAAAAATGGTTTTGAACTTTTTAAACTACATTTGGACCACAGGCTTTTGACAAAGCCTCCATATATATCAAACTGTGGGCTCGGTGAGCTTGCATAGAGTCTATTAAAGGAGGAATAAGGTCCATGAATTTCAAGCTTGGAGGGCTCTAATTACCTCATGCTCAAACTTTAACTACGAAACTCAGATAAATTGCTGCACTAAAACCATAGAAGATCCTCCACCTGATTTGTGCCAGTGCATCGAAAGCGCGGTGAGGCTGATCCCAGCGAGGTTTTTCAAATCAGTCCTATGGGGGTCTGTTCTGGATCTATCGCTAATGAGTATGTATGGATTACTTGGATGTTTTGGTAAAGCTACCTGGTAAATTAGTCAATGTGAAATTTTATTAGCCAGGAAGCATTACAGCAGTCAGTCGCACAGCATAGCCCAAGAATACTGGAGGAATTAAAGTCATTTTAAGCACCTATTAGCTGGTACCAGTAATCAGTTTCAGGCCCTGGCTGGAAGCTGTACCATTAAACTAATTGGCTAATAGTTACAGCTGTCTCTTCAGTGTTTTTGTTCTCAGAGGTGTGATCCCTCCTTGAACCAATTTATGGACACCTAGAGGGGGGTCCTATTTTATTCTAGTTCAGTGTATGATTTTGGTTTCGAAAGCACAACAAAACCAACAAACGGTCTGTATATATAAACCCTGGTGTGAAACAGCTGAAGCTAAGCTTACGTAATGACAGCCTCAAAGTTGGAATTTAGTGCCTATCGGGGGCAGAGGAAAACACAGAAAACAAACGCCTCTCTCAGATATTCAAAACATTCATATTTTATCAAAGATGTACTGAGGAGAAATGTGCATTTCCCTCTGCCTGCTATAACCCTCTCCATGGCTATTTATCTAGTTACAAACTTTTATAGATGTGAAATATTTTAAGAAGTCCTTTAGAAATGGCCTGAGGTAATTTCAAACTTAACAGACCCTGTCCCACCAGAGCTCATTACAGTGAATTTTATAACAAAGTACCCTCTACTTAATTTTCAGAGCCTAGCCAAGCGTGCTAGAAATGCAGCTGCATTAAGTGCAATTAATGGTACAATAAAAAGCAGTGGAGGGCTGTTTAACACCCAAGAACCAGCAGTAAACACTGGCTCCATGCTCTGCCACAGTCAGTGATGTGTCGAAGGACCTGGAGTGTGAGATTCCTGTATCAAGTGGCAACCGTCTCTCTCTTGCTGGAGAAAAATCTTCTGTCCTTTGCCAATTCCATCCAGGGACTGTATAAATGAATATAAAGTTATTCCCTCTGGTTGTGCCCCTAGCATCCTCACTTCCTTTGAGCAGGTGGCCAACATGCTAAGTTTATAGTCCCACCAGTTTGGGAAAAGGGTAAGTTCAATTTCACCAAAAATGAATGTAATAGCAAGTGACTCATAATGTACATAATGATTTGTGCACAATTAAGTTTACTATCAGATGCCAGAAGGAAAGAAGGATCCAATCAGAATAGTATGTTTATTCTTTTCAAACAAATAAAAAAAAAAGTTGGGGGCTAGGCAGGAACAAATATAATGATGTTTGCAAACCTCTTTAATGCTGAAAAATCACCACTTAGAATTCGAACATGAGAGCCATCCAGAAATGAGCAAAAACCTCACTGGCTGGTACAATCATGATTGTTACAGCGTTTGTCAATTAGTTGGTTTGTTAAATACAACATGTAGCCAACTAGGTTTCAAAAAGGTGATCACATATACTCAACTTCCACAAGTAATTAAAACAGTTCTATCATGAAAAGTACGTATTTGATTATACCCGTCTCTTTTGTAGCCCAGTCTGCATTCAGGGTCCTATCCCTCTACTTCCATTCCTGAATAAAACTGCTCGTTTAACAGTATAAATAGGCTAGGAAATACGTCAAACGTGCCTAAAAAAAACCAAACAAACAAAAAAAAATCCCTGCCAATAATTAAAGTGCAGAGAAATCTTCCTAACCATAACATTATAGACAGTTAGCCTAAATGAAGTCATTAGACAATCCCCAAATTTCATATTACTAAAAACATCCTTCTAATCTTCTTCCTCAACAAAATTTCCCCCAAAGCTTTTACACTAGTCTTGGTTTCTTCTGTTTCAGATGGCCACTCTTGGATGGAATGGCTGATGAGCCGTGGGAGGGGCAGGGAAAACACCCTGAGCCTGGGAAGCGCAGGAAGCTACTCAGGCTGGAAGTACGGGAGCCGTGTCAGTAACACCAAACTGAGTCCCTCCCCCCAGCAAAATAGCCCTGACCACTTCCCCAAACAGAAAGCATGCCGTATCGCTCAAGACAAATGAAGTAACGGCAATAAAGCGATATAAGACGAAGGTTCTTGTGTCACGGAAGAGACAGACAAGAAGGGCAGCCCCAGACCTTGGCATGGCCACTGGGCTCCAGGAATTCCGAAAAACACTGAAGCTACCATGTGAACACAGGTGTCTTTGCAGAATTCTGTTGCATTTTACAGAGAAGGTCTTAGGAAAAAAAAAAAGACACATTGTCAAATAATTAGTAATGTTGTTCTAGACAACGCACATCGTCTCTGAATGAACTAAAAAACAGCTAAAAATAAGTCATTTGTACCATTGGTTTCAAAACGAGGAGCTCCATTTCTAGTCTTCCCTTTAGAACAGCGGTTCTCAACCTGTGGGTCGCGACCCCTTTGGGGGCCAAACGACCCTTTCACAGGGGTCGCCTAAGACCATTGGAAAACAAAAAGCTATTTACATTACGATTCATAACAGTAGCAAACTTACAGTTATAGAGTAGCAACGAAAACAATTTTATGGTTGGGGGTCACTACAACATAAGGTCACGGCATTAGGAAGGTTGAGAACTGCTGCTTTAGAAGGTTTGCTACATCCTGCCATCATTTTTGTGAAAAATAACATTAATAAGTCTTCCCCAGTTACATGGAGTTTAAATAAATGTATCCATACAGACAATTCTCAACTTACAAATGCCTGTGAATGCCCCCTCCCACTCTCAACACTAATGGTGTCGAGTCCCATGGGGGAAAAGTAGGCAAGTGGCTGCACGTTGATAAGAAAGTAGGCTCTAGAATCAGGGAGGTGGAGAGTGCTAGCATGGTCTTGCTATTTACCAACTATGGGATTTCAGGCACGTTACTTGATCTTGCTGGGCCTTGATTTCTTCCCCTCTTAAGATGCTTGCTCAGGGCTCAGAAGAGAATTCAAGGATGCAAAGTGCACAGTCTGTCTTATGTACACAGGTGCTGATTTCCTATCCCCTTTCCCTCCCTCCACAGCAGAAGGACTCTTGAGAAACCGTGACCTCCCTGGAGAACAGGCTCCTCTTGACTAGCCTTGCATTGCTTTTGCTTGTACTATTCTCTTCGCTCAGACTACCCATCACCCTCAACTAAGTTTAGTTGACAAATGACAAACTCTGTCATTGCAGCCTCATCCAGAGGCCTCACTCATGCAGCCTTCCCTCAATGAAGAGTTGCAAAGCATCTTGCCCTTCTCTGCGCTCCTACACCATATCCCGTACTGTTTATCCCATGAAGTTTTTACTTTATATCTCATTTATAGTTTTTTGTGTGTATGCCCACATTTTAATTGGTGATGTCAATGTTCTTATTTATAACCCACAGAGCCAATAAATGCTTCTGAGTGGCTTTCTTGAAAATATTTAATAAATATTTTGAGCTTTTATTTCTCACTTTTTGCTACAGTGTCTGAAATAATACAAATAACCCCAGTTAGAAATTTGTCTGATTTAACACGCACGCTTATTTAAAAAGTGAATTTTCTGAGTAGGTAAAAAGACTATTAATAATTTACATAGCATAGTAAACAAGCACCAGTTTGCTTTTGCCTTAATCATTAGAGGAATTGAGCTGTACTAAGAGAACTGGAATTCTGAAAATGTGGGAAAAAAATATAAGTTTTGAACATGGACCTCTTTTAAGATAAGGAGGTTATCTTACCTCCCATTTCCCCAAATGGTAGGCTTAGGGTGGTGGGTGTAGAATAACTTTAAGACAACTGGGTACTTGTGGGCTTGAGGAAACTTTACTAGCAGGTGAAGAAGGCATCAGCAATCTTAATAGAACGGTATTCCAAACAATTCTGACCCATTTCAAAACGTTTCCCAGCACCATGCTAGTGCTCAAGTGGGGTGTTGATACTCCCTCCTGCCTCCTGAACACAAGGAAACCTGCTCCCAGGACCTACGAGTTCTGACAATTAAGTTCATGAACTTGTTGCAACGATGTTGCTAACCTTTTTTGATATCAGAGGAGTTGTTCATTATGAATTTGTACAAACTGGACAAAGAGTTAACCAGATTTACTATTTGGAAGTGCTGAAAAGGCTGCATGAAAGAGTTAGATGACCTGAACTTTTCACCACCAATTCATGACTCTTGCATCACAACAATGCACCAGGTCACACGGCACTGTCTGTGAGGGAGTGTTTACCCAGTAAACAGATAACTGTATTGGAACACCCTCCCTACTCACCTGATCTGGCCCCAATGACTTCTTTCTTTACCCTAAGATAGAGGAAATATTGAAAGGAAGATATTTTGATGACATTCAGGACATCAAGGGTAATATGACGATAGCTCTGATGGCCATTCCAGAAAAAGAGTTCCAAAATTGCTTTGAAGGGCGGATTTGGTGCTGGAATCAGTGCATAGCTTCCCAAGGGAAGTACTTCAAGGTGACTGTAGTGTTATTCAGCAATGAGGTATGTAGCATTTTTTCTAGGATGAGTTAGTGAACTTAATTGTTGGACCTCATATAAGGCATGAAAGGATGGTCATTTTTGTCCCTGGGTTCTGTTATGGGTATACAGGCTCTGTGGACTCAGCTAGGAACCCAGCCTCGATTTATACAATTTTTTCCTTGAAGGGATGCACTAGCTTTATAAACTGAAAATTTATGTTTATAAATTTTTCTAATAGATCCTGATTTCCTTGAGGGCAAAGTTCACAGTTGAAATGCTCTTAACCCTGAATCAACAGTTCTGTGTGCTCCAAAGTCTTGCCATATATATGTGATGATGATAATGATTAATTTCCAGGAACTGAGAGTGACTAGTGAAGAATGAAATGAGACTCCAAGAAACAGTGTCATTCAAGATACTTTTATTTAAGCACTTAGCCGAGATCTGAAAAATAAGGGAGGAAAATTTGTGGTCTCAGCAGAGGGCAGCTTGTCTCTGGAATTGCACATTCATCCTTGGGCTGATTACACCAGCTCGTATGCTCCAGGCAGAGTAATAAACACTTAATTCCATATCCTTCCACCTGGCTACCCCTGGTTTTGTGAACACAGGAGAAGGAAGCTAACTTTGAGACTATCAATCTACTTCCTTTCATGAGCTATAAATGCACTCTGAAGTAAAAGATACATAT
This sequence comes from Hipposideros armiger, assembly GCF_001890085.2. Taxonomy (NCBI): domain Eukaryota; kingdom Metazoa; phylum Chordata; class Mammalia; order Chiroptera; family Hipposideridae; genus Hipposideros; species Hipposideros armiger. Next base: position 1,542,642 of record NW_017731615.1, on the reverse strand, counting down.
AAGGATCTCTTGACCTAATATACCTTTCAGCTTTAAGTGGAATTGACTTTATTTTCCTGTCAACTACAATTTTCACTAATGACTCCTGACTTCTTTATGGCATAATAAACTATGGCATAGTAAACTATTGTCTAGAATTACAATAAAAAGCTTTCATAATACCTATGACCCTAACATTCTAGATTAATTTTTTAATTGCATCTGAAAATCAGTACAAATGGCAATTATATGTTTATGCCCTTGAAACCAGATTCATTCTCTTACCTCTCTCATTCAGTTCGTGTCTTTTTAGGGCAAGTTTCATTATGTAAAAGCTAAGTTTAGAAGAGAGCTTTGCATAGGCTCAAGGAAAGTTTCCATCGATTTCAGTTCGATGTATTTTCTTCTAGAGGAAATTAATTATTATTTGGGGAAAACGTCAATATTATGGAACACGTGTCTTTGCCACCTCCCTTCCTATTAACATTTCCTTTAATTACCTGGCCAGGTGAGAAAGAAAGAGGAGGCACATCAGAGCTTGCACACAATTCCTTTCTCCTCCTTCCATTGCCGGTCATTGACCTTCACTATTCTCGACCCCATCTCTTTCCATTTGCATACTGAGCGGGAGGCAGGGTGACACGTGATTCCTCAGTGTCACACACCGATAACATTAAACCTGTGCCTTCCTTCTCTCCTTCTGGTATTTTTTTTTAACTTTATTGGGGAACAGTGTGTTTTTCCCAGGACCCATCAGCTCCAAGTCAAGTTGTTGTCCTTCAATCTTAGTTGTGGAGGGCGCAGCTCAGCTCCAAGTCCAGTCGCCGTGTTCCATCTAGTTGCGGGTGGGCACGGCCCACCATCCCATGCAGGAGTTGAACTGGCAACCCTGTTGTTAAGAGCAAGCACTCTAACCAACTGAGCCACGTGGCCGCCCATGTCCTTTTGGTATTTTAAAATCACATTAGCTCTGCATTGGTTTGGCCTTACAACAGGTCCAGGGAAGCAGAAATGAGTTGCTGACTAACTTAGAAAAAGAACTGCTGGAACTATATGCAATTAAATCCTCTTAATTGTACGGGGAGATATAAGTCGACAAATAAAATTGCTTTATTATTTGATTCAAATGTTAAGTGTCACCCTAGCCTATGGCATTTAATAATATGAGCATTTTATTACATGAGCAAATAACATGAGTTCAAAATGTCATTCCCATATGCCTGAGGTTTGCTTATTCAGTAAGTATGTATTGATCACCTACTATATTCCAGGGACTCAGATGGCACTAAGGAAATGATCAGGAACAAAATGAGACATGGACTCTGTTTTCATAAGGATTACAGCCTTTTGGATTGGGGTTACAGCAAATGGAACCCAATTAAAAGCATAGCACTGGTTATACCAGAGCTATTATCATATATTCTCAAAACACGAAAATATGGATGTCACTGTGTTGACAGAAAAATCCGCCTAGTAGTAATGCAACTGGTTGCAAATAGAGTGTATTCTATAAGACTATAAAGTAAGCTTTACACATGGAACTTGATGACTTATAAAATTAAGAAATTCCAGGTTCATTGCTTACGATTATAGCACAGTTGTGCACAGGCCCTGTATTTGTCAGTTTTTTATCCAACAACTTCTAATCCCTGGTTAAGTAAACATACATGCTGCCCATCCAAGAGGAAACAATTTTGTTGCTCTAGCTCCTCCCCTTTGTAAAGAAACTCCTGATTTTCCTAGACAGGTATGTGCCCATTTCCAGGAAATTAATAATAATTGGCTCTAAGCCAATTCTCCCATATCTGTCATTCTATATCTGTGATCACTCTAAGTGTGGCACCATGACCCAGTTCTGCCCAGAAAAACATAAAGGGAACTCCCCTATGAAGCTTCTGGGAAATATTTCACACTTCACATTACCTCGAAAGCTGTTGTATAAGGACCAATGCTTGGAGCTGCAACAACCATTTTTCCACCATGATACAGTAAGTCTTGAGTGGGAAAGGCGATGCACTGAGGATGGCAGAGCAGAAAAACAGAACGAGTTGTGTCTTGGCTGATTTTGTCAAGCCACAGCAGTACATGGGGCCACCTGTTCAGACTTCTCTTACTGTGAGATAATTAAAGCATGTTGTTGCTTAACTGACTATAGCTTGTATATGCTATTATTTGCTCCTAAACATATTTTAACTGATAAATCTGGTAAATTTTGTTTTTAAACCACAGACAAGAACTTGCTTAGTCAATATTGAGGTGTGGCCCTCAGTGTTGAAATTTTATTTTATTTTTTCATTGAATGTTCCAAGCTTGAGACATTGCTTGCCATGAATGCCTCCATGAATTAAATTAAACTTTACACTAGGGAAATGTGATGTGTAGTGATGGGGAGTAAAAGAGGCGATAGTTCTATATATAGAGAGAAAGCATATAGGAGAAGACTACACTGAACGAAATGGGATATAGCAGAAGTGGTGGTACTTAAATATTAGCTACATTCTGGCAATAGAAATGAGAATCTCTACAATTTAACCAGAACAGGGAAAAAAAGTGTTGTGGTGTAAGACTGGAGACAGTGAAAAGGAAAGAAAGCAGGAGAAGTGTCCATAAAATAAACCCTAACTCATTTCTATAGTTTCAAATAAGCCCTAGTTTGACAAAAACCCAAAGTTGCTAAATCGCCTCACATAACACATCCTAGGAATGTGTGGATTCAATTACCGAGCAAGGCAGACCACCAGCAGCAGAGATGTGATTCTTGGAATTTCAATGCAAAGCAAATGTACAGATGTTAGCATAAAAGCCAAACAGTCTGAGATGGAATTGAAGCTAGAGATCCGGGGAGAAGATTGGAAGAGATAAAGAATTAAACATGCAATAAAAGAGACCATTACATGCATGTCATCGAGCTTCGATAGCCAATGTCTGTGACACTCAGATGCCAGTGATGGGGACAAGGATGGGCAAAAAAAAAAAAATGGGCAAAGGTACAGAATCAAATACTATATTAAAATCACTATCTCTGTGGGCAGGCTGTAAAAATCATATCATTCTCATTGAAATATAATTCATTAAACTGTACCCCAGCAGGATGTAAAGAACAGCACACAGATTATGAAGATAGCGAGCAGTAGGGGGCAATAAACTTTACAAAAACTATTAAAGCATGCAACAAAGCAAGAGAATACAGGGAGGAAACAATGGAAATGTCAGCCCAATTGATAAAACAGCCGTGTTAATACATAAGTGCAAACATTTCATGAAGCTTATCACACTGAAATTCACGCTCTGCAAAACCACCCTTGAGATGTCAGAGCTGACCTGCAGCAGGGCAGGAAAATAAAAGCTAGCAGGTGGCCCCATGGAAAGTCTGGCCCAGAAGAGCTTCACACCAGGTAACCTACTGAAATACCATAATTGTTTGCAGGTATCGGAGACACTGCTCCAGTGACAGACACAAAGGTTAACTGAAAACAGGGCCACACACATCTCACAACCAGTGATGCACAAAGACCCTAAGTTCTAAGCTGGTAGGCGTGAGCAACCTTGCCTCTAACCCAGTGTCCCTCCACATTCCTGGGTGGTTCGATAAGTAATCCTACTTGGACAACTGGTCCTGGATAATGGATAGCTTAGGATCACCTCAAAGCATGGACGGTGTCTATGAACCTCGTCTGCAAATTCTTTTCCCCCTCTGTTTCCCCCTGAGGATCTGAACTTCCCTCCCTTAAAACTTTCTCAGGGATTCCTTAAATCTATTATCCCTGTAAGGCCGGTGCAGAGACACCAAAGCTCTGTGGAACATTTTAGAAAATATTTATTGACCAGGTTTCCTCTTGCCACCTTCACTGAGTGAGGAGGTGGGGGGAGGGGTTGGGTATTAGACCAAGGTAGAAAGGAAAAAAGTAAAATCTTGTCTCCTAGTGCATCATGCAGGGGCAAGGATTGGTGACAAGATGTCAAGAAACCAGACAAGATGACTGAAATAAAAATAGAGCCCTGAAGATAAAAGTATGCTTAAGAGGGCTCTCGTCTACTTATAATGATTCTGAAGTGGCCAAGATAAAATTAATGGCAACTGCTTTAAATGAACCTCCTCAGCTCCCAAAATTATTTCCTAGCTTTTAAAGGTATAACTGTGCTATTTGGGATCTTCCCTACACCAACAAGATTTATGACACCAGAAACAGAACCCAAGATAAGAAATCTACAAAAACCAGTATAGTCATTAACACCTGCCAACTTGATAGGCTTAGAGTGTAAGTATTTATCATATTTCCTAATTAAACATATATCCACCCAATAAGCTTGTGATGAAGCAGCCATTCCCATAAACAGTCAAGACCCCCCCTATCTCCATTTCTTTCTTTCTTTTTTTTATTTTTTTTTAAGCTGAGCCATCCTGCCACCTGTTGGCAGCTCTGCGGCAGCTCAGCTCGGGCCGGGACTTGAACCGCTGTTGCTCAGAGCTCGCATGCTTGAGCAAGCTCTTAACCAACTGAGTCACTCGGCCAGCCCCCCATCTCCATTTCTGTCTCTCCCTCCTTTTACTTCTCTCTCTCTTTCTTTAATTCACAGGGACACTAGGCCCATAGCATAGACAAATGGCCTACCTATGTTTATTTTCAAGTTTTTCCCATAAAATCATATCCAAGACCTTAAGCCTTCTACTTCTGTATCTCTTAGATTATAGAACAATAAATAAATCATTTTAGCCAAATTTGGTTTTAAGATTCCTGCTAGGTTGAGACTTTAGAGTTTAGGCTGGAATGAATTTTTATGACCAAGTTATAAATAGCTGATCCTCAGCAGGTTTCACTAAATGTATTGTGAGATCACATGTTGCTTCCCTAATTTCAAAAGATGATCTACTTGAAGATAATTTCTTTTTAAAACTGTCAAACTCTACAATCCACTACATTTCCTTTCACTAGCTTATACAAATTAATTGGCGGTAACACATGCTTGCAATTTATAGGTCAAGGCAAATTTTTCCTGTTCAAGTAGAGTTTGGCACAGGAAAACTACACATCCTCAGCTGAAAATGGAGATCAAAGCAAACAAGGAATGAAATATCTGGGAAAATCTGTGTATTTGTTTGTTTATTTTGAGATCAGAGGTGACAGTGGTATTGCTCTATCACTAGAAGGAGCAAGCGTTTTTACTTAAGATCACAAGAATAAAACAATCTCCTCTCTTCTGTAATTATTTCTAGACTACTTTCACAAGCTTCTTGTGCTAACAGCTTCAACATTATTCAGATAAATAGTGTTTAAGAAATCATACCTCGAAAAGCTGCATCTCGGGAGCTAACCCATTATTAGCATGCCAAAGCAGAATTTTACAGAACTGCTCAAGCGAGGTTAGAGTTTTAGGATTAAAAATTTATGGAACCTTAAGAAAACTGTCCTGTTCCTTTCACCAAAACAATGCATTTACGTACATTCATGTTTTATCTTTTAACCTATAAATAACACTCAAGCAGTAGTGCACAGTCTTAATAAGTGGCAAATTAATAAAATATCAAATGCGTAACTGCACAATGAAAGCAAAAAGCTATTGCTACTTCACAAGAAACAAGCTAAACAAATCTAATACATAAACACCAAAAACACTATTCTGTTATAAACTCTTTATACTGTGTAACCAGCTACAAATATAGTAACTATATGCTTTCTCATTTAGGAAATGGAGACCACAGGCTTTGCCAATAGAAAAAAAGAATTAACTAAAACTGCCAACATCACCCCTCCCAAAACCCATCAGATAGAAAGAAAATAATTAAGCCTTTTGTCTCTGAATCCCAAGGTATTATGACTTCAAATTTTGCATTCTGATATCCCGGATGATCATCTTATGTCCTTACTTAATTTGAATATTCTGAGGTATTATATTTGTTTTATCATTTTATCTGTCAATATATCAACTTTAAATATGAAGTATACACACACACTCTATTTTCTTAAAACATTGATACAGAGACAAATCTGTAGGAAGAATTGAAATGTTAATTTTCATGAGAATTCTATTAGGAAATTCTAAACAAAATACCACTGGATTTTTTTCCCTCTGTATTGGACCAAACACTCCTGTTGGTTATTTATGTCAATTGACAGGACTAAAATCAGTCTGTCTCCAAATTTTGCAGCCATCCATATTTTTTCTAATAAGAGCTAATTTTACAAGGTCCTTTCTGGCCAAGAAACTTTCAACCACAGTAAACTCTTCAGACACAATACAAGATGATTAGACCAGAGTATATAGACTATGTAGCATAAACTGCCAGTTAAACATTATAGCATGCTTCATTTTAATCATGTAGCTTTCATCTTTTTTGAACACCCTTTTAGTATTGCTTGAAAAAGAGAGGCTTTGAAAAAGCTGAGCTACTGCGAAACACTATAAGCTGATGCTGCTATACTGTGCCTTGCCTCACTGCCTCCCCACCCTCATGGAAATGTGTCACCCTCAATACTTTAAAGTCTCATAAATGAGACAGCGCACTCTCTTTCAGTTGAAAGGTCAATTCGAATCAGGGTTAAAATGCAATCATGTGCCATATTCAGATTAATCATTATTATGATAATGCAGTTGGTGTAAGAATAATAAATAAATGGTAGGCTAGCAGGAAACTTTATGGCATGTATTATCACACCATTAATTATAGGGTTAATTTATGTTAGGTCAAACACAATACAATTAAAACAAAATTCGCCATTACTGATGCCACGAAATCCCAGTAAGCAAAATAATTTGGGTGACTTCCTTAAAGAGGCCTGCAATAATATAGTTTTTACATTATGTCTTAATAGAAATGCGAAAAGATGGATGAGCTTTGGAATATGCAATGTTTCGGAAAGCTTAATGTTAATTCCTAACTTTGGCCTTTTTGACAACCATGTTGTTTGAGAAGCATTTTTGTTTTAACATAGGTGTCTTTTGTGATTGCATGGTAAGTAGGAAGCTTTTCAATTACCTAACATGCAATTAAAAAACAAATTTGAATTTTAAAAAATATTTTAAAGTAAGATTAATTTCAGTTTGCTTAAGATGCATAGTGTGTATTCAAACCATAAAATATTAAAACACAGACTATTATTTAAGCTTATAACATAAGACTCAACCATCTTACTACACAGATAAAAAAGAAAAAAAAAGAAGTTCAGGACAATTTAGAAGTTTTCCAAAAATAAAACAGCTAACTAGCAACTAGGTCTTCTGATTTGACTTTCAAGTCCATGTGCCTTCCGTTTCTTTTTTGGGGAAAAAAAAAAAAGAGAAGAATGAAAGAAAGAAAAAATGAGGTTTGAAAGAAAAAACATGCCATCATTGAGTATAATTTATGATAGTATACCAAAATATGCCTAAAAGAGTTGGTAACATCATAGACAAAAGATTAATAAAGATCTCTCTCCATGAACTGGGAATCACTGGGACCTTGGCAAACACTTAAAAGGAACTCTCCACTATCCCCCTAAACCAGGAATATTGAATTGTTTATACAAAAAATAGATGCATCACAATTCTTAGGAAGAAAACAAGGAGACAACAGGTCTTAGACAAAAGATGATTTTTAGAAAAACTATTCAGAAGAGACATTTACATCTAAGAAGCAGATACACACAGCAGATGTGATTTAAGTTTTATCCTGAAACTATGCCAAAAGTTATCAAGTTTGCTCTTTACAGGGCTTCTTTCTTCAACATTGTTCTAGAGGGTCTAACCATTGCAATAGGGCAAGAAAAAGACATTAAAGTGATTTAAATTAGAAAGGAATAAATAAAACTGTCTTTATTCATAGGTGATATAATCCTATATGTTAAATATCCTAAGGAATCTATAAAATAATTTTAGAAATAATACACAGGTTAAACAAAGTTTGGGGATAAAAGATCAATATATAAAAATCAATTATATTTTGATATATTAGCAAATATTTGAAAATCAAATTAGGTAAACAATTCCATTCACAACAGTCATAAAAAGAATAAGCTGCTTAAGAATAACTTTAATAAAAGAAGTATAATACCTGTAGTACACTGACAACTAAAAAATATTGCTTAGCAACATTAAAGAAGATTTAAATAAATGGAATGAGATGCCACGTTCTTGGGTTGGGAACTCAATATAGTTAAGATAGCAATTCAGCTCAAATAGGTCTCAGTGAAATTTCTATCAAAATTGCATCAGAGTTTTTCATAGAAACTAACAACTGGATCCTAAAATTTATGTAAAAGTGCAAATGAGCCAAAGCAATTTTAAAAAAGGACCAAGTTGTAGGATTAAAACCTCCTGATTTCAAAACTGTAAAGCTAGAAGTCTAGACAATGTGGGATTTTGCAGATGTAACTAATGTCCCTAAACAGTTGATTTTGAGGTAATCAATGGGGAGATTATTCTGGGTGGGCTTGACCTAATCAGGGAAGGCCTTTAAAAGTGGGTTCAGGTCTTTCCTGAAAGAGAGATTCACAGAGAGGGATTCTTCAGCTGGCCTTGAAGATTCAAACAACTAGATTTTTCTGGTCAAGATGGTAGAGTAGGTAAATGCTGTCCTTGCCTTTTCTCATGACCACATCAAAATTACAAGTAAACTACAGAACAACTGTCATTGAGAACTGCCTGAAGTCTATCTAACCAAAGTTCAGCTAGAGAAGAAGCCATCTTGAGACTGGTTAGAGGGGCAAGGAAGTGGAGTGTGCTGGAACCACACTCACATGTCACCATTACATATTAGGAATGATGTCTCATTGCAGAGGTACCCCCTACCCCCGAAGGAGTGAAGGGTCCAAGCCCCACTGCAGACTCCCCAGCCCAGTATTCCAAGGCTGACAAGAGAAGTCCCCACAACTTTTGGCTGTAAAAACTAGGGGATATTGTGGCTGAGTGAGATAGAGGGCTGCTCGAGTCCCAGAGGGTCCTCTTAAAAGGCCCATATATGCACCTACTCGCTGATAGACTCACTTGCTCTGAGTTCCAATACTGGGAAGCAGCTCGAAAGGTGCCAGGGACATAAAGGGAGAAACCGAGGTGTTTGGCCTCAGAGCAAGGACTGGAAGGGTAGCTTTCTCCCAGAGAGAAGTGCTGGCAGAATCCATTATTTCTTTGTTGAGCCCTCCCCCTTCCCAGCTTGCAGACTCAGATGGCCACCATATCTGAGCCTCCATCAACCTGGCTAACTCCATAAGCCCCGTTATGGTGCGTCTCTGAGCTCCCGCAACTTTTGGCGACACCCAAGCCACTTCCAGTGGCTTTTCCTTACAAACAGCCTGCCTTGGTTCATGCTGCAGCCTTTCTTAACATCACTCCAAGGTTCACACAACCCAAACACAGCATCTGTCTTCAGTGTGTGCCATACCTCTTGCTGAGCAGCCCCAAGTGGCACTAGTGGCAGCCAGCCTCGGTTCGCAGCTTGGCCTCTCCTGGCACCTCCAAGACCAGAGATGGTGAAAGACATCTGTGGATCGCTTTGTGGCTCATGCTAGATGGCCCCAGGCAGGTCATAGGCTGAGGCTGAACATGGCCTGTGGAAGGGTCCTTTCCAGGATGTCCCAGGGCCGGCATGCCTGGTGGCCAGCTTCAGACCAAGCCAGAGCATCACCTGGCTGCCTCTAAGGATGACACGCCCAAAGATCATACTGGGCAGGCACCAGAGCCTTGTTAAAGTGAACCCTACTCCATACGGTCAGCCCCTGCACAATAGCTCCTCCACTATAGTCAGGGCCAGTCCTCACAACCAATCAGCCAGAGGGTCAATCCCTCTTACTCACATGCAAACAATACCAACCAAGGCTCAACTACAATAGGAGGTAATACACAACCCACACAAAGGGCAAACCTGGATTACCCAGCTCAGGTGAGCAGAGGGACTGTGCTACTGGGCCCCACAGGACACCTACTACATAAGGCCACTCTAATAAGACCAGGAGACATAGCAGCCCTACCAAGTACATAAAAGAAACACAGAGAGGCAGGCAAAATAGGGAGACAAAGAAATAAGCCCCAAATGAAATAACAGAACAAACCTCCAGAAAACAACCAAACAAAATGGACACAAGCAATCTAACAGATGCAGAGTTCCAAACACTGGTTATAAGGATGCTCAATGATCTCATAGGAAACATAAAAATGGAGATAGAAAACATAAAAAAGAACCAGTCAGAAATGAAGACTACAATAACTGAAATAAAGAATACATTAGAGGGAATCAACAGATTAGATGAAGCAGAGCATAGAACCAGTGATTTAGAAGATAAGGTAGCAAAAAACACAGAGTCAGAACAGCAAAAAGAAAAAAGAATCCAAAAAATGGGGATAGTTTAAGGAGCCTCTGGAACATCAAGTGTACCAACATTCGCATCATAGGGGTACCAGAAGGAGAAGAGAAAGTGCAAGGAAATGAAAATCTATTTGAAGAAATAATGACTAAAAACTTCCCTAACCTGGTGAAGGATTCAGACATACAAGTCCAGGAAGCACAGAGAGTCCCAAACAAGATGAACCCAAAGAGGCCCACACCAAGACACATCATAACTAAAATGCCAAAGGTTAAAGTCAAAGAAAGAATCTTAAAAGCAGCAAGAGAACTACAATTAGTCATCTACAAGGAAGCTTCCATAATACTCTCAGCTGATTTCTCAACAGAAACTTTGAAGCCCAGAAGAGACTGGCACAAAATATTCAGTGATGAAAATCAAGGACCTACAACCAAGATGACTCTACCCATCAAAACTATCATTTAGAATAGGACAGATGAAGAGCTTCCCAGACAAGAAAAAGCTAAAGTTAAAGGAGTTTATCACCATCAAACCAGTATTACAAGAAATCTTAGAGGGACTTCTTTAAGACAACAACAACAACAAAAAGATAAAAATATGAATAATAACATGGCAATAACTACATATCTGTCAAAAATTACTTTAAATGTAAATGGATTAAATGCTCCACTCAAAATTCATAGGGTGGCTGAATGAATAAGAAAACAAGATCCTTAAATATATATGCTGCCTACAAGAGACTCACTTCAAATTGATAGACACACATAGACTAAAAGTAAATGGATGGAAAGAGAAATTTCATGAAAATGGAAACAAACAAAAAAAGCTGGAGTAACAATACTTATACCAGACAAAACAGACTTTAAAATAAAGGCTATAACAAGAGACAAAGAAGGACTCCATAATTCCACTTTTGGGTATTTATCCAAAGAAACCCAAAATGCTAATATAAGTGCAGGTGTGAATCCATTTGTTCATTGCAGCATTGTTTACAGTGGCCAAGATGTGGAGGCAACCTGGGCCATCCATTGATGGGAAAATGGATCAAGAGGAGGTGGTACACATATACAATGGAATATTGCTGAGCCATGGAAGGGAATGGGTTCTTGTCATATGCAGCAGCAATGAATGGACCTGGAAGGTATTGTGCTGAGTGGAGTATGTCAGACAGAGATAGACAGATGCAATGTGCTTTTGGAATCTAAGGAACAAAATAAACGAACAAAGCAGCAACAAACTCATAGATACAGAGAACATTTTGATGATTGCCAGATGGAAGCATGTTGGAGAGGTGGGTGAAAAAGGAGAAGGGATTAAGGAATGCAAATTGGTAGTTACGAATAGTCATAGGGATGTAAAGCATAGGGAAGATAGTCAATAATATTTTGTATAGTACCAGATGGGTACTAGAAAAGTCAGGGGGATCATTTCTTAAATGACATAAATGTCTAACCACTGTGCTATACACCTGAAATTAATATAAAATAGTATTGAATGTCAACTGTAATTGAAAATTTTAAAAGGGGGGGGTAAAGGTGACGGGGAATGACAGGTTCAAATTTTCAGGTATAAAACAAATAAGTCATAGGGATATAATGTACAGCATAGGGAATATAGTCAATAATATTGTATTAACATAGTATGGTGTCAGATAGTTCCTGGACTTACCATGGTGACCACTTCTTTAGGTATATAAATGCTGAATAAATATAATGTATATCTGAAACTAATACAATATTGTATGTTAACTATATTTTAATAAAAAACTCAAAAATAAAAGGAAAACAATGATGCTTACCTTAAAATTTAAATTCAAAAATTAATTAAATATATCTGCAAATTCTTGACACTCCTCCCTTCAAAAGGTGGAGCCCAATTCCCCTCTCTTGAATCTGGGTCAGACTTAGCGACTTGCCTCTAACAACAGAATTAGGCAGAATTGATGCTGTATGATTTTTAAGACAGAGCCATTAAAAAGATAGCTTTTTAAAATTTTTTTTTAAAAAGATAGCTTCTGCCTGACTTTTCCTCTTCTTCTGTTGGATCACTCACTCTGGGGAAAGCCAATTACCACTCAAAGCCAATTGCTGTTGAAGACACTCAAGCAACCTAAGGAAAGGCCCTTGTGGGGATGAACTGGGGGCTTTACAAACCACCAGCCCAACTTTCCAGCCATGTGAGTAAATCACCTTGAAAGAGCATATTCTTGCCAGCCAAGCCTTTAAAAAACTGCAGTCCCAGCCACCATCTTAACGGTGAACTCTTCTCCCAAGTAGAACACACCCCGAAAGTTTGTTCTGAACTGCTAACCCAACAAAAACGGTAGGGATAATAAAGTTTAATTTTGTTTTTAATTTCCAAAAAAAATGCAAACAATTGCAAACAATTGCTTCTGGAGGGGGCCACGTGGCAAGTACCACTTTAGGGTGTTCCCTAGAAACTAAGAGTGATGGGTAGCCTCCAAGAAAATGGAGACTTCAGTCCTACAACCTCCAGGAATTGAATTCTTCTAGTAACCTGTTAGCTTAGAAGAGGACCTCATACCTCAGATGAGATCGTGGTCCCTTCCAACTCTGATTTCATCCAGTGGGATCCCCAACTGTGGATCCAGTTAACTTGCATTGAAACTCTTGGCCCACAGAAATTGGATAAAAAAGGTATATTGTTTTAAGTTGCTAAATGTGGTAATTTGTCATACTGCAATAGAAAACAAATACAGCAGGTCCTTGAATAATATCATTTCATTATAATGTTGATGAGATGCCACAGGAACTTAACTCTTGTTTATTTCAATTAACCTGTGGTAAAATTGGTTTTGTTATATGTTGTTTCTCAGCAGTTCCAGAACCTATGTTAAGTGAGAACTTACTATATAGAAATACCATGAGATACCAAATACACACACAAAAAAGGTAACTGCTTATAATAAACAACAACAAAATAAAAACTGGAATATGTTGCTGGTAAGAATGAAAAAGGGTCCAATTCAATCACTTTGAGAAAAAGATTTTTGCATTTTCTTTAAAAATTAAACATGCATTTACCATACAACTCAGAAATTTCACTACTATGTATCTATTCACAAGAAATGAGAATATACACACATTCTGGTTATTTTTTTTGTAATGAGACTGTTGAATAAAAACAGCATGCCCCTTCCCCCCCTAAAAAAGTCCACACAAAGACTTGTACATGAATGTTCATAGCAGCATTATTCAAAATAGCCCAAATCAGAAACAATCCAAATGTCTATGAACTGGGGGATAAATAAATAATACATGGTATATCCATGCAATAAACTATTATTTAGCAATTAAAAAAAAACTAACTACAGACACATATAACTGAAAATAGTCTCAAGAACATTATATTAAGTCAATGAATGCGGGCAAAAAACACATATTTTATGATTCCACTTAAGTGAAATCTCTAAAACAGGCAGAGCTGTAGAGAAACAGAAAGTACATAGTTTTCCTGGGATTGGGGTGGTAGCAGGGATTGACTGTAAATGGGCATGGGGTAACTTTTTACGATAATGGAAATCTTTTAAAACTGAACTGTTGTGATGGAGATAAAACTTGAAATTTAATAAAAAATCATCCAGCTATACACTTACAATGGGTGGATGGTACGATATGTAAAATATACATCAGTAAAGTTCTTAAAAGTGAAAAAGGGCCTTTTTATAACAAAACACCATTATAAATAGGAGTGAAACAGTGGGATGTTTGTGTTATAAAAAAGACTAAGTGAAGCTGCCATATCTACTTTCCAAATATTTCCAAATATTCAGGTGTCAAACACAGACTCATAGACAATCCAACTTTTTAACCCTTTATTATTCATTTTCAACATTAAAAAATATCTTATCATCTACCTGACTACAAAATTTTTCTCTCCCATTTACATTATACTTCTGACTCAAAATTTTCCAGAGAAGAATTTTGACACATGTCCTATCTAAAAGCGGCAGATAATAGCAACAGTCAAATTAGGTAACATCACCTTCAAAATTCCTTTACTTACAACTTTTTAAAATTTATTTTCCATTGCTTCAATTAAATGGACTTAGAAACATGCCAGTGCTCATGAATTGGTATTAATTAGAGTGATGCAGATTTAAAAGTTTATGTCACATCTCGAGTAGTATGGGTTTCTAAAATCCTGACAAACGTTCTTCCTTTCAGGCAAATGAAATTCTTTAACCTTCTAACAAAAGGAAACAACCAAATCAAAACCGTTGCCAAGAAACTGACCCAAAACATTACTCAAGAAGCAAGTCCAAAGAGAAAATAAAAGCAATAAATTACAATGGCAGCTCTTGGGAATATTTTCTATTAAAGTCACTTTTAATGAGTATGTTAATATCTAGTTTCCAATCAACTTCTTAACTATTTGTAGGCTTTACTTAATAATGAAATAAAACTGAATCCATCCAAATGAGGACACTGTCGCAAGCATTCTTCTCTGCTAAATTAAATGGACTCCTGGGAAAAAAGTCTGGGTTTGAGTCTTGGCTCTGTTCCTTAAGCTTCTTGGAAAAAGGCACAATATTGCCCTTAGCCCCAGCTTTCATATTTGTAAAATAAAATTAATAATAATAATTCCTGACCTACCTACTTCATAAACTTTACATGAGGACTAAATAAAATGATATAGGTAAAACTGTTTTATAAATTCAAGTAGTCCACAAAAATCAGCTATTTAGAAAGAGCAAAAGAAAAGGGCGATGAGCATGTTAAAACGTCCATGTGCTAATTCCAGGGCAAGTGCACAAGTTTCCTTCATCAAAGCATAAGGTTTATTCCAAGGAGCTCCAAGTAAGCCTTATGTATCATCTCATATATCTTCATCACATAGCTTATATGAAAACTACTGTTCCTAAACAGCAAAACCAGTTGAAAAGTTGCACGACCAGTCCCAGCGTCATGGAATGCACATCAGTGCTCCACTCCATCTTCAAGCAGGACTGGGGACAGTGTGCACGCTGAGGCCAGAGGTGACAGCCCAAATTTGTATTTCCTCATTTTCTGCACTATCTACTAAGTAATTGCATGTTATCATCTTCTTCTTTCCTCTGTTATCTTTACAGACAGAAAAAAAAAAGTCCAATTGTTAGGGAAAGCAACAAAATGTGAATAAATATATTGCCATGAACGTGGAGGTCATTTCCAAGGAAAGTTTTTTTGTTTTGTTTTTTCCCTGAGAAAGAAGCTGCCTAATTCAGTCGGCAGTTAGACCCAACTCATGTTTGCTTGGCACCTGGGTCCTAGTGAAACAATTCGCTGACTTGTAAACAGGCACCATGCCACCCAGCCATATGGGTGCACACAGAGGCTGCCAAGTGACCATGTAGGAGAATCAGAAATGTTTGTTGAGGGCAGCTGTCCCAGTGAGGGACATCCAAACAGCTGTCTACCCTGAGATTCATACGCCTGTGGTTAAGGGGACGTGACACGGTTAATCTAAGTTAGATTAATTTTGAAACATAAAAATCAGCTTCCTTGGCTCCAAATGGTCAGTTGGGGACATGGGTGAATCATCTAACATATTCTCCTCTCTCTTTGCCTTTCTTTCCCCTTAAAAATCATGATGCATTTTTATTTAATGTTTTTCCAAGATGTCTAACTACATTCCATGATACTGATCAAATATTTGAAAAGAAAAATAGTCTTCATAAATCCCAGTAACCTACATTTGTAATCTGAATTTTTGAGAAATATGGCCGTATTTGTCTTTGTAAAGATAAGTATCGCTATGGTGAAATGCTGGTAAACTTATTTTACTGAGAGGTCAAGCCAAGTGGATGAACCATGCTAAGAAACTTAGTGGAAGAAATAAATAAGATCAGCCTGGGAAGTTTACAACACTAATAATCGTATGTGAGTTTAAAATTGGGACCATCCAGAAGCTTTAATTACTTAAAATTGAGGGGAAGGGTTGCTCCTTAAAACTTTTATGTAGAACCATAAAAAAATTTTATTGACATACTCAGTGCACAAAACAGAGGCTAAAATATTTCCAGGAACAAAAGCTGCAAAAGAAATTAGAGAAGTGGTAGGGTTTATTCCCAAGTCTCTAAAAGCATCATTAGGAAGAGCATTTGTTTGGGGGGGTGGCATTACTACAGAGCAGAAAACTGGACATAAATAGATTTCAAGGGTGGAGAACTGTGTATGCTGCATGTGTGCACACACACACACATAAATAAAATAGTTTTTTCCAGAGAGTGTCTCCGTGCCTTACGTAAAGATAGTTAACTCATCCAAAATGCAAATGAGATTAAAAACACTGAAAAAATGCCCTTGAAGAGTCGAAAGAGATGTCACAAAGTCCAGGTACTTTATTCACGGAGGTGCCCTTTGGTTCCCTATCGTCTTCATCCTGAGTTTATATGTAATCCCAACAAACCTAGGTGTCTGATCTAAAAGCGTATATGAAGCAGCAAATTAAAAGGGAGTTCCACAAATACTAGCAGCAGAGAGGAGTTATAGCTGATCTTAAGGAAGGAGTAGAAAAAACAGGGAGTGTGTGTGTGGGGGGAGAAATAACAGAAAAAAAATTTTTGAAATTGCACTATAATCTGGGCCAATTTACTATCCAGTCAAAACAGTTCTCATAGACCTGTTTTTGATGGTCCCCGAAGACATCACACCATATTGTTCTCATGGTAATGAAATGCACACATAATGATGCTCCCAAGAAAAGGCTCAATTATCTTCCAGACAAAAAAATCTTTCCAAAATGATTTAAATTAAAGAGGAAAAGTTTGGTGATGAAAGATAAGACTCTCTTTTATCCAAAATAATTCCCTTTAAGTTCCCGATAGCTGAAGCTTTCCTGTACATGTACTATAATCATATGTATAAATTATGAGCAACTTTATAGCCTTAAAAATGTCTGGCCACTGATGAGGTCTTACCCTGATGATCCCTGATTTAGAAGCTTGAATTTCAAGAGTTACGATGCAGCGTATAAAATGTTATTATAAATTGCGACTTGCTGCTACCCTTAGTACTATACCAGTTTGAGGGATGTTTTATCTCCTTCACACTCAATCATCTAAATGTAAATAGTTTAAAAATTGGCAACTTTTGTTTCCTTTCCTCCACCTCAAGCTTTAAAATGTATGCCTTCATTAGAACGCTTTCTTCCTTCACTCCAGCGAATAATTAATTATTCTTCATAAATAAGTAAAATCTCTCTTTAGAGCTAGGCCATTGCTCAACAGAAATTATAAATTGCAAGCCTCTCTTTATTCTCACAAACAAATAAATCCAGGAAAAACAGACTCTTTGAATAACTTTGTCCATAAAATTCTACGCCCTGACCCTCCGAACTGCATATTAAGTGACTCTCAATTTATCTGTCTGCTGCTGAGAAGGCTGGTAGAAAATGAGATGTCTCGTAAGTATAAAAGTGCATCTAGGAAGACAGAAAAAGTGTTTTTCTTCTTATTTTATACTTTCAGATGTTTAGCATACAGTGAATAGAATTATCCTTCCAAGTAATTAAATCACACATTGAAGGAATTATGAACCTAAACAGAGTGTACTGAACTATAATTAGATCATTAAAATAGCCACCGCTGAGTGCATATTATGCGCCTCTCATCACGCCTGCTGCTCCACACTACCTCATTTAATCCTCACAACGGCTCTGTGCGAGTGACTAGCCCAGGGTTATACAGGGAGTCTACGAACATGGATCTGGAGATCGTTCATTTGGGGAGCACCAATGTTTTTAAGAGCCAACAAATTTAAACGGGTGGGAGTGAAGTCAGTATATCCACACAGTGCTTATTTATTCAATGAAAAATTAAATTACCTAATGTGTGCTAAAGTATTTACAGGAAGCAATGAAAGATTGCTCATGGTCATCTAACAGGAACACATGTGAATGTAACGTTTACTGTGTTACAGGAGGCTTTTTAATTCACACACACACACACACACACACACACACACACTCTCTCTCTCTCTCTCTCTCTCTCTCTCTCTCTCTCATATTAATCATCAAATCAACCTTAGCAAAAAAAGACTTACTAATATTATTCCCTGTTGAGACCCATCCAATGGCCACTTCCTACATCCACGCCCCACTGGCTTTCTTTTTAAATACAATTCTGTTCCTGGAAGTTACCAAGTTAACCAATCTTCCCACCCGAGAAGTTTTGTGTCTGTCGCTTCCTCTGGACTGCTTTGTCTCCAGACTTGCTGTGGCTGCCTTCTTCTGGCCCTCCAACTCTCAGCCTAAACGTCAACTGAAGTGGTCCAGCCTTACCCACCCAATCAAAAGTAGCAAACCTGCCCCCACTAGGTTACCTCTGTCACAGCACTCTCCTTCATTTCTTCCTAGTACTTATCACTGCCCTACTGAGTTGTCTGTGCACTTCCGTGTTTATGGTCTGCTCCCTTCATCCCTCTCCAGAATAAAATCTTAACGAACAGGGCTTGTCACACATCACATGCTCAAGCAGTATCTGTGGAAATGTGTCCTACCTTTACGGCAAATAGCAGAGTATTATACATGAGCTGTCAATTTAGGGAGTTTGGAAGGCACTACTTGCCTGAAAAGTAAGAAACGTTCTAATATACAACAATAAAAACAATGCCAAAAAGATAGTGAAAATACCCTTACATAATTGGGAATTAACACATTGCTAAAAAAATCCTTTGAGGTAAATATAAAAATCAGAAAAGGCTTTTCAAAAGACTTTGAGTGGGATAATATCAAAAACACTGTCGAAATTTGTGGGACAGAGCTAAAGCAGTAACTTAGAGGGAAATGTGTATTTTTAAATACAGATTTCAGGAAGCTCAAAATTTAAAAATAAAGGAGGAAGTTTTCACCTGAAGAATTTAGGAAAAGTAAAACTGAGAAAACCCAAAGGAACAATTAAGGAAGAAGATAAAGCTACATTTATCTTACAAGCATTAACAAATGAAATAGAGAAAAATAATAGGGAAGACTAAGGAATGGAATTGTATTTTTAAAGAATAATTAGACAAATAATAAGAATTTGCAGATCTGTATACATAACCTCTATAAGAAAATGTAGAAATAAATAGAAAAGATATATCACCCAAGAAAAAAGAAGCAATAGGTACAGTCATAAAAGAAGCTTTAAAAATGAGAATGGCACCCAGACTCCCCCATATCCCCACTGAGGTAACTTTACTGCAAAGTTTTTCCAGCATGATATGCAGCTCAGCATCACCATTAAAAAATCAGGGTATTTCCTTCCACTAAACTTTTTAAATAAACTTTTTATGTCCATTAAACTATTAATAGAATATCCAACATGATTTTTTTCTAGGGACAAAAGACTTGTGGAACATTTTGAAAACACAATATAAACAAGAACGAATTCGAAACCTACTGCCATCCCTGAGATGGTTTTACCAAGCGGCTAGAGACCAAAAGAACTGGCAGATAAAAGAAAACTGATTACTGGTGAACTCATAATTATACCCACAAAACCCTGCGTGGTACCTTTCTGAAATGCATGGATTAGTCTGCCTTTACTTTTCACTATTCCTGTTCATTCATGCTCTAGTGCAGCCAAACACGGTCATTTCATGTTTCCGTAATGCATCCATTTCTTTTACTCACCTGTTTCCTCCTGCTTGTGTCACCACTGCCTCATCTCTACTTGCTCTACTTTTACCCCTGTCTATGAAGAAACTTCCCCTTATTTCCCAGTTAGAAAAGATGTCTCTTGTCTCGCAAGTCTTCCGGGCTGCTCTTGCTTCTGTTGTGAGTACTGTGGTGTGTCTTTCCTTGCATGACTGAATATATGCTTTCACTTTCCTGTGCCGTAACCCAGAGGGATGGAGAACTTCACGTGTGTCTTTGTTGTCCTCATCGCATCTAACCTACTGTCAGGCTTTGTAACAAGCCAGGAATTTAAGTAAGATAACCTCTGAGCCTCAGTTTCTTCATATATAATGTAGGGGACTAAAAACAGTTCCTACCTCCTAGTGTTATTTTAAGAATGAAATAACATGATATACAAACAACTGTGACCACGGCATCTAGTTACATAATTAACACTCAAAATGACATGCATCCGATAAATCAAAAATAAAAGAACATCCTAACCTCGAATGAGGAAAAGTCCAGAAGGCTTTCAAATATTTTGATAATTAAGTCTGCAAAACTTAGCCATTTGCAAGCTATATCCACATGAACATCGTGCCAAATTGCAACAGTCCTACAGCACTACTAATTTTTAAATATGTCATCAATTATTATCAGCTCTCTAGGAAAAAAAAAGAAAAGAAAAACTATCATACTAAATATATATATCAATTACAAGACACGTTTTCAATTTCAGAGATATTTCAAATTGTGGGAATGCAGCAATGTTCACGCCAAGTTCCTGTCCGGCTTTGTAACTCTCATCAGCCCTTTACACACACATCGCCATTACTCTGGGTAACAGGCAGCGTCCGCCACCACCATTAGAGACACACCTGCTACCCGCATTTCTTCACGAACTCAGTCTCTCTGTAAAAAGCTCTGGACTTTGCCATCTGTCCTCACCACTGTACAGAAAATAAACACTCTACGAGCACACAAGATAACATGCTTCTCATTACTCATCAGGCATTCTTCCTCTTCATTTTCTTTTACAGTTGTACAGATTTTGAAAGTTTTGACCGCCCCTCTCTAAATCATGCTCTTACTATATACTGCTACTTCCATTAGCAGCTTAAATTTTCATACGGTGTTTTATAACTTGCCAACTGGTTTCACAATAATAATCCATTTAATTTTCACACCCCCCCAAAACAACAACAACAACAAAAAACTCACGAGGTGAAATAGGCACATATTTATTGCCTTTTCTTGAGGAAGAGACGGAAACTCAGAATAGATTTCCTGACTTGCCAAAATTTATAGAGCTAAGGTGTAAAAACACCCAGGAATTCTGAGTTCAGGTATAGGGTCTTTTGTTTTCAAGTTCAGTTCCACCTCATTCGAACTCCTATTCTCTCCTCTATTCCAACTCCTATTCTCTCCTCTATTCCCGTCTGCATTTACAGTTTCCTTCATGGCTTCTACTTCCCTCCTAAGCCTTAATGCTTAATGCTTGCAACATTTTGTACCTCTGCTGTTCCCCTTGCAGTCACCAAAGCTTCAGGCTTCAAATATAACCTCTACATAGAAAAGACCTGCTCTTTTCCAGCATGGAAGTCCTCATTTCCTACTCTATCTGGAGGTTTCCATTTATGCATCCTGTCATCCCATTAAATTAATGAAACGTACTCATTGGTAAAAAAATAAAAATAAAAAAGCAAATTCTAAAAAAAGCAGAGCAAAGACCATCTTACTTTCTAACCACAGTAAAAAATAGAACAGAAGGTTTCATGCTATTCTTGAATATCTAAGGAAACTTTTCTCCCTTCTTGGTCAAGCACTTTAATGGACACGAATATAACTACACTTGGGAAGTGGGAGTCTATAATAAAAAATAACTTGAAAATCGTTGAAAAGGGTAAACTTCTGTCATCAAATTCATTGGTTCCTCGAACCTTCCTAGCTGGTCTGGGGTCCACTCCTTACCTAGTCACTACCCACATACCAGTATATGGTCAAAGGTGGCAGACAAAATATTTAACCATGGTACCCAATGGGTATGGTCATCCAGAGGGGACCATGAAAACACCACCCTTGACCATGCTCACATAACTAACTCAATACCACCCCAAAGACTTTGAAATTCAGAACTGAGCAAACAACAGTGATGAACTATGATGTCCATGACTGAGAATTGTGGAAACGACTTATTTTGATATTTTGAAAGGACTCCTGGGCCAGGAATCTATATTGCTCTAAACCATTATTCCAAATATGATGGTATCACGTGTGCGCGCGTGCGCGCGCACACACACACACACACACACACACACACACACACACACACCACACACACACAAATATTCAGGAATTCTTAAAACTCTAGGAAGCATCAAGGAAGGACACCAAGAAGCCACACGTACTACTCTATAAAACTTATAATTGACGTTATTTAGCCATAGTTCAACATTTTGTTGCAGCCATAATTAAATTACTAGCAAGAGTAAGGAAATAAGAGTCTTTTATTTCATTAAGGTCTCTATCTCTATGAAATTGTATAGCATAAAACAAATTCTTAATGACAATACAATCCCTGTAGATAATCAGAAGATTTTCACAGTAATAAAACAGGTTAGCTTGCAAAACATCCCATGTTTGGTTCATCATCTGATACTGCTTAGGGTACATAATCTTGAAAGGGCAATCCGATAATCACACTAGAAGCAATTTTCTATGATACTCGTGCTGAAAAGTCAATTTAACTTTCCAGCTTTAGAAGACTTTGTTATTGCTATTGTTAATTATTTCTCATTTAATGGGAAATTGGCAACAAGGTCCCCGACTGTCATTTTAAATCTACAGTAATATCATGTGAAGCTTTTCGTCCTTATTCCCAAGTCCTGGATTATCAGAGTTAAATGGCAGATCCGGCGTTACAAAAGCTCAGGGGCAGGCACTGTTACACAAATTGCCAATTCAATTAACAGTGTGCAAATGCTCCACTGGCAGACTGCACGAAGGACAGCCATTTTGGCAAGTGTCATTCCTAATTTATCAAACTGTCAAACCTTCCACTCAGGTGCCTGCGGTCACTGTCTGCTGCTTAATGCTACGTTGTAAAAGCTGCAGGAGCCATTCTTGTAGCTTGACAAGGCACAATACTCAAAACTGATTTTAAAATCAAATGTACAGTTGTCTTAATTATTCTCAGTATAAATGATGTTTTAATTACAAAAACAGAGTGGGAATATTAAATTAGGATTGGATACTAGGTTTTCACAGAAAGGAGAGAACTTGCTACCTGCCTGCCTCGAGAAGTAACATAGGCAGCATATTTTAATCCTGGCATAATTTATTGAGCTATAGCATTCTTATTTTTGCTAAATAACTGCATCAGCCTTTTGTCTCAATTTATACAGTATTAATCCTTAATGCAAACTGAGCGGTAATAGTTTCTCCTCATAGCTGTTCCTATGCTTTTGAAATGAGCATGAGGAACAATATGGCAAGTGGTGCTTAGATCCTGAGGGGTCTTTTCCCCTCACTCCCTTTATCCTGACTCTAAGTGCTTCCATTTATACAATTCTTCATATACTGAGTCTTCACTAAAATTCTATAAGGAGCAAAACTTACCATACTGTTACCATGTACCAGTTAAGAACTATGTATTGAACAAGACCCTGTTCTCAATGCCTGAGAGAAGAGAGGTAAAAAGTTGTTTGGAATTGACCTGAGTATTTCATCAAAAACCTCCCTCTGCTGTTTATTTGATATTCTTAATAGTCAACCATCAACCACTTTTCTCAGAGTATCAAGACACTCAAAATAAAGGGAAAATATTATTTTCACCATGAAATTATTTGTTTCTTCCTTTCTCCACATGAATGAATGCTCTGTAAGATTGGGAAGGCAGGTGCAACGGGTGGTGGGGAGGGGATGAAATATGTAGATAAACGAGACACTAGCTCATAGTCCATTAAGCTATTTGGTTTAAAAAGACAGATCCGGGAGGGATCTTTGGGTGAACAACCTTGGAGAGCCTCATGCATTATGAAAGCATTTCATCAACAAATAATTATTAAGCATCTATACATGTGAGGTGCTATTGTAAGCCAGGCAAGCATAGATGATCCAGACATGGCCTGTCTTTGAGGAGCTAAGTTTTAGTACAGAGAAGTGATGGCAATGTCCGAAAAAAAGTAAGAAACATTTCAGTTTGTAGGCAGAACCTCTAGTTCATGGTAAGTCAGAAAAATATTTTATTATTTTTATTAAATGGGTCAGATATACAAATAGGCAGAAAGCACCTATCTTATTACCATGGTCAGAATAGAATGTTGGGGCAGGGTGTCTTACCCCAAAATACCTCCTGTACAACTTGAAATTTCACCATTACTGAGTCATTCCTTTGGTTCTATCCAGCTTTATGTTCTGTTTCACCTAACTATTAAGAGCTGATAGGAACATTTAGTTTGAGATTAGATAAATACAGTCACAAAGCATAGGCCAATGTGAATGGGAATAAAATAGCTAGATGTTTAGCAAAAGGGAAAGGATGGAAGAGCCACAGTGATAGGCTTGTTTAAAATTTTGTTTAATACACCTTTTACCTTTATATATGCATGGATGTATATATGTGTATGTGAAGTACACATACATACGTCTATACAGTATACACATACACAGTTACACAATCCAGCTATCAAGGACATAATTGCCCCTTGAGGATGCAAAAGGCAGATCTGAATACCAAGCATACAATCTGGCGGACAGTATGTAGATTTAAAAATAAAGGTAACCATTACGCTTCCATACCACGAGAGCTTCAGCCTGGGCAGATGCATTTAATCAGAGGGCCACAATGGAGGCACTGGGAGCTAGAAGCATTTCAGAGCATCCAACCCTGCTGGCATTGTAGCTCACTAGAAGACATCTTGATTTTATCACTAGCAGCAATTTCCATCATTCTTGGTGCAATTTAATCAATATGCTTTTGGCTAAGTGTCTATCATGTCCACAGTACTGTCCTAGGGAACCACTATAGCCTCTGTGCTCAGAGGGCTATATATTTTTTACTGCTCTGCAAAGCACCCCATCTCTGGCAAGGCTCGGCTCCTTTGCTCTCTCAGGAAACCTAGCCAGTTCTTCTTCACTCTTGTAGGTTTGTTAGCCACTTATGGAATTCCACCTATCGAAATCCTACCTACTTTTCAAGACACATTATATAATTTTTGCTTGTGAGACTAGTAACGATGCTGGGTTTTGCTTGTGTCTTAAGGACATTCCAGTCATTGGATAGTATTATCTACATACTGACTCATGTATGCTATATCCACCTAAAGAAATAATAAAATAATAATAGTAATAGTGATTAATATAAGAGGCTTACTTTTACTGAGCACCTATTATGTGCTCGGTTGTCTTTTAAGAAATTTTCATGTGTTAATCCATCACTCCACA
This sequence comes from Hipposideros armiger, assembly GCF_001890085.2. NCBI lineage: Eukaryota > Metazoa > Chordata > Mammalia > Chiroptera > Hipposideridae > Hipposideros > Hipposideros armiger. The sequence continues at coordinate 1,517,344 of NW_017731615.1, read as the reverse complement.
CACAGAGGTTGGGACAATCATTATTGCCATTTTACAGTTGAGGAACTAAGGTAGTGAACTGCCAAGTCATCGGCTCAAGGTCAACCAGCTGGGAACTGACAAAGCCAAGAGTCAAACCCAAGCAATTTGGCTTCATGGCCCACGCTCTCTTTCCACTGTGTTAAGTCTATGGACATGAATTACCTTAATATTAACCTCAAATTTCCCCAAGCAGAGTATAGGATGACATTGTTCTACTCTTATTTATAATGAGGCTGGAGAACCTAAATAAAGATATGCCTTACCCAGATAACCTCAGGGGTTACTGAAAAAGCCAAAAATCCAGGAACACTCTATTCCCCATTGTTTCCCAGACCATCCCACCTCTTGAGGATAAATTCCATCCTGTTTTGAATCCCATCGTGTACTGGTCAACTCTAGAGTATCTACCAATCTCCACAAACTTGCCTTGAAGTTATTGGAACTAATAAGCAGGATGGGCTCTAATCATCGGTTGATATTCCTTGCTATCTATCATTTACTTTTATTCCCCCATGAAGCCTGATGTCTGGTAGAAAGTCTTTTATAGTAACATTTAATTACCTCTTCCACCCTAGGGGAGGTGTGCAAAACCCTGATAACAAAATAAATACAGGAAGGTTAAAGAAACACATCTTAGTGTGGTGCTTCACATCACTCTGAGAGGTGACGTCCTTTGCAGTTTGCAGGACAAGGAAAGCATGCGGCAGAGAGGCACTGGCTAGAGAAGCGAGGGGACATTCTAGCCCTTAACCCTCCAAACTGTGGTCTCCTTATCTTGTTTGAACTTTATATATGTGACCCTCTCTCTCACCCCCGATCAACCAATTAATAAAATGCTAGTCAATCAATAAGAATAGGCTTTATTTTCCAAAGCAAATAAAGATCAGTTTCTTGAGTTATATATGGAAATTAGTCTCACTAGATGACATCTGTCTCATGCATGTCTTGAACATATATTCTATGCGCTTCCCTCTGCCACGTGAAGGGCTGTGGGTGACACAGATATAGATGTCACGGTTCCTGTCCTCACCCAGCTTGCCATCTATTGAGGAACAAAATCACATCTTGTGTCCACATTCTCCATTTGGCCTCCAATGGCATCATCTCTGAGGAGATGCTTATGGCCTGAGCTAGAGCAATGGTTGCCCGACTGACTAGTCTGCCTTTCTTGTCTCTCTGATACCCTGTTATCATAGCAGTTTTGCTAAGAACAACCCTGATGCCTCTCCCAATAAAAAACCTCCTCAGTTTCCTCACTGGTAATGGAGATGTACCCTCTCCATTCAGTCATTCCAGGCCAGAATTCCCAGCCCTACGTCTAACTCTTCCCTTACACATGCTGTGCTACAACCTCACTGGCCAACTCCCTTGCTTTACTAAACAGCGCTCTTCTTCCTCCTGACATGCTGTTCACACTGTTCCCTTTCCTTAAAGTACTCTTTTGCCACTCAATATGCTCCCCTTCCTTTGATGGCTTCTCCAACCCTACCTCCTCTAGAGGTCCTTCCTGGTTGGCCAGTCTGAGTGGGAAGAAATCTCTCTTGCCCTCAACCCCATCCCACGTTAGCTGTACTTCCCATAAGGCATTTGTCATATTGTGGTTTTGATTCATTGTCAGGAAATATTTATTGAGCCCCTACAATATGCCATGTAATGGTGACACAAAATGAAATAGAAAACATGTTCACAAAAAGCTCGTAATTTATCAGGAGAAGCACACATGTAAACAACTAACAACAAGTCAATGTGACAAAGGCTCTGTGTGACATTTTGGGCCAGATAATTCTTTGTTGTGTGTGTGTGGGGGCGGGGGGGGGGCGAGTGGTTACAGTGCTATTACAAAATGTTTAGCACCATTCCTGGCATTTACCCAGTAGACTCCAGTAGCATCCCCCAAGATTGTGGCAACCCAAAATGTCTTCAGACATTGCTAAATATCTGCCCCAATATATGATATTGCTAAAAAAAACTGCCCCAAATGGACATGGACAGTGTGTCAGGGTGTCACAAAGTGGGCTGAAGATGTACCAAAAGGTAGGCGTTGGAGAGAGGAATGCTTCACAAAGGAGGTGACACAACTGGACCCTGAAAGATGAAAAGCATCTGAAAATGAAGGTGCCATGGGACATATTCAGGCCTTAGTGAAGACATGGACATGAGACCATAAGTGATATTCTGGTGATCTTAAGTATAGTGGAGACTGCACATCGATGGTATAGAAGGGACAAGGTGAGGCTGGAAGGGGCAGGACTTTGCATAATAATGCCTTCACTATAGACCATCTGGTCAATATGGTTGTATAACTAGAAATGATCTTAAAAACTGACATGGCATTTTTGGTTTTGTTTTTTCTTTTTCCCATGTGTAACATCAAGGAAAGGAGAAAGAGGAAAGCAGAGTTGGAGTTGAGTTTCTCCACTTTGTATACTTCAGGTCAGCAGGTTCTGAACCCCAGGGAGCCTCAGCTACATCACCTATTAAACAGAAATGGTAACAGTTCTACCATAGAGGTTGTTAAGGATAAGTAACTAGCACTGTGCCTCACAGTCACTTAATGCATGCCAATTTCCTTCTCCTTTTCCATAGGAATGAATTATCTCTTACTCCTCAATACATAATCTCTACCATAGCATTTGACAGACTTAACAGTGCTTCAGTCTGGATCAAATATGGCTGTAAATTATTTGATGCTTCTCCCATCAACAGGTGGAAATAGCAGCAAAGAAGGGGAAATAGGTGGAGTCTATTTCACCTTCCTTTGGGTCTAAGCAGGCCTTGAGATTCGCTCCAACCATTAGAAAGTGGAAGAAGTAATGCTGTGTCAGCTTCTGCCTAGCCTTGAAGTGGCCAGGTAACTTCCATTTTTACTCTGGTGAAAGCCAGCTGCCATGTGAGTCTCACCAGCCCAAGCCCTCCATTGTGTGAAGCAGTTCAAACTGTCTACGTAGAGAAGCAACATGCAAGAAAACGTACGCACTCTGACAACCTCTGCCCATGTGCCAGGTGAATGCTGTCACATGGTCAGTCTCAGGTGAGACCACCAGAAAACCTCTCCAGCAATCCACAGAATCATGTACAATATTAAATCATTGTTATTTGAAGCCACTTATTTGGGGCTCCTTTGTTATAGAGCAATAGATAATTAAAACAAATGTACACAATAAAATTGGAGGATATAACTAGCATGAGTTCTAAGTGCTGCTATTTATATAAAAAA
>NW_017731615.1:1509439-1513493 GCF_001890085.2 Hipposideros armiger | reverse complement strand
GCTTATTTCACGTAACATAATGTCCTCAAGATTCATCCATGTTATATAGCATGTCTCAGTTATTTCCTTCCTTTTAGGGCTGAATAATATTCCCTTTCATGTATATACACCAGTTTGCTTATCCATTGATGGGTCGGGGGACACTTGGGTTGCTTCCACCTTTTGGCTTTGTGAATAATGCTCCTATGAACATGGGCATATAAATATCTCTTCAGGACCCTGCTTTCAATTCTTTTGGTTATATGCCCAGAAGCAGAATTGCTGGGTCACATGGTAAGACATTTTACTCCTAAATACTTCAACGTGCATGACTTAAGAATGAGGCTGGCTATTCTGCTGTGTGAGTTTTTCCTTTTGTTGGTTAAAGGTTCACCTTATGGTATTTGTTAGCTAAGGTCCTGAGTTTGTATTCTAGCTCTTCCATTCACTGATGGTGACTTTAGAAAGCTACTTAGCCTGGCTAAGCCTTGGTTTCCTCATCTTTAAAATGGGTTAATAAGAATGCCTACCTCATAGACAAGTTGGGAATGCCTTAAGAAAATAATACAGCAAAAACCTTCAGCACAGTGCCTAACAGAGGGCATATGTTCTCAGAACGTATGGCTGCTGTGATGAAATATTTCTGCTACAGGGCAAACCGGTATTCTTGTTCTATCATTATAGCGCCAAATAGTGCTTTGCTATATAGTCTTCACTCATCATGTTTAGATGTTTTTAAAAGGGAAGGCTAGGCTCCTCAGTGTTGTGTTGTGTTTGTTTGTTTTTTCAATGTAATCTGTTTTGCTTTAATCTTCCAGCAAGGTTAGCATTCTCTTTTTTCCCCCCTCTTATTCCTATATTGAATTTGAAATCCAGTCAAACTGGAATGTTGTTATAAAATTTTGGAGGAAACTTGAACAGTGTTCAAATCAAACTTCATTGTCCACTTAATTCCCAACCTTTGCCTGAAAAACACATCACAGCTCAGTCCCTTGTAGTTCTGATGTCTTGATATGGCTGCTGTTTCTCAGACCGAGTAAATACCTGCCCTTCTGGCTCGCTCCTGGGGGTGCCAAAGAGGGGATTCCTGTTTTAGATTAGAGAGCAAGCAATTGACCTCCAGCATCCCTTCCAGCTCTAAGAGTACATGACATGCTTTCTTTATGCTAAAGCATGCACCAGAGAGCCTGTAACTTTTTTCAAGTGATAGTTCAAGATTAGATGTGTCTCTCTTAATGACATTCAACAGTCCAGATGAGAAACAATGCAACAAGGGTTTGTCTCATGCAAAATTGATTGAATTTATTTTATTAATGAACGCTGAGGCTAGTAGAGTCATGCAAATTAATATAGATTCCCATGTCCAGAGAAAAAGGGAAATTATTTGGGGCTTAAAATTAACATCTCAAGAGTTATCATCTGAGTTTATGATTCTGCAGGATGCCATATAACCACCCCAGTCCTCACATGATCTGCTTTGCACAAACACGAGTAATAGTAGAAATAGAAATCCACCTACTGTTGATCAATACATTTTCCATTTGCAGGATGATACAGATTTCAGGAGAGAACTCTATATGTAAGTCCATGCATGAAAAACAAATCTATAGGAGGCTTCATTCATATCAAACCTGTTATGCAAACTTCGAAGTGATGAGCTAAAATTTGAGGCACAATTTTGCAATTAGGATAACTGATACATATTAACAGAAATGCTCAGTGAGCCCCTTTCATTTAGATGATTCTGGGAATCACAGATTCTACTCAAAATACTACAGAAACATTTAAACTGTAATGTAGAAAAGATCATTTCTCACATGAATGGGTTCTTTAAAATTGCTAAAAGCAGCACAATTTTAACTTTTCTGAGACACTGTTGCTCCATATTGAGGTTATAAATGAATAAACCAGGGACTGTCACCAACTGGGACCTTTAGCCAGTTCTGTCTGGCACTAAAACCAACCTATGTCACAGTCAGGAATGTGGAGGGTATGAAATCTCATGCATATCTTTCATTTCCAGAATTCCAAACAAGATGCAAAATTCATCTGGTCAACTCTTATTCTTGTTTGTTGATGGGTCTCTCTCTACTCCTCACCCCACCTTACTCATATCTTACCACCATGGCTTTTCCCACTGGCGAATCTTCTTCTAACACCCATTCCACTGTAAATGAACTCCCTTCATCTTCAACCTTCTTTCAGAATATGTATTTTACCACTTACTCTAACTGAAGCCTGGCTCTCTCCACACCCCTCTGCAGGACTCTGTTTCTCTACAAGTCTTGTAAATGAAGGCTACTTATCCCCCTCACTACTACCCTCCCAACTACACACACACACAGACAGACAGACAGACACACACACACACACACACACACACACACACACACCTGCCTAGGTGTAAAGGTAGCTTAGTTTCCACTACTGCCAGAATGGAATTCCTCTACTCTCATGCAAAAATTCCTCACTTGAAGCAAACGTGTCTAGTTTTGTTACTCTTTCACCTGTTCACCATCTAACATTCCCACCACTTCTTAATGACTGTATCCTCATCCACGGTACACAGAAAATGCAATAATCTACCCACTGCTCAAAAGTCTAAAATTAGTATATATTGTCTAATGAATGAAATTGTCACTAGTAAACAAAGCTCTTTCACGTGTATTTTCATAATTTTTCTTAAACTGACTTAATATTTCCCATAAATTCTAATAGGGTGTTTGTTTGCTGGCTCTTCAGTTTTACTTTTCCCTTCCTATGTGCTAATAATTTTAATTATTTCCTCCAAGAAGCATCTGAACATTAACCTAGTACACACTCTAATGTCTCCTTTTCTCCATATCTTTTTGGTATATGTACATGTTTACATATATAGTATGTATATATACATGTATATATGTGTATATATATATATATATATTTAGTATATATATATATATAGTGTATGTATAGTTTTTCATGTTATTTTGCCATTTTACACTATAAACTTGTTATTCATCTCTTTTACTGAATATTGTTCTCTTAGCTAGATTATAAACTTCATGAAGGCATGAATTATGGTGTCTATTTTTCATTAGTTTTTTCCTTTGTCTTTTTTTCTTTTTTAATATATATATATATATATTTTATTTTTCAATCACAGTTGACATACAATATTATATTAGTTTCAGGTGTACAACATAGTGACTAGACATTTATATGACTTACAAAATGATCACTCTGATAAATCTAGTGCCCATCTGACACCATACATAGTTATTATAATATTATTCACTATATTCCTTATGCCATACTTTACATTCCATGACTATTTTGTAATTACCAACTTGTACTTCTTAATCTCTTTTCCTTTTTCACCCACCCCCCAAGTGCCCTCCCAGTTGGCAACCATCAGAATGTTCTCTGTATCTATGAGTTTGTTTTTGTTTTGTTTGTTCATTTCTATTCTTTAGATTCCACATATGGCATTTGTCTTTCTCTGTTTGACTTACTCCACTCAGCATAGTACCCTCTAGGTCTATCCATGTCATTGCAGATGGTAAGGTTTCCTTCATTTTTATGGCTGAGCAATATTCGTGTGTGTGTGTGTGTGTGTGTGTCTGTGTGTGTGTACATATACATACCACCTCTTCTTTCCTTCATTCATTGATGAACACCAAGCTTGCTTCCATATTATGGCTACTGTAAATAATGCTTCAATGAACATATGGATACACATGTCCCTTCAAAGTAGGGTTTTGGATTTCATTGGATAAATACCCAGAAATGGGATTACTGGATCCTTCTTTGTTTCTTTGTTATAGGCTTTGTTTAAAAGGCTATTTTGCCTGATCTAAGATTGCTACTTCAAGTTTTTGTTTGTTTTTTATCTCTAATTTCATGAAATATATTTTTTTATTCCTTTACTTTCACTCGGTGTGGGTCTTTTGATCTGAAGTGAATCTCTTGTAGACAGCATATATATAAGGGTCTTATTTTCTTATCCATTCAGGCACCTTATCTTTTGTTTGGAGCATTCAATCCATTTACATTTGAAGTAATTGTTGACAGATATGTAGCTATTGCCATTTTA
>NW_017731615.1:1505447-1508417 GCF_001890085.2 Hipposideros armiger | reverse complement strand
TTTTTTTTAATCAAGCACAACTCCTGAGTTCCAAAAAATAGTCAAGGTGTTAGTAAATGCTTCATTCACAGTAAAAATAAAATAGATTTTAGGAGGAAATGACAGTCTCTTTTTTTCAGTCATTGCAGAGTAAGAATATCTAATCTATATTAAAGTCAGTTGTTTGTACATTGATTTCCACAGTGAAATTTCATTAAAAACAGAATTACCTGAAAGGTTATAGAGAAATTTGGCAAGTAAGTGATTCTAATTACTTTCTTCTTTAAGAACACATAGCTAATTTAGGAGGCAAGTTAACTAAAAAAAAAAAATTATTATTTATTTGGAATACAAGAATGATTACAAAAAACGGCCATTCCTTCCCTCCACTTCATCCATTGGATTAAGCACTTTCAAACACATCTACCTCCTTATCACAGCTCCCCTCCAGCTCTTAAATCCTTTCCTTGATCTAGGGCAATGTGATTATCTGCCCACTTATTGCCTCTCATCTATTCCTGCTGCAAGACACACCCACACCAATTTCTGGATGTTAACAAACAGCTATAAAAGCAATGGTAATTACATGAGAGGGAGATGTTAGCTAATGCTATTGTGGTAAACATTTTGCAATATATAAGTGTAGCAAATCAACCTACTGTGCACCTTACACTTACACAATGTTATATGTAAAATATATCTCAATAAAGCTGGGAGAAAAACAAGTAACTGTATGTGCAACTAGAATTGAGTATATGGTAGTTGCACAGGATGTCTGACATTCTGATGATTCTAAATGAGATGGTGAGGATTCCTTATTACTTAGTGTCTGCATATACAATGTCTGACAATTAAGTTCGCGAACTCATCCTAGAAAAAGTGCTATACACCTTATTGCTGAGTATCACTATGGTCACCTTCGAAGCACTCCCTTTGGGAAGCTATGCACTGACACCAGTGCCTAGTCCACCCTTCCAAGCAATTTTGGAACTCTTTCTGGAATGACCATCAGAGATGTTGTCGTATTACCCTTGATGTCCTGAATGTCATCAAAATGTCTTCCTTTCAATANAAAGGAAATCAGTGGCTATACTTGGTAGAAGAGAAGCTCTTTTAAAGTAGAACACCAAGTAGAAAAATCCTACTCTAGGCACAGCCTGCCTACTTGAAGAAAAGGGTTCATTTCAGGTTGCTTGACAGAATACTCCAACCTTCTTAGCTTTCTAGAAATTCTCTTTTCCTAATTGCTTGGAATCACCGACCCCCTCCACCCCCACCCCATCCCATCCCGGACACCTCGGCAGAACGGCACAGCGCACCCATCCGAGAGCCTCTCGGACATCAACATGCTTGAAGCTTTTTAAACAGCATTAAATATGAACCGGAAACAGCCCAGTTAAAATGTACACTTTCTTTGAAAGAATTTTTGACATATTCAGTGCTGTGAAGGCTGAGGGGCTGACGGCCCTAGTCAAATACAGTTGAGTGAGCAGGCTGCAAGCCTTCCCACCCTCCACCTCCAGGGCAGGTGAACCGTGACACAGAGGGACAAACCTCTCCTGCCTTCTCTATTCCTTTTTCAGAAAATATCAAAAAGAGAAAGAAAAAAAACTTCCTTCAAACTATTGTTTGATGATTTCTTTGTTTAAATAAACATCTCAATAGAACGAGGCCCTGGCAGCAAACTGGTTGGTTACTCCAGGGCTTCATCTAAATCTTTTGCAGTCAGTGATTTTCTTACCAAATTTCTACCTCGTGTGATAGCTTGCTCATCTAAGGGTTTTTTTTCCCTTTCTTTCAGCATGTTTTATAATTTCAATGATCCTTTTCCGTTTAAGAAACCACTTCACAGTTCTTAGCACTGTTTACCAAGGATATGAAGAAAAATGCCAGATATACATAGATGGATGCTTTTTCTTAGAATGTTATCCTTGTAACTCAAGTACTTTTAATGCAATTTCATGCCACTGCACCTCTTTCTTTATTCAAACTTTTTTTTTATGCTTCAATCTAAAACTCCCCAGAATGTTCTGGTAAATAATTATTTGCGGTTATTCTGATGCAGTGTGAACAGATGAAAAGATCAGGTGGGAAAAGTATTTAAGAAGCATCCCTCTAAAACAAAAATAACAGTATCTGAATGCCACTACCTAAGATGTAGTGTTTCCCTGCTGGTTTAAATACACAGAGTTTAAAATGATTAGATAATAGCCCCTACAGGAAAGACTGGCTACCATTAGCAGATTTCCAAACTTCATCACCCTCTTCAGAACTGAATACCTGTGAAGCTTCCAGATACTGGGCATTTGGTGTAAGCTATTGTGCGAACCCAAGCTTCATCACTTCCATTTTCTGCCATCTGGAGGATATTGAAAATGAAATAAAGACCCCAAAGTGTCTGGTTTTGTTGTTGGGAGGTGGGGCGCACCCAAGGTATTAAGTTATTCAAACGCCAGTAATGTATGGTATTGCATATTCTCACTGTCATAGCCTTTGTTGAAAAGGATTTCCCTGACCTTTCCTGTAACCAGCAAACAAATAAGCCCTCTCTCTCAGCAGGAGAGAGGCACTGGTCCATTAGATCATTAAGCAGTTCTATTCAGACACCCCCCATTCTCCTGTCCTTGGCCCTGAAGAGGGAACTGGCAGCGGTCCAATCAGTCAGAGAGAAGGCAGGCAAATGCGATTGCCTACAGGATAGCTTGAAATGTCACAGCAGGACCAAAGTCGCAGAGCAGACAGCGCTGAGGGGAGGATGTGGCGCTACATGAGGGGTAGTGTTCCAACAACGGAAGACTGGTGTTTCAGTCTGCCAAACAACGTAATGACTCACCCAGGCAGGAAAATATTACCACCATGGGGATATTTGGATCATCTCAGTCTGAGAGTAATTAGGGACTAAACTACAACAGCATGCTTCAGTGATAAAATGAGAAAATAAGCAATACCTCTGTCAAGTTCTGATTGGCGAGTATTAAATGAATATGGGCT
>NW_017731615.1:1493915-1499178 GCF_001890085.2 Hipposideros armiger | reverse complement strand
GAAGCCATACAAGCCATATGATAAAAAGTATTACATAGAGACATTACTTCTTACTTTTATAAGAAAACTTTCTTTTGTTCCAAAGTTGGCTTGAGTTTGTGAGCAAACTAGGCCAAATATTTCTAATGATGAAATAGTAAAGTCAGAACGTTCCCATGTCATTCAAATTGTGTTAGCACTGCAGGTCCAGGTATTACTGGAATCCATTCAATATGTGTTTAATAACCTGCTGAAGCCTTACCATTCATTGTGTGGATAGAATGTGTTCTATATATAGATGATATTGTATCACCCAATTAGAGTATATTTTTTACATGTACTCAGAAGCCACTGGGAAGGAGTAATTTTAAGTAATAATAACAACCACCACCATGTATTGATCCTCACTATGTGTCAGGTATGTCATATGTTATCTCTAATTCTCATCCCAACCTTAGAGATAGGTACCATTACCATCATTTCACAGAGGTGACAACTGAATGTCCATGAATTTAGGTAACCTGCTCAAATCACACACCTTGTAATGACAGGAGCTAATATTTTAACTGTCTTCTATGTGGTTCAAAAGCCTTGTTATTTGCACTATGTCAAAATAACATTAACGAATAACTAACAAGTTTTAGAATTCTGTTATTTAAAATAAGTACTTACTGTGGATATACTGTGTATCTGATTGTCACTGAGTTGATATTTAATGTATAGTCCCTAACTATTTGGATTAAAGTAAAATGTTACCTACTATCACCTAAGAATCTATAGTCAGACATTTCTTTATAAAGTGGTCTACATGGTTCAGTCTAATAATGCCATATATAATATTTTGAAACCCAAGGGGAACAAAAACGAAGCAGGAAACAGTCAAATAACATAAATCAACGACAAGAAAAATGCAGTACTTTAGGCTATATATATTGGAAACATGGCCTCTGCAGGCTTTGAATAGAGTTCAACAAATTATGGGTAATGTTTGAAAGGTAAAAGAGAAATGGTGCTAAAAAAAAATAGCAAATATGACCTAAAGGGACACTTAAATAACAATATCATATCACATTACAGAGATTCCTATTTTCCAAAATTAAAAGTGGTCATGTTTCTCCAGTATGATGACTCCGGTAACCACTCATTACTTAAGGAATAATCCCCAAAGTCTGACATGGTTGAGTGATTCAAGTTTACAGTTCTGATAACTTAAAGTAATGACAGGGATTATGTCAAGTAATTACAATTGGTCCCTCAGCTATAAATACCTACTGATGTCATAGCTACTGATGACATGCATAAACACTCAAGTTTTGTTATAATACTCTCAGCGTTTTATATTCACAGGACCTTAAGGTGTCAAGGACTTTTGTACTTCGGTAGCTAACACCGTCTGGATGAGGAATGGGGGCAGACATTTCATTTACAAATTCCACCATTGGGAATTGAGCTACACAGTGGTGCTCTGGTAGTAGGTATTGAAATACTTATTCTGACTAGTTTGCTCTTAGAGGATCGCTTTAGATGGCACTGTGATTCAATAAACCACTGGGATACAGCATTAAGTCTCAGTGTGTTAGAACTTGAATATCCATTCATATTACAATCAGGGGATTCAAATGATAGATTGTTTCTGGATCAGAGTTTCTCCAGTCAAGAATATTTTTATCTGATGAGAATGACTATTTTGACTTTGAGATATAAAACCCATAGAGATACTAATTCAAATACATTTAATCTGATCTCCATGCATTCCGACACTTCACTGCTACATCCTAGCTATTCTTTATAGGGAGAAACTTATTGTACTGCCAAAAACACCCCCTGCCACCTCGAATGACAAGAGTATTCATGCATTTTCATGAGCTCATTTCAGGACAGGAAAAACAAGTTCCACAATTCCCAGTAAACACATTAAGATACCAGAATATTCCAAATGGATGCTGTAATTAAAAGACCAACCACCCTAACCCTATATATAATGACCAAGAATAGGAAATTATAAACCCAAATGTCTATGAGCTAATACAATTATAAATGGCTTCTCTTTTCCCCCAAAAGCCGTGTGTATATATACGGTATCTAAAGGCTTTTATTTTCCATTTGATTTTGCTTGCAACGTCCTCACAACATCTGAAAAACATACTAATTATCTTACATACATCTAAGTGTGGAATTTCACTTCAAAGGCTGGAAGAATCAATAACCACAGCATAAGGAAAATATACTTGTTAACCTACTCCATAATGTGTAATACATATCAAAAATAAAAATAATACCAAAGACAAGATCAGGTCATTTAAAACTACAAACAGCATTTCTATGCTCAAGATCTTTAAGCAGTAAAAATGCCAACTCTTTGTTGCAAATTTTTAATCCAAATAGTAATTGAAATACAGCAATTTAGAAAAAATAAAATACATTATTTCTGTTGCTACAAGAGCCCACAGGTGTGATTATCTAAACATTTCTCTCTCTCTCTCTCTCTCTCTCTCACAACACACACACACACACAATTGTGATTTTTATCAACCAAGCTGTAAGGAAGTGTGAAGAAAACTGCAAGTCTCATTACAAATGCAACCTGGGGAAGTAAAATCTAGAAATCCATGTATGGAAGTCTATAGATAGCTAAGAAAAAAGGCCAGTGCTAAACATAAACAAATGGGAAATAAAAATAATCGTAGCAGCAAGATTAACAATAAACGATAATTATAGCAATTTTCTTAAGATTCTTCTTATCTGAAAAGACCTTTGGTTGATTTGTTATTACTAGCTCAAGATTCTCCCATAATAATAACCATGTTAAAATGTGACCACATTTCTCATTGCTGTATCTCAACTCACCAAATGCATTAATGTTGCTCTATAGCAGCCTCCCTCTCTAAACCATTCAAAAATAAAATCCTTGGAATTCAATCTCTCCTGTGTTACAGCCCAATAAAATTATTCAGCCTTCCACCAAACATCGTGCCCTTTTATCCCATCATGCATTGGCTTGTGTACTCCCCATTTCCTGTCTTCCTGATGAACTCCTACTCATCCTTCAAGATCCCTTTCGATGTTACCTTAGTTGTGAAGTCTTCCCTGTCTCTCTCAGGCCAAGTTACAATGTTAGCACTTAACTCCGGTTATTTATAATCATTGTGTATCTCCACTACCAGGCTGAATTCCTAGAAAGCAGATATTGATATTCTCTTCCTTTTAATGCCCAACTTTGGTGTAGCTCCATAAGCATTATTCAGTAAGAGCTGGATGGGTAGGATGGATGCATGGATGCACGAATAAAGAGGTCCTTGTATTTCAAGCCACACTCTGGTATTCTAACTTTGATGCTATAACAATATTTGATGCAGAATTATCTATCACCTGGATAAACTGAATCCAGATGATACATATTAGGCAGTATTCAAAAAACCTAATGCCTCAAGACATCAATGATTCCAATTAGCAGTTGTAGGTTATGTAGGTTCAATGCTGTACCTCATCTGGTACAGTAAGTGCTAGGTATACTTAATGTTGGTGGTTTTCAAAGAGATAATCATACTCATGACCAATAATGCACCAAACCAAACTTACACTTACTTTTATCAATAAGGATCTGATAAAACAAGACCATAGCCGATCAATACACAAACTGAGACATGGGCGCTTACTACACTGTTCATATGGTTTTCAATATTCTCATGATTTTTATTGGATTTCTGATTTTTCCATTATCATTTCAAAATAGTAAGAGCATCTTGTTATAGGATAGCTGAAACAGGACAACGACAAAAATCCAGAAACTATCCTAAAATGAAGTAAGAGAATGCAACGAAAAATATCCTGAGACACCCCTTTTAACTCAGTCAATTAATCTTTCTCTTCTAAGAAGCAAAGCATTGTTAGCATTCTGCAGAATCATACGCTGGATGGTGCCAAGGTAAGTCACCTAGCCCTCATCACTGAGTTGAAAGTCTGATCTAATTGATTTTAAGTCTAGAATTTAATGAAGAAGAAAAAGTGCAGAGTGATCCTGAGGACACATGCAAAGGCCCATAGCGGGGTAGTAAGAGACAGCTATTGTTTCTTAATCCCTGGGTTGCTCTCTTTGAAGCATTTCTTTGTGGACTGTACATTTCATTCTACTGAATTTCAGTCAACTCCATGGTAGACAACACCATCCGTCTTATTTCATCTTTTTAACAAGGACTTGATGAGGTGACACAGGACTGATTCTTAAAAACACATTACCTGCTATGTGAGGCATTGTGTGACAGGAAGAACTATCTTAGTGACAGGCACCTGACAGCAGATTTGTTGATTTCATGGTCACTTCATTTAAAGTAACAACAGGGTGAAATATGCCATCTGATAATCTGTTTGAATGTTGACTGTGAAAAGCACTTAACATTTCTGCCAGCTCCCATGACTACAGAATCTGTTCTTCAATATGTGAGGGTCTGTCTTCCTCTTTACTCATTTTTATCCATTCTTCGCCCCATCCCCTCTTTCCTTGGAGGAAATCCTCTAGGAATTTTCTGGAAATACATTATGCAGGGAAATTTGGCACCGAAGATAACCACCTCTTTTAAGCCATACTTTTTTAAAGATGCTATGGATTATACAGCTTGAGGCTACTAGCTGAGAAACAGACCCGGGCCACTTTGCCAGACATCCACAGGCTACCCTTCTACACAAGTCACTTAACATGTCAAAATTCCAATCCCAGATCAGAACTATAGGCATGGATATTGCACTCTTCATTCTCTACCTGTTAGCTTGAGAAAAGAATGCTCAGGCACCTGAAGGCCACATTTCCATACATTTTATGGCTGCATTCCTTTCCTTAGTCTTACAGTGGGAAAAGCAAAACCAAACTGGATGGTGCCAATGGCTTGAAAGCAACGACTCTCTGTGTATCACTCATCTATCACATTCCAGCTGGACTTGTGGATGTTAGAGTGACCTTCCCCACCCTCACCTCTGTCCTGCCCTCCCCCCCCCCAATAGGGGAGAACTTCTTACAAGGGAACTGGGACAATAATTTTCCCCAGCTCCACAGCTAGCTGAGTATTTGCCTTTGAACATGCCATGCAGGCTCACAGAAAATAATTATCCCCATGTTAATCACAGTAATAATTTGTTCTTATAAAGCATTTTGCAGCCCACTGGTAAAAAAAAAAGCAATAAATAAAGAGTCTTCTAAAGGAAATCAGTGGCTATACTTGGTAGAAGAGAAGCTCTTTTAAAGTAGAACACCAAGTAGAAAAATCCTACTCTAGGCACAGCCTGCCTACTT
>NW_017731615.1:1484240-1488960 GCF_001890085.2 Hipposideros armiger | reverse complement strand
TGCATTGTCATGATGCGAGGGCCATGAATTGGCAAATAGTTCAGGTTGTTTTCATCTAACTTTTTCATGCAGGCTTTTAAGCACTTCCAAATAGTAAACTTGGTTAACTGTTTGTCCAGTGGTACAAATTCATAATGAATAATCCCTCTGATACCAAAAAAGGTTATCAACATTGTTTTGACTCTTAATTTGGGCTGATGGAACTTTTTTGGTCATGGAAAATTGGCTGACTTCCACTGTGCACTTTGCTGCTTTGTTTCAGGGTCGTATTGGTGCACCCATGTTTCATCACCAGTGATAACATGGCCCAAAACATCGTCTTGCCTCTCCAAAAGGTCTTGGCAAACTTCCCCTCTCCTTTGCTTTTGTTCATCACTGAGCTCCTTCAGGACCATTTTTGCACACACCTTTCTCATGCTAAGATTTTCAGTTAAGATTTTCCTAACTGTTTCTCTATCAATGTTTAGTTGGTCTGTTATGCTTCTCACAGTCAGCCGACAATTTTGACTCACAATTTGATGAATTTTTGTAATGTTTTCATCAGATCTGCTCGTTACTGGCCGCCCTGACCTCTCTTCATCAGTGACGTGTTCTCTTCCCTCAGAAAAATGTTTAATCCATTTGTACACTGCCATTTTCTTCACAGGATTATCTCCATAAACTTGGACTAACATGTCCCTGATTTCATTTCCACTCTTGCCAAGTTTAACAAGAAATTTAATGTTTGTCCGTTGCTCTAATTCAAGTTCAGGCATTCTCATGACGACACACAAAAACACACAACAATAATGAACACCACTCAGCAAGACATCCCCACATGTCAACACAAACACAGCTGTGAGACACTGATATACCAAGATTATGAAAACTTACCAAGCTATTTGTATGGTGCTGCCAATATAAGTGCACAGTGGCAAGTTCGCAAACTTAATTGTCAGACCTCATATGTGAAATTTACATAATAATTTTACCAATCCTGGGAACATTTGTTAAAACAGATATTTGCAAATATGGGAAGGTATTATTAAACAAAATGAAATACACACACACACACAATCTCTTACACTGAAGTATTTCCTCCTTGCTTGATTGTATCTGCTAGATAGGCCTACTTAATATCATTTTGCTACTTATAAATGACCATTTTAAGCTAATGTATTGATAACATCAATAATTTATCTGAGCAAGTGCTCAAAAATTAATAGTAGAGTAAATACCACATGTGTAGCCCTGAGGGAACATGTTTTGTTTTTGTGGTTAAAAGGTGATATGATAAAAAGAATGGATACAAATCCAGGCCAGTAGATATTATATTCCAACACACACACAGCTTGCTATTTTTACACACTTGCCATGTTCCATAGATACTAAAATAAGGAAAAAAAGGGCTGTGTTTGAGGACCAACTTCCCATGAGTAAGATTAAGATGACTGTAAAATAGGATTCAAACTAGATAATTTAACTCCTATATTTGAAATAGCTTAAAAAGAGTTTAAAAGAATAACTGAATTCAACTGTCATAAAGGATTCCAATCACCTCAAGTATGTACTACTATAATTAGTTGAACTTCAAGTTCCACATTAAATCTTATGAATGGTTTCCAAGAGTGAACTCTGAAGCAGAGCAGCTGGTTCTCTCAAGACCTTAAAATGACTTTTATAAAAATGAGAATCAAAACTTTGTAGTGAATTCCTATTATTTCTGTCCTATAAATAATTGTCTCATGACAACAACAAATGCACAAGACCAGTTACTGGAATTTCAGACATTTTACTTTCTTCATTTATTTAGCATGATAGCTGTTCTCAAAAAAACATTGTGATACACAATAGGATGTATCACTTTCTTTCCCCAAAGCATGTGACCCCTAATACTATGAATAGCTACTCTGAGGCAACAGCTTTTATTTGGTTTTCTATTATTCATCATTTTACAACACCAGTTTGCTTTTGCTATATTCAGAAACTTCCATCTTTCATTGTTCCTAAAAAGTCTTGGAAAAATCTAGAAAAGAACCTAGAAATATAAACACCATAGATTAACTTTGATTATTTAACCCTCCGTCAGGTGCAACTGATCTCACAGATTGTATTGAGTTTCTGTTGATGTTGAATTTATGTAAAAACATATATTGTTTTTACTTCATGGCAAATTAAAATTTCATTCTGAATAAATGATAAGCATGCTTACATGTTATTTTCATTCATTTTTAATTTAAATAAATAAATGTCATACATGCATCTAGTAGATGCATTGCGCCCCATGGAGGGTTAAACTTGTGAAGTAATGCTTATTTACAAAGGTAATAGACATAGGCTGAACTTTGGTGTTTTATACTGTGAATAAGAGATAGAAATTTACACAGTAAATATTTTATAACAGTTGATATTAGTGTTTCAACTGCTATAGGATTTCTAATAGATTTCCTAAAGTAGGTGAACTTTCAAGTAAGTTCTAATTTTCCTCAGTAAAGCATAAATCTATAATTGGCTGCCCTTTTGCATAATTATCCTGACAATTTCCTTGGTACCCTCTCTATTGGAGTACAACAATACCACTCACCATTAAAAGTCACAAGTGACTTCTAGAATGAAGGTTCTAAATTTCCCCACACTACTGTGATTATTGAAAAGAAGAAACGTATCTGGGGATCAAGTTCCAAAGTACTTCCTGTATAGTTAAGTACAAGTCCTAAAAGTCAAAAGTCATCAAATATAAACAGCTTTTCCAAATGCAATAGTCTTGAGAAGCCATGTTTAAAGATGAGAAAGTGGTGACTCAGTTTGATCAAGGTCTTAGATACTGACAGCCTTTCTGATCTCAATAGACAAAAATATAGAAAGGTAATAATAAAGGTGAGGAAGGTTACNATACAATCTCCAAAATAAAAAGCACATGTGTTTAATGAATTTAGGTAATGGAATTATTTTACTTATTAGGACCAGTTGCACACATGTAAATTCTTTGGCAAATGGGACAAATGTTAATTTTTATTTCTTTGTATTTTCAAATTGCGGACCATTTGTATTCATTAGACAACATAAAAAGCTCTTTTCCCTGATAATTGTAAAGTGACATTATAATTAAATTGGATAACCTCAGCAGCATCTGCAAGTTAAGGAATCACTTACAAACGGGCCGGCCAAAGCCCAGGCACATTAAACCCCAAACAGAGCTGCACATCAATAACCGTTCATTGCCATGGCCAGGTCAGAGCCTCAGCCATGCGCAGAGAAAAAGATTAGTCAGCCCAGAAGGCCTTAGAAGGTCAATAGTAAGAACATCTTCTCAGATGAGCCCTGGCTAGATTCTTCCAGAGTCCTTACCCTGAAACCTGAATAGACACTTGTTTGACATTATTCACCAAGACCCCCTTGCCCCTCCCCCACTCCAAAAATAAATAAATAGATAAAGCATCCTTACAGTACCAGTCTCAGAATGAGGGGCAAACAGAAATTATCTCTTTTCTCAATATGAACAACCTCTATTAGGCCAGGTTAATAAACTCTAATAGATGTAAGGGCTAATACAATATTCAGCTATTGACATAAACATAAATATAAATTTCAAAGAAAATAACCTACTTTAGTAAAACTACCTGTGCAATAAAAATTAATGAACTCCAAATGATTCTGCACATCTCCACCAAATTGCATTTTCAGGCTCACATCTTCAGGACATGCTGGGTGGTTTGATGCATTCCCACAATTCATCTTCCTGCTAAGCCAATTTTAATTTAAATGCAATTAAAGCCTCAAAATGAACATTATGTATTAGATAAAGCCCTGAATCTGCAGACTATCATAAATATGATTTTCAGAAAAATTAATTACAAGCCATTAGGGTACAAGTCATCTTACTGCAAATGTTGAGTTAAATTGCAGAATTAGTTTGTTCGTTCCATTAAATGTTAAATACTGATTTTGAGCTTTGTACCAATTTAATATCACTAGGTCAATTTATGAGGGAAATGTTATTTGTAGATAAAACTTCTAAAGTGTCTTAGCATGTCTTACTAATTAAATTATAGGCATTCTTGGAAAGAAATAAAAATAACCTGAAGTGGATTTTGGTGAAATATTAAGAATATTGCTTTTCATGTGTTGCTATTTTGTATCATTATATATCATGAATTCAGCATTCTTTTTATGCACTACTTATTTTTCCCCAAATAAATATTTTCCTTTCATTTTGGCTATACCTGAAGAAAAAGGGGAAAATA
Organism: Hipposideros armiger; assembly: GCF_001890085.2. NCBI lineage: Eukaryota > Metazoa > Chordata > Mammalia > Chiroptera > Hipposideridae > Hipposideros > Hipposideros armiger. Next base: position 1,484,737 of record NW_017731615.1, on the reverse strand, counting down.
CTACAATTTTGTTTCAATGAAATATGACGGTCTAATAAACCCAAAACCAACAACTATCCCCTACCCTACTCCTAGGCCAGTACATCCGTAAGTAAATAAAAAAACCCAACATCCAATTTTATTGCTTGCCCTGAATTTACAAATTCAGAGAACACCAGGTATACAAGAAACAGAGCTTTTCTTTTAAATTATTGTCAACTTGAACTTTTGGTGGATATGTTTCCTAAACAGGCACTACGGTTATTTCAGTATGACATAATAGTATAACCTACAGGCGGGAAGAATTTGGAGAATCCAGTAAGACCCTGTAGCATTTGGTGTACTATTGATTGATTTAGGCATTCAATTAAAAATAGGATGGTGGTATTTTTAAAAGGCTATAAAACCTGGGTACGGTTGTAATCAATCTCTTCATTTCTACTTATCTTAAAAAAATATCTCCCACATACTATTTAGCTGTGATTAAAAGTAAATATATATATATATATATATATATA
>NW_017731615.1:1258814-1481357 GCF_001890085.2 Hipposideros armiger | reverse complement strand
CTTTCCCCAAAGCATGTGACCCCTAATACTATGAATAGCTACTCTGAGGCAACAGCTTTTATTTGGTTTTCTATTATTCATCATTTTACAACACCAGTTTGCTTTTGCTATATTCAGAAACTTCCATCTTTCATTGTTCCTAAAAAGTCTTGGAAAAATCTAGAAAAGAACCTAGAAATATAAACACCATAGATTAACTTTGATTATTTAACCCTCCGTCAGGTGCAACTGATCTCACAGATTGTATTGAGTTTCTGTTGATGTTGAATTTATGTAAAAACATATATTGTTTTTACTTCATGGCAAATTAAAATTTCATTCTGAATAAATGATAAGCATGCTTACACATTATTTTCATTCATATTCAATTTAAATAAATAAATGTCATACATGCATCTAGTAGATGCATTGCGCCCCGTGGAGGGTTAAACTTGTGAAGTAATGCTTATTTACAAAGGTAATAGACATAGGCTGAACTTTGGTGTTTTATACTGTGAATAAGAGATAGAAATTTACACAGTAAATATTTTATAACAGTTGATATTAGTGTTTCAACTGCTATAGGATTTCTAATAGATTTCCTAAAGTAGGTGAACTTTCAAGTAAGTTCTAATTTTCCTCTGTAAAGCATAAATCTATAATTGGCTGCCCTTTTGCATAATTATCCTGACAATTTCCTTGGTACCCTCTCTATTGGAGTACAACAATACCACTCACCATTAAAAGTCACAAGTGACTTCTAGAATGAAGGTTCTAAATTTCCCCACACTACTGTGATTATTGAAAAGAAGAAACGTATCTGGGGATCAAGTTCCAAAGTACTTCCTGTATAGTTAAGTACAAGTCCTAAAAGTCAAAAGTCATCAAATATAAACAGCTTTTCCAAATGCAATAGTCTTGAGAAGCCATGTTTAAAGATGAGAAAGTGGTGACTCAGTTTGATCAAGGTCTTAGATACTGACAGCCTTTCTGATCTCAATAGACGAGAATATAGAAAGGTAATAATAAAGGTGAGGAAGGTTACAATCACTTGCAAGTACTACCACATCATTAGAGAACTCTCAAACAGAGATTGTGGCTGGCCTGTGTGGAAATACGAAACGGGAAATAAACTAGTGAAAACCCATGTACCTCTGTCTACCATAGAATTATCGTAACTAGCCAGATCATCACTGTACAAGAACTAACATCTGCTGGGACTACCATTAGCAGCCTTATGCAGGAATGTAGATTGTTAGGGATAATAAAGGTATTCCTATGGAAGTCTGCTTAACATTGGGGTACTGTAGTTTCATAAAACTTGAGGTCCGTGTTTTATGTCTTTCTAGTGTATTTCCAATTATCCTCTTCTAAAACCTTAATATGATTCCCCATTTTAGTTTCTTTCATCAACTGCTTTTCATACTTTGATGCACAGACTCAAACAGATCATTGGATTTCACCATTTTTTCCCTATGTTACAATTCATTCCAATTTTCCTCTGGCTACCACTGCCCATTGTTAATTTCTGAATTCTCATCCATCATGTTTTAGTTCCCAGTTGCAGGATTAGATATGTCATCACTCTTTTAGATCTTAACCTATTCCTTTTACTACAGTGCTCTGAGATTTCCATTTGCTTCAGTGTTTTTCCCTAAATATCATTCCTAATTCCTTCACAATGCCACTCGTAACTAGTAGGAAAAAAATTGTTTCACAGTCCACCTATAAAAAATTTTATATCTAAGTTCAGCCCTCCTAAGTCTTCTTCAATAATTTATTACTATTCATTAATTTGCTCATTAATGTAAACATTATTTATGAATTCATTTATACATTCAAAAGCATTTATAGAGAATCCAGTTAGATCCTGAGATTATGTTGGTGAATAAAACAGACATGGTGCCTGTTTTCATAAAGCCAACATTCCCAAAGGGGAGACAGGGTACAGATACGAGAGCTCACTGTCTTTCAATCACGATTTTTGTCAGAAATAGATCAATGTTTACTTGGAACAACTGTTGTTCCATTTCTATTATAGTATATGAAAATATATTTGTGTAGTTATAAAATATTTAGTACCTATCAGTAGCCAGGGGAGAAGCAACGATAGCATTAAACTACTAAAAATGAATGTGCTTATTTATGTATGACGTAAGAAAACAAATTCTCTTGTGTGTTACCACTAATATGGTAACTTACAGAATGGATAGTTTATGCTGATTTCTTTCATCCCTGCTCTTGCTCTTGTACTATACAATATCCTAATTTCTTTACCTATAGAAGTGTTTTAATGCTCCCAAAGCATGTAAACTTTTCCACAAACATGCATGTACTTAAATTCAAACCCAAATGACATTTTAACATTCAGGTTCTCCAAAAGCACCAACCATGCTTAGTTTTGGGAAACGTTGCAGAAGTCTCATTGACCAGAAGTCTCACAAGACTTCCCACTATATCCCACAAGTTTGGTAACACAATGGTAGAACTGTAAAGTTTTTCCACACTTTAAAGTGGAATATACTTTTTTTGCTTCAAATAGCATGCTTCAGAGGTCAAATACTTTAGGGAATACGTTTTAAATAGAAATAGCTTTATTAAATCCCAAGAATCAACATTCATTACAATAGTTCAGCCAATATTACATGGTACTAAAAGCGAGCTTTGTTTTAGAGCCCAACATCAAAGAATAAAGAGCAATAAAAAGCACAGCTCACAGACCTCTGACTGTTAAAGTTAAAACATGATTTTGAATTCCTTCTTAAATCTAGTTGGATCTAAGACTTTTATAGCTAACCAAACTATCAAGTAGCATTTGTCACTTACAGAATACTATCCTAGACATTCCTTAAAATGCTTCAGTTTCTAATCAAATTAAACTAAAACCTTGAACACTTTTAAATCACAAAGAAAAATTTCTGAAGTCCATTTTAATAAAGATATTGGGAGTGGTTTTGCAGGGCTACCTAAAAGAGCAAATCTTGTCATTCTCCAAATTTAAAAGCTAACCTCTGTGCCATAGATTTGCATTATTATAAGGATGAGCTATATTTATGCTAAAACTACATATTTTGCATAACCTATAACACATGTGCTTGGTGCTTACAGAAAGCACTTGCTACTCAGAAACCACTGTATTGAACTTAACTTCTGCAACAATTCATTGAGTGATGTTCATTAATGTTCCAAATAGTTTCCTAGACAGTTATTTTATTCTACTCCTAGGGAATCCCATACATTTTATCCTTGCTTCCTCCGCAACCTCTATCTCCCTTTGTAGCATTAAAACTCTTTTAACTGAAAGAGAGAGAAGATTCAACTCTGCACAAACTTAAGCACATACACAAAAAATCCAACTCAGCTCAGACTTTAACAAAAAAAAGATAAGGAATGAAGGAAGGGAGGAGGAAGCAAGGAAGGAAGGAAGGAAGGAAGGAAGGAAGGAAGGAAGGAAGGAAGGAAGGAAGGAAGGAAGGAAGGAAGGCCGACACCTAGGATTTCAGACAAGGTTTACAGGGGTTCAAATAATGTCAGCAAGGTCACGTTTGTCTCCATCTTGCATTTGTGCCTTCTACTTGATGCACTTCAAGCTCAGGCTCCAGGAGGCTGGAAAATGGCTGACAATACCACCAAAGCCCTGTCTTCTCAGGCTCAAATCCAGAGAAAAGGGTGTGTTTTTTCCCTAATAACCCCAGCAAAGGGCTCACATGTTCATGGGTAAATCATTCACCATGGCATGGCCAGGAGCACCCAAAGTGCTACCTGGAAACACTGAATCACAAATCCATTCACAAGGTAACAAGTGGAAACAACTCTACCCAAACACAGGGGCTGAGATGTAGGAATAAGGATGGTACCCCAGAGGAAAAGTACAAGCAATAACTGATACCGGGAGGAGAGTAATTGAACACGAGGTGGTCAAAGTTCACTCTTATACCCCAGCTTAAGACTGGTATATGGACACAGAACTACGGAAGCTCTAGAAATTCTATATTTGGGGCCTTAAAAGTAAGAATCCATTGGAAGAGGTACAAGCAGCCCTGTCATGATGCTTAATTTACATAGAAAGCCATTTGTTTTTTATTTAAATTGTATATTAATTTGGGGTGACTTGGGAGGGTCATACAGATTATAAAAGGAATATGGGCTCCCTAAGCCACTCCTTGAAGTTGGCATCATTACAGGAGATGGCTAGCATTGGCAGATAGAAAATAAAGGAAGGACCATTTCTCTTCCTGTTTGTCTAAGTATTCAAATTCCAGGTACTACGTTTAATTAAAACGTATGGTCAGATTATAAATATCACCTTTGCTCATTCACATGGAAAAGGACTTCCTAGGTTAGACAACTGACTATTAAACTCACAGTCCTCCCTGTACATTATCTCCCCAGAATCCTTTAAAATAAAGATTGCTCTCCATCTCTACATGTAGTATATACTCAAAGAGCAGATGAAAAGAGAAAACAGAAAGGATAGGACACACCTTGAAATGACCACAAAGGTTAGCAAGAGGTAGAAATAAACATATTCTTAGGTCTCGCTATATTGATTTCTTTATATAGAGTAAACTGGTCAGCAAAATAGTATCATCTAAAAATGGCAGAAAGCTGATCAGTCTTAGGCAGGCAAAAATGTCAGGGAAGAGCAGTCTGCAAAGGGTTCCCTGAAACTTAATCTTTATCCTGGCACAATCTGAAAGAACTAATTGGGGGGAAAAATTAAACATCTGGGTGGTTTAGTGGAAACCACAACAGACCTTTCACTGCAGGATGTGCCTCAAAAATGTTAATAATCAATTGTTCCTTCCATTGTGCAGGATGTGATTAAACCTCCAATGTGTATACGAACTCATCTCAAGCAGCCTGAGAATTTGGAACAGTTGAAGTGATGCTCACAGTGATGATAAATAATGTGCCTTCCACAGCAGTGGCAGCGCAAGGGCTCAGACACCAGTGAACTAGCGAGCTCAGAAAGGTTCTCCTGAAAGAATTGAAAATGTCAGTGCTTCCATCTCCTCCTAATGAAAAGATAAGGTTCTTTCCATATGCAAACAGTGGGATTTCTGACAGCAGGACAGACCACGGAGGACCCCAAGTATTTATTTAATATGTTTGTTTTGGTATGTTTCTTTTTCTTTTTCTTTTTTTCTTGTAGTGGCCACAAGTCAAATTACTGAAGATCATGTGTAGCTTTTGACTACTGAGCAGTATTTTTAGTGAAACACATACTCAGCATCTCCAAGTGAAAAATAATGCCACATGGGAGTAAAAGGGAAATACAGGGAGAAAATAAGTCTTCCTTTATTCATTATGGGAACCAGGCACTTCCATTCCATGATTTTTCTTTGCTATATTCTGAATAACAGTATACATGTTTCCAGATAGTTAATAAATAACACTTACTGGGAGCTCATGATAAATATAGCATAAATCTGAATGCTTTGTGTGTATTGATGTGTGTATGCTTGCAACAACCCACAGGTAGAGCAGCTTCTTTTACAGGTGAGGAAACTGAGGCAAAAGGGGGAACTCGCTCAGATAACACTCCTAGTAAATGGCAGCACTAGGATTAGAACCAGGCAGCAGACACTTCAAGCCTGCATTCTCAACTCATGTATAGGCAGCATAGCTTCATTGTAGTGTATATATGAATCAAAAAGAATGAAGTTAAGAGAATTTCTACTCCAAATTCTGTAGCTATATTAGGACACTCCATTTATATGCGGCCTTTGCAAATCTGGGCATGGATCTCTATGTACAGCGAGTTCCACCACATCCAAACCTAATTGTGATACAGTGGTGGCTCGCAACTGCACCCCAGATACCCTCATCTGTTAGGACTGCATTATCTAAGACATACAGAACTCCACTGGGCTTAATAGATTTAAATCAATATCTTGAATTAACACCAGAAAAGCAATGTTGCAAAGGCACAGATAGGTAGGTTTGGAAGAATCTGCATTTATAAAAGATTATATACAGTCTTTCAACTGAAGTTTTCACTACCGAGGAAGGTATGTGAGTATGTGTGTTTATTGGGGCACATGTGGATATGTGTATACACACTGAATAATGTCTACCTAAACGTGCATCAGTGATAGCATACACCGCAATAACAGCAACATCTTCAATAGAGAAAAAAGTATCTCTTACAGGAATTAAATTTGGGTTTTTTTTTGTGAGTATTCTCAACATGGGAGAATGAAGGTTCAACTCATTCTGCTGGTAGAACAGCATCTGAAAATCAAGTCTAATTTCTCCGTTTTTAATCAAAGCTTGCGTTTTTACTGTTTTATTTCAGGAAAACATTTGGGCAAAACTAAAAAACTTCATCTTTTAGTCATTGAAAAGGGTAGAATATGTTGCATTGCTTAAAGATTTTAGTATTTGCAAAGCACTGCAGCACACGTGATCAAATGAGTTAACACCCTTTTGTTTGCACAGGGACATCATATAAAAACCTTAGCTTGCCAGCCAAGTGGCTCAGTTGGTTAAGAGTTTGCTCAAGAGTGTGAGCTCTGAGCAATAGGGGCACCGGTTTGATTCCCGCCCTGAGCTGAGCTGCTGCTGAGCTGCCAATAGGTGGGCAGAATGGCTCAGCTAAAAAAAAAAAAAATCTAAAAACCTTAGCTTGCCAAAATGAGATTTCTGATTCCATTCCATTGCATTTATTATTATTATTTTCAGTTTTAGGTGTACAAAACAGTGCAATAGTTATCCTTTTCACCCCTCACAAAGTGACAGCCCCCCTCCCCCATCCACTGCTCCACTCTCCCCCCCGACATCATACATATCTATTACAATTCCACTGACTCCATTCCCGACACTATACTCCACATCCTGTGACTATATCTATCTATCTATCTATCTATCTATATATATATATATATTAAATTATAGTGGACATACAATATTATTCAATGTCAGCATTCTGATTGACTACAGTTTTTGTTTGTTTGTTTAAGTAAGCAAGTCTATCCTTCACCAAAAGGGTATCTTGAAACTCTCCACAAGCAAATGAAGCCCTTGATTCTCCCTAGGACAAATGTTTGAACCCAGATCCCTTCTAATGGGCTCTATAAATACTTCTATTTTAAAACAAAATATGTTTCATATGCACCCTATTTAAAATTTTGGGAAAGAAGAATCAAGCCTCTATTATGCATAAGTAGCGATGCTTATTTAGAAGCAATCCGTATGTTTTATCTAGTCCATTGAGCCTAGAGTTGCTGTGTGATGTTGACACTAAGTGCAACAGGCAGTTCTTTGTATTTAACGAGTTTGCCAGGCAGTCCTAATTCCAAGAGTGGGATTTGCCTTATTTTTGGAGCCCTCAGAAGAATACTATCTGGAAAGCTGTGGGAGAACAGGATGGAGCTGGGTAGGAATGGCAGTCGGCCAAGTGCCACACACAGGCTGTTAGCATCTGAAAAGAACTTTAAAATGAAAAGTTTTTTATTAATGTCTCCTCTCAGAATGGTGGAAATTGAAGACATCAACTTTAGGGCTTACCCTTACGTCACTACTTGGTAGGAGCTAAGAGGTGTTTATCCTGTTCCTGGTCATCAGAATATGGCTTTATCACAGGCTTATTTTGGGAAATTCCATCAGTTTTTGCTGAACAGTGCAGCCACCTCCTCCGGCTTCACTCCCCCATCTCTTCATCAGGAAGCGGACAAGAGTCACCTTTTACTCATCTCTGCGTAGTAGTCAGAATGGCGTTTTACACATCACAGATACTTGGGTGTTTGAGATTCTCATTTTTTTAAAAAATATTATTTTAGCATAACTGCTTTTGGGTGATCCCAACAACAGAATTTGTTGAAATCCTTTTATAAATATTAGTTTCTAGTAAATAAAACTGGCCTATTTTTTTTCTGTGAAATCATCTGTCCTTCTTAGGGTCCTAAAAACTCATTCTTAAAGAGTTCACACTCCACTCCAAGATTCCAAGTGACACAGCATCACCCTCCAGCGCATGGTGCTCCATGGCCGGCCCCGCCGGTCCTCCAGGTGGCTTCAGGAAAGGCAGGCCTCGTCAGGCCCCCGACGGATGACCCCCAGGCGAGCTCATCACTGAGGTGTGCTGATGTTCTCCCCTCACTTCCCAGCCTTGGCAGCTGCAATTTCTGATCCTCTTTTAAGGCCCAACACAGATACTCTTTTATTCAATGCAGATGTCTTTACTGTCAAATATATGTCAAATCACAAGAAACTAGAAATCAAATGTCAAGCAAAAGCAGACACCACCCCTTTTCTCATGGAGTTTACAGTCAGCGGAGGAGACAGATTGAATAATCCATCATGCTAATGGATGGATCATTGCAGGGGCTATGGAGGGAAAGCACTGAGCCCTCCAGCATTTGTAACAAAACAAGCAGACCTAGAGTGGGGCATATACAAGGCTTCCCTCAGGAAGTTACACTTTAGATGAGATGGGAGGTGAAAAGAGAAGTAAAATAAATGAAAAAATATATATATGGGGCACTGGATAGAACATTCCAGAAGGAGGGAACTGTATTCAAAGGCAGTAGAGGAAATGCACAGGGAAAGTTCCAGAAGTTGAAAGAAGGCCCCTATGGATGAAAACAGAGAAAGTGGCAGCTCGAGAAGTAGGCCAGGATCACACCATGCTGTCATGGTAAAGATTTTTGACTTCCAATAGCTGAATTGCAATGAGAAACCAGTAAAACCTCTTCCCCAGAGCCATGCTCTACTCCCTCAGAGGATAGTAAGCTCCCTGTCCTCTGAACGTCCGTTGCACATTTGTGTCTCCCTCGTGGCACCGGCACACACATTTTACCTTGTTTCATGGTTATTTGTGAACACAGCTGCTTACGCATCGTGCCTTACTTAGACCCGCACAAATGCTGCCTAGAACTGTTCAACAAATGTTATCTTACCCGATTAATGATCCACAGTTTAGTGATCAAAGATTCTTTTACCTGGAACTATCCAATTACTAGCAAACCTCTGTTTATTTTCATATATTACCTTAACACTTCGACTTCTTAATTCTGAACACTTAGCTATTCCTGAAAGTAAATTATTTTTATCTCTTGCCTTTGGCCATAAAGCAAAATATAGCACTATCATTTTTGGAGTTATGCATCTCTCTTTTCAATTAATTATGCCCTTTTATATCACGAGATCCTTTCTTCTACGCTTTTCAAGGTAACTTATCTACCATTCATGAGAAATTTTCCCTATGCCTGAATTACTCAGTGTTACATTCAGCTTTCCATCATATTGAGCATTCTTATCAAAACTGTTAAGAAAAAGCTGGTTGCCAAACTCTTATCCCTTCTTTTCTATCATTATACTCACTACATGACTTGAATTACATTATTTTCAGAAAGGTTTCTAGAAGATTTTAATAGTATCTTTCAACACTTTTTACCCTAAGTAGATGCTCAGTAAATGCTTATTGAGAAAAGGAGGAAGAAAGGAAGAGAGAGAGGCATGGATTTCACCATCTCTACCAAGACCACCTTTACCTTTGGCTGCCTTAAATTTTGCTGCCATACATAACTCTTGCCCATGCTTTTAAATTGATTTTCAAATACTTTTTGAATCCACTGAACTCTGGTTTTCTTTCCTACATCTTAATATTTTTTTAATCATTCAACTGTGAGTAGGCAGAGAAGGGAGGGACGTGGTGAAATGAGGAGAGTAAGTCAAACACCATAATATGGATGCAGCCCCGTGCTTAGAACAGCCAACAAGCGATACTCAATTCCGAGGAAACAAGTACTAGCATATCTGATGGGTCACCACAGCGGTGACTAAAGCAAGTGGCATGCCAGTTATATTAAGAATGTCAGCCAAACACGATGGTGATATTACTAAAGCGTCTTATTGGTCTTCCTTCTATCCCTGTGTAACTTTAAATACATCCATATTAATTGTGATACCCTGAAAATGTCTCAATCTCTTGATCCTTTGGTACCTGACTATCACACATGTCCTCCAAAGCAGTTTGTCTCGCATCGGAACAAACACAATATATTCCAGAAAATGCGTGAAGATTCCTAGGATGGCACACAGAAATCAAGAACTGCGGCCGTTTACACAATGTGCCCCATGAAAGGGAGGGCAAGAGTCAGCTTAGCCTGGACTCCTCCAACATCAATGCAAGAAGCTCTTCTTGGTCTGTGTTATGTTTATGCTTCTAGGTGAGACAATTTTGGAAAAAGCCTCCTCAGCTTTAAAACAATAATAAAAACTGAAAAATTGAAAACCACCAACTGTCCAAATCTTTTCTTTTTATAGAACATTTATTTTCTCTAGGATATTCCAAAGCATATTTAAAATAAAAACAAAACATATATCTGAGTCTATATTGATAATACAGATGTACGGGATTTTTGTTTGTTTGCTTGTCTGTTTGATGAGAGAATTTAAGGATTAAAATCTTGTCATACTGGCCCACAAGGGAGACCCGCCAACTAAAGGGAGCTCATATGCCCAGGCAAGAATTCGCAGAGAACGTCAAGGACAAACAAAGCCAAGTCTAGGGGCTTCCCAAATTAATTTTATCGTCCTCCCTATTTCAATGAGGAACCAAGATGTTCTGGGGCTGCAAAACCAAACATCAAGTTTGCAGAAGGAGCTGGACTTGATTGCTCTGTACAATGGGCAGCCTGTGCTTTACTGTTCAGTGTAGCAGTTTCTCAAATGGATGCTTTTGCAATACTCCAGAATACGAGTTCATAAAAAAACAAACAAACAAAAAACACCACCCACACACAAAAAACCCCCACGTATGTCCACAGTCTGACAATTAAGGTCACGAACTTGTTGCAAAGATGTTGCTAACTTTTCTGATATAGAGGGATTATTCATTATGGATTTGTACCAGCTGGACAAACAGTTAACCAAGTTTACTATTTGGAAGTGCTGAAAAGGCTGCGTGAAAATGTTAGACGATCTGAACTTTTCACCAACAGTTCATGGCTCTTGCATCATGACAATGCACCAGCTCACATGCCACTGTCTGTAAGGGAGTTTTCAGCCAGTAAACAAATAACTGTATTGGAATACCCTCCCTACTCACCTGATCTGGCCCCCAGTGACTCCTTTCTTTATCCGAAGATAAAGAAAACATTGAAAGGAAGACATTCAGGACATCAAGGGTAATAGGATGACAGCTCTGATGGCTATTCCAGGAAAAGAGTTCCAAAATTGCTTTGAAGGGTGGACCAGGTGCTGGCATCGGTGTATAGCTTCCCAAGCAAGGGGAGTACTTCGATGGTGACCATAGTGATATTCAACAATGGGGTATGTAGCACTTTTTCTAGTACGTTTTCACAAACTTAATTGTCAGACATAATACATATACTGACTGAATAAATAACAGTACTCAATGCCCATGCATATGATACCACATAGGTAAGTAGTGTGAAATAATGCTGGCGCCAGTTTTTAAAATGCAACCATTTTTGATGTATCAGAAAAGTGAAACTGCTGTGGGGCAGCATCCTCCATCCGTGTGGCCCTTCTCCAATTCTCATGAGTAGCAATAGCAGGGAAAGGCCTTGGCCACGTGGCCATTAGCAGCAGGGGCGGCCTCCGGGAGAAGTTGGGTACAGAGTTAAGGGAGATGATGACAACATAACTCTGTAACACCTTCTGAGGGTTATTACAAAATGACAATATTGTTTTTAGCCCACTTCCGTTAACCAGATTGACAGAATTACAGGCTGACATTATTGTGAAGTTTTATGATGTATCATGTTAACTGTGCCAGTTTGATTAGTCTTGATTGACACCTCGTACCTGAACAGAAAGTGAAATGCCTCAAAAATATAAAACCAGCAAGGGAATCTCGCCTGACTTTCACAATAAACAAAATCTCTAGCTAATTTAATTTTAACTAACTAGGAATTTCATCCTAACCTCATGTGATTAAAATTTCATTTCTTTCATCCTCATCGTGAGGCTGGAGCTAGAGGAAAACAAATCTAGGCCACAGTTATGGAATCGCCATTCGCTTTCGGAGACTTTAAATGCATTAGCAGCAGACTGCTTACCTAATGTGGCCCTGCCCTGTATTACCATCGGAGGAAACAGATGCACCTCAGACCTGGCGTCCCTCCATAAAGCCGAGGCTGAGATATGAGGCCTCTAAAAACACAATACAGAGAGCGAGGCACAAACACCTATCTGCATTATCACCATACCTCTGTAAAGCTTCTTTCTCACAGCACCCTCATCTGTTATCGAAACAAAAGTTGATACCCTCTTAAACCCTGGAACTAGAAGCTAGACTGCCTAGTAAATTAAAGAGAGGGGTCCTTTTCCCTCTGGCTCTGTAGGGTGAATTGGATCTACAATTCAATCTGGAATGAGACTGGTAGTTTCCATTCACCTTGCAGATTAAAGCCATTCATATTACAGAGGCCGGACATGCTAAGAGGTACAATTCGACACTTGTAGATGCCACTTGCCACCCGACTTGTAAACACCGTCATAAAAAGTGGGACTGGATCCAAACAGCCCCTTCCAAACAAGACTCTGCTGTACTTCATTCTTTGTATCTCTTTGGAAATTGGTGACAATTATGCCGCCCGTTTAAAATTACTACATCACAAAAGGGATTATTCAGATGTTTCGGAGTTCTTATTCTTTGTTGCATGGAGTGGAAACATTAGGTTCCCACAAAATGAATTGCTGAATTCTAAGGCAAACGAGATTCTGAGGGCAAAATACCTAGTTAGGGAAGAAAGCGAACCACCTATTAAAAAAATTCAATGTGAAATTGTTAAAACGTCTTTTCTTTTGAGTGTGGATGATACATCAAGAAGGTTTGGTTACTTTTATTTCCTGGATGAACAACCAGTTGCTTATGCACCTTGCAAGAAGGAAATGCAACTGCTGAGATGCACTGGGGCATATTTTGTTAACACACCCCACCACTGCTGTGAGCAATTAAGCACATGTGTCCATTTATTCATACACACATTTGATCTTGATAAATCTGTTATGTATCCCATAAAGTATACACTCGCACAGGAGGAAAACACTCTTAACGCCTCTTTAGTGAGGATTCCACACGCTTCAGGCTGTTCTCTCCCTAGCTTTGCGGTCCCTCCTAGGGGTACCAAGCCCTGCTTTAGACTTCCCTCTCTGTCTCCATTCCAGACCCAGACAAGTTAAATATAATCCTGGAACGGAAAGCACGCTTGTACCTCCGGGGTCTATTTTCTAGAGTGTTGGTTTACACTGATAACCTGAACTGTGAATATTACACAGACCCTCAGGCAACCGGTGGACAGTCTTGGCAGGTAACATGAACACAAACAACTTTTTAAAGCTGTGAGAGATATATTCAAGGTTCTTAGAATGAAAAATCTATACATATATTGAACCCGTCCTTTCCCTGATGGCATCGGCCATGAAACATGCAGCTCTCAGAAGGCCGTGGAAAAGAGCTCCAACCCCACCTCTCTTTAGGGGATGGTCAGCAGAACGAAGGACTGCATCCACTGGGAAACCCAACTCTGTGATGGGCAGATCTGTTACACAGAGTCTCTGAGTAAGGGCAGCATTTGAATGGGAAATAAGACCAGGCTGCAAAAGACCAATGCCAGGTGGTGGTGTACAGTGACGGGGAGCTGGCTAGGGTGGATTTGCAAAGTCATTGTGCTGTGTTCATGAAGGGCAGTGTGTCATCACCACAGTGCGCCAGGGCTGGAGCAGGCACCAACTTTATACATATGTACATATATAAATATAAGTAAATAAGTAAATAAATAAATATATTTATATGCATACATATACAAACATGTGTGTGTGTGTATATATCACATGAATGCATGCATGAACACACATACCACAATACATACGAGCAACATCATGGTCAAAAGCAGAGCCTCTGAAGTTAGGACACCTACGTTTAATCCTGGCTCCAAATCTTACTAGGTACACGCTTTGAGCAAATAATTTAACTGCTTTAGCACTCCATTTTCTCATGTGCAAAATAGGAATGATGGAATAGATTATAAGGATTAAGTGCAATAATCTATGTGAAGCATTTACCATAATACCTGGCACATTTCCAGAAAATAAAACAAAACAAACAAAAAAAAGACCATTATGTATCATTATGTCTCTCCTTCAGTGCCTGGGAAACACAGTTATGCTCTCTTCTACAAATGGTATCCTAATTTCATGAAGTTATTCTTTTATTCCATCTGTTCACTGAAACATTGACTGACCACCTTCCATGTGCCAGGTGCTGTGCTAGGTGGCATTTCATGGTCGATCACTCCCCAGGTGAGTTCATTCTGGACTCAGGTTCCATAATGATGCAAAACGTATAAAATTGATTTTTGAGGTAGTATTGCCATATTAATAATTTCCATATAACCATCTCTGAACAAGCTGCTCTATCCAGGGCAACATATATAGCCTGGATGAAATGAGGACAACTGGCTTTGTGTAGACCCTTATATGTAAATTTCTTAGAAAAGACAGACACTCAAGAAAAGGCTGTCCTTAGTTTACAAGTGTTTAGAGCACACAGAGAATGCATCACAAATGTACAAGGCTCAATGCAGATGAAAAGGTGCTGCAGAATGCTGAGGCTGAGATCAGATTCTAGAGTGGCTGCTAGAAGCTGGGACTTCCAAAGCACAGGTCTGGCTCTCCCACATCCACGCATGCCATGCTGTGCAGATGTCTATCATCTCTACACCAGCTTCCTGGTTTGGGCTAACCCGCATCAGAAGTCTGCCAGGAATAAATGGGAAATGCTTGTGAAGTCATTCGCACATAATAAGTAATCAATAAATGGTAGATACTGTTACTATGAGGTACGACTGGTCCCTTCACAAAGCTTTGATTTCCTCTGAGAGAAAAAAGAAAACAACATCTACTCAAAATTACTTGAGAACATAATAAAGCAGTCCATTAACGAGTTCAAAATGATACAACAAAAACCGCCAATCTGATGAACCATGCATGCACTAAATTCAAGGAATCTTGTTATTCTAGTATGTTTTGCCATGAATTAGTTCTTTAACTACGCACTAGTGTTCAATCTCTCTTAGCTTCCTTTCTCATCTAGAAAATAAATTCCTGTTAGCTCTAAATTCTAAACACTTCTCCAAGTTTACAGGAGGCCAGATTAAGCATATGATGGTGAGTCTTGGTGAGGTCTAGAGGAAGGACAGCCCTGGACTTGTACCAAGTAATGGGACATTTAGGTGGAGAGAACTGGGGGCAGGAGGGGTGAGCTTGGAGAGGATGAAGTTAATTTGGAAGGACTGGGGTAAGCAAGCAAAGGCGGAATGGGGTAAATTCACGTGGAGGGAACAGGATGGGTCAATGTGAGGGAACTGGAGAGATAACATGCAGACACACATAGTCAGCCAGGCAGTCTGTCCATCTCTGCATCCTGGTGTCTCCCTCTTCCTGCTTGGTTGCTCCCACCCCCACCGTCCCAGGGCCTGCATGCCTCACCTCCTCTCACATGGGATCTGTAATCACAGAAATGTCTGTAGACTAATCCCTGGGAATTCCAGAGCAGTCTGCAGCTGCTCTAAGTTGATCCATTAAAAAATTCTTAGGGCCATCTACATTGTAAAACGTCAGGTTGAACAACAGAATGAGCTTGCAGCAAGATGCCCGTACAATGAAATGCAAAGAAGGCTTCACAGCTTTCCAAGAGACAGAGTTATTCCAAAAGCATTTTCACATAGGTTGTCTTTTTTTTCCCCCCACAAATAACTCCAAAACGGCAAAGTTCATTTCTTTTAACCTATATTCATATACCAGCTATTTTTAAAATTACAAATTGCATTTCCAGGCTTTTGTTATCTGAAGATAAATATCCTATCTGCAAATTAGATTTCTTCCCCCAGCATTGCTAACCATGTATCTTCTGGATGACTCCAGGGATAACCACCCTTCTCTACAGAGGGAGTACCTCGGCTCGCATTTAGGAGCTGATTTTAAAGAAATCATGGTTGCTATTTCACTCTGGAGAAATATCCTATTTCCACTGCATCAAAGGGCTATCCCTTTGTTTCTTTTTCTATCTTCCTCACAGTGGGAAAAGTGGCGATTTCAGAAACCTCATTCTTGGAGCAAGTCAATCCTTGGACTGCAGAGGAGATGGGTTTAAGAAAGGAGTGGGCTTAGAAACTACCTAATAGGAAAGAACAAAGCCAAATTCAGGTGGTGAAGTGCCAAGAAAGGGCCTCATGTCTATACCATTCCGAGTAGGAACAGCATAAGACGACAATAGGCAGAGCCAGTCATTCATGCCAATTTTCTGTGGCCCCACAAAAGACAACTACCTCAGTTGACTAAGCACAAGCATTTGGTAACTGAAGATTCCTTTCAAATGAAGTATTTGGGGGCACTTACACAGCACTTATACCACAGTACCATTTATCAATCGGCTTGCTGTCTGTGTCACGGAGTTGTTAAAAAAACGATGATTGTTTCTGTCTTTATAGCCACGAAACCTAGCAGATAGTTGGTAGAATAAATGAATGAATGAGTAAAAGCATTGTTCACACAAAGATATATAACTTTCCAGAAGGGATTTAATTAAACTGAAGCAATCCTACCAAGTATGATATGTCATTCTACAGAGGGAACACACTGGCAAAAATATTGATCCAGATAGGACCTGTAGAAGGAATGAAAAGAACCCTGGAGTTAGGGGGTTGGGGGTGAGCCCTAGTATGACCTTTAGCAGGCTTCATGACCTTTGGAGCTCAACTCACTGTGTTTCAGGCATATACCAGACACTAAAAGCACAACAGGGAAAAAAAGAATAATAATCCCTACCTTTAAGTGTGTTACCAGCCTGAGAAATAAAGACAAACTAATGAAGGCACCCCATAAAATAGTGTAATAGGTGCTAGGACAGAGCTATCGCTAGGATGAAATTCGATGGGGTGGGATACAGGGTACCACTGGAGCTCATAGGAGGATGCACCTAATCCAGGCTTAACTAGTGAGGGATGGGAGAAGGAGTGGTAAATACAATGATTTAAATTTTATTCTGAGTCTTCAAGAAGTGAAGTAGATTTAGATTTTTAAACAGGAAGGACAGGAGTAGGAGGTGGGGAGCAAATGAGGTGAGAGACACAAAAAGTCCCAACATCTGAAGATGTGAGAGAAAGATGCTGGCACACAGGAAGGAACATTGGCCAGGCAAGGGGTGCAGGGCTGTGGGAAAGAGGAGGTTGCAGAAAAAGGCTGAATCTTTGACCACTATGTCAAAGATGAGCAAGACTTTCCTCTTTTCTCCTCACTTTTCTGTAATATTTTATATAATATTCTCTAGCAATGTCTTGAAGACTCCTACAATAAAAAAGGTTCTGTTCCCAAAAAAGAACAGATGAACAATATTAATTTCCATTCCTTTCCCCCCTTTTTATTTTCTGAAGGCAATCCTGAAAGGCCCAGTTCAAAATGTGGGATGTATGGAGTACAGCATAGGGAATAGAGTCAATGGAATTGTAACAGCTATACACGATGTCAGAGGGGCAACAGATTGGGGGAGGGGGTTATCACTTTGTGAGGGGTGAGATGTCTAACTATTACACTGTTTTGTATACCTGAAACTAATTTAAAAAAATGACAACGAATAAAGGCAATGAAAAAATGACAACGAAATATCTCAGTCCCCCCCCCACTCCAAAAAAAAGTGGATTGTATTCTGAGGATTGTATATTGTGCTGCCAAATCCTGGAAAGGTTATTCTAATTGCTGTCTACAGTTTTAAAGATTATCCCAAATCTGACTTGGAGAGAGAAGGAGAGAAGTGGGCACAGTGTCTCATCGTGGGACAAGAACAAGGAAGGAGAAAGAAACTTCTTCAGGCACTTTCCACTAGATCATGTTGGAGAGGGAACAAATGGTAGCAGCATTCCTGTTTCACTGTTGTTGATTTTTGGCTCCATCTGCCATTGCAGGGGTGGATCACTGAGTTTGGATGATCCAGATTAATCAGAATGAGAAAATATTTAATTAAGAATTAAGGGGCATGCCACAGACTGTCTAGGTCATCTTAAATGTACAATAAATTATTCCTTAATTCTTAAACTAAATAATGGTCACTAATGTTCCCATTAGTAACGAGAAAGATCATTTTCCCATCCACGTGCAAAATGGTGTGGAATCATGGAGGAGACAATCCCTCTATGGCAGCCCCAACTACCATTCGTTTTTATTCCTCATGCTAATTGAGCTCAATTTCTGATAATCAGAATCTTAAGTTGCTCTTAGTGCCAAATGGATACTTTATATAAAGTATGTTTTCATTTTCCATATGACCATGCTAGGAATGGAAACAAGTGCTCCGTAAGCCCTGTAATTAATCTTGGAGAAGAAATGCACATGAAAGCCACTTAGGAAGTCATATATATTCTAGCTCCTTGGATCTTTCGAAAGGGCACACTAGCGTAGTGGTTACACGCATGGGCTCTATAATCAGACCTGACCTTGGTTAGCTACATGTCTGTGGGCAGGTTACCTCACCTCTACCAGCCTTGGCTTCCTCAAAATGAGAGGGCTTGTACCTACCACACATGCATGTTAAGATGAAATGATATATAGAGAGAAAAGAAACGTGTGGATGAGTGGCAGGTACATGGAAAGTGCTCATAATTGTTATGTATTATTTCAGGTTAATGTTTTTTGCTTAAGAAATAATTATTTCCTTTATCATAATACTTGAAAGAAAAATAATTTTTAAGGTAATAGAATAATTGTCCTAATAATAAGCACTGTGCATAATATTGAGGATCAGCTCCAAATCAAGGGGATATATATATATATATATATATGTATATATTCATTCATGTATATATATATAGAGAGAGACTATTCATTTCCATTAGTATAATTATATTCGACCCACATCTATAGTTTCCTCCCCATACTGACATACACTGTCTACATCTGCCTAATGTACTTCTGGGATTGCTTTTACATACAAATTATTCATAATTCTGGAATTCACAGAAATTATATAGAATTAACACTACCTGAAAACTTGAATACTGTCTCTACCAATAAACATATTTTAAGTCATTTAAAATATGGCTCAAAAATATAGTTTAACAGGCGTGCACAAGAGGTGTATCCTGGAGACAGTGTAAGTGCCTAGGCAGGTAATGTTATATTTTTTACTTTCTAATATTGTGGTTTCACTTTAGAATGGAGGCAACATTATTTGTATGAGAATTATTTTATTTTTAATATCATGCTTTATTAAAAAAATTAAAAAGTTTACAAAGAAGCAAACAATACAGCAAAGAGAAAATAAATGAACAAAAAAATATAACTGTGAAGAAAAGAGAAAAGCGTTGGGGAGTTAAGAGGCAGGTAAGCGTGGAATGAAATACCCAAGTGCACACCATGGGGTCCTCTGAACTTGTAGAAGGAGGCCACGACTCTGACCTTCACACTGTTCACAGGATTTATAATGTACAGAACCACTGGTCGCTCAAGAGAAACAATTATTTCTTTACAGGGCCAAAGAGAAACCTTCCCACAGGTCCCGAAAGAAAGGAAACCTTATGTATGACAACCACAACTTCCTTGCAGTCAGCACAATGACTAGTGTTTAGTTTTTTGTTTTCTTTTCTTTTTGACTATTTTGTCTGTTACCCAGTAATAGTAAGCCTGATGCCCCAACGCAATTCAACCCAAAAAATTCTCTAGTGGATCCAAATGATACAGTCTAGTATGAAGTTTTCTGAGAGATTGTAGAGAGTCATTTCTAAAGGAAAAGATGGTGATAGGTAAACATACTCTTCAAAATGTTAAGAAAATGTGGTCAGATGATTCCAACACCTTTTTGAGAATTCCTGAAATGGCATTTGTGTGTGTGTGTGTGTGTGTGTGTGTGTGTGTGTGTGTGTGTGTACACACACGTGCTTTCCTTTTTAGAAACATAAATTGAAGTGGTAGAGAGCAATTCAGTAAGTCTGAGTGACCTCAGTGGTGGTAAAGAAAGGGAGAGGGTAACCCAAGTTCTCTGAGACTGCTAATAATAGCTCCATCACAGAAATTCTCCTCTTCTTTATGTATCATAGCAAAGTGCAATACTAAACCAAATAATACCACCTGGTGTTATCAATTCACTATGATGCGATGAACAGAACTGTAATCTTGGGCTCTGGCTGACTGAACTCTGAACGTGAACATGGCATTTGAGTTCTCTGGCTCTCTCTTTAATCACATGTAAAGCGTGAATGTTGGACCAGTCACTCTACATGCAGTGATTATAGAACAAGCCTTTATGTGAAACACAGAATCAGTAATATGCATTGATGTTCCTTCTCTGCATAATGTGCCCTACTCAGCGGAGACTGTGGGACAGAGTCACCCATGGGCAGCTGATGAGTGATTTACAAGTTCCTAAGGCCCCCCTATTCTAACAGAACCTCAAGAATGGAATGAGGACCAATTATAAGTCAAGGGACAGGGTTAGACTTCTGCACTCTTTGAATCAAAGCATCTCACTCTAAAATGAATTTTAACATATTAAGAAGGGATCCTAATGATGATATAGTACAAATCAGAGCTGTCTGAATATGGGATGGTGTTATCCATTCAGATGGGCTGAAATAATAGTCAGGAATCAACGTTTTCCATCCCCCAGCTGCTGTCCCACCAGCCAATCCCCTTTTCAGTCCTGCTCCAGGCTAGCAGTTGAGCAGACTAGTTAAAAGACAATTAGTCCAATTTCACATTCTCCAGCAGCCGAAAAATTTCATGTTATTTCAGTCACAGTGGATGGATGCCAAGTTCACTGGAAGCAGCCCTGCTGATTTATCCAGTCCATTTTAATACTTTAGAAATACTGTTAAAACATGGCTGTCCTAATTACACAGGGATCAACGCACAGTGTCCCTCTCACCCAGGATTCTCCCAGAAGGGCTGCAATCAGCTGCATTCCCCTTAATTTCACCATGCAATTCCAACTAATTTCATCCTAGTACAGTGCTGTCAGACAACTCCCATGCCTCTGCGGTTTTAATCGATTAGCTGAATGTCTCTATAATGCATCACCAGCTGCCAGGCAGAGAACTGGACGCTTTGCAAGCATTTCAGCTAAAAGACAGTTTAATTACTACACCAGCCTCTCAAAGGCATAGGCACAAAGCCTTGGAAGCAAATTATTAAAATATTTGGTGTCAACAAGCCACTTTATAACTGAGCAAACAACGACAATCCAAAAGATGGAAATAAGGAGAAAGTCAGTTTTTAAATTGTGAGTAAGCTTTATATGGACCCTAATGTATTCAAGCAAATGGACCGGCTTCAGTATCCCTGTTTCCGTAAGGCGCTTCAGTTTCCTGGCCATTCTTTTGTGGAATATGTGGACATGTGAGCCACTGACAGGCTTGGAACACTATCCTTCCATAGAAAAGAAAGCACTGAGGAACAGAGCGTTAGCAAAAAAGGAGATGAATGAGTCACAAGTTTGATTACCCTACACTCACCATGGATTAAAACAATTAACCCTGGTTTCACACAGTTCTTAACTGTCAAAGCTTACACAGGCAACATTAAAGTACCTGTGTGGTCAAAGCACAGAATTAGATAAATATATGTAATAGTACATCTAGATAATTTTTAAAAGGTATTTAAGTTCATCGGTTTAGTATGATGGGGTTTTCCACTATTCTGGGTAACAAAGAAACCAGGAAAATTGTGACAAAAAGAAAAAAAAAATGTTCTTTGGTATGACTTAACTGTTTATACAGAACTGTGTCAAAACTGGAAAACAAAAAAGAAAAATTTATTTCTAAAAATGTTTCTAAAGCATCTATCACAAAAGACTCTAAATATGACGATAGATAGCTTTCCGAAGCCCAGCAGGAAACCCAAGAAACCTACCACCCCGGGCCTGGTGACAAAGTGCAAAGGGCCAGTCACTGCCTCATCTGTTATCTTTCCTTAAAGAGGTCTGTACTTAAGTCTAGAAACAGAACAGACGTCACTGACCATAAAAAAAAAAAGGTTCTATAGTCATGGGGATATGAAATACAGAATGGGGAATATAATCAATAATGTTGTAAAGATTATGTGGGATGCTAGATGGGCACTGGACTTATCAGGGAGCACACTTCATAGACTGTGCAGATGCCTGACCACTGCGCTGCACAATTGAAGCTGAAGTAGAATAACATTGTAGGTCAAATATAAAAAAATATATAGGGCTGGCCTAGTGGCTCAGTTGGTTGAGAGTGTGAGCTCTGAGCAACAGGGTCACTGGTTTGATTCCCATATGAGCCAGTGAGCTGCGCCTGAGCTGAGCTGCCACTGAGCTGACAACAGGTAGCATGATGGCTCAGCTGGTGAGACCATTTGCTCCTAACAAGGTTGACGATTCGACTCTTGCATGGGATGGTGGGCTATACCCACCAGCAACTAAGATTGAACATGGCACCTTGAGCTGAGCGGCTGCGAGCTGCTGATGGTGAGCCGGATGGTGACTGGACTTGGAGCGGAGCTAGCTGCGCCCTCCACAACTAAGATTGAAGGGCAACAACTTGGCTGTTTCCCTTCCCCAATTCCCCAATAAAATCATTAAACACACACACACACACACACACACACACACACAAACACAGACATATATAAATACATATATATGAAAGGAATGTGTGTGTGTGTGTATGTAAGGAAGATAGTCAATGGTATTGTAACAATTATATAAGATGTCAGAGGGGTAGTAGCTTGGGGGAGGGGGGTTATGTTGCTTTGTACACCTGAAACAAAAAAAAAAACAAAAAATAAGGTTCTCAAGACACCATCAGACAAGAAATGCATCCAGCTTCATCATCAAAAGGAGAGAGGAGACATCAAATGAACTCTTATCTTCTTAATCAGAGGTATAAATCCAGTTACAGACAAAAGTCAATACCTTATTTTAAAAAGAATCTGGAATATATAAGGAATGATAGTTTTATATTAAGTTTTGTCATGTTACTTGCTCTTCTTGTACATTCCTTTTGATTGAAATTGTGAACTAGGGGACACATGTAGGATGAGTTATGATGGGCAGAGTATCTTCTGGAACAATTCACTAAAATGAGTGGCTATCCCCAACTGAAGAAAGGGACTAGCGATGATATTAGCAGTATCTTTTATAGTTTAATTTAAAGCATTAGCTATCTTCATTTTGTATTTGATCAAAATTTGCCCCTCATTTTCCCTTTCTTTACAGCATGATATTGACTGGGTATGAACACCACTTTTAGTTCCTCAATGCTTTCAAAATGCTTCCATCTATATACATTGTATCATGAGCCACCCAATAAACTGTTGGGGTCAGCAGACTAGTCTGTACTATTTCCGTTTCATAGATAAGGAAATAGAGACTCAGAGGGCTTCACTGCTGATGCTCATCATAGGCTCTTTCCACTATATTGAGTGGCTATTAGAAAAATCTTAAGACCATCTGTGGTAAAAAAAAAATGGGATTACATCAAACTTAAAAGGTTTTTCACAGTAAAGAAAACCATCAATAAAACAAAATGGCAACCTACTGAATGGGAGAAGGTATCTGTCAATGATATATCTGATAAGGGGTTAATACCCAAAATTTATAAAACACTCATTCAACTCAACATCAAAAAAAGAAACCACCCAATTAAAAAATGGGCAGAGAATATGAAGAGACATTTCTCTAAAGAAGACATACAGATGGCCAACAGGCATATGAAAAAATGCTCAACCTCACTAATCATCAGAGAAATGCAAATAAAAACCACAATGAGAAAGCACTTCACTCCGGTCAGATGGCTATAATAAAAAAATCAACAAACAACAAGTGCTGGCGAGGTTGTGGGGAAAAGGGAACCCTGGTGCACTGTTGGTGGGACTGCAGATTGGTGCAGCCATTATGGAAATCAGTATGGAGGAATCTCAAAAACTGGAAATGGAACTAGTTTTTATAACCCAGCAATTCTACTCTTAGGTATCTATCCAGAGAAACCCAAGACGCAAATTCAAAAAAAAACCTATGCACCCGTATGTTTACTGCAGAACTATTTATAATAGCCAAGACTTGGAAACAACCGAAATGCCCATTGGTAGATGACTGGATGTGGTACATTTACACAATAGAGTATTACTCTGCTATAAAGAAGAATGAAATCGTACCATTTGCAATGATATGGATGGACCTAGAGAACATTATGCTAAGTGAAATAAGTCAGTCGGAGAAAGACAAATACCATATGATCTCACTTATATGTGGAATCTAAAGAACTGAATACATGAGAAATATAAACAGAAATAGTGTCAGAGACACAGAGGAAAAACTGATGGTTGCTAGTTGGGTGTGGGGTGGGGATGAGGGAGAAGGGGAAGGGATTAGACAGCATAAATTGGTAACTACAATATTGTCACAGGGATATGAGACAGTTTGGGGAATATAATCAATAATGTAAATATTTTGTACGGTGTCAGATGGACACATGTCTTATTAGGGAGACCACTTCATGGACGGTGTAGATGCCTGACCACTGCAGTGTACACCTGAAGCTGAAGTGGAATAATACTGTATGTCAACTATAACTATATATATATATATATATATATTGTCATGGGATGTGGAGTATAGTATAGGGAATAGAGTCAATAGAAGTGTAATATATACGACATCAGAGGGGCAATAGATTGGGGGAGGGGGTCACCACTTTGTGAGGGGTGAGGTGTATAACTATTACATTGTTTTGTACACCTGAAACTAATAAAAAAACAAAACAGAAATTAATAAAACGAAACCACACTCCTCCCAAAAAAAAAGAGAAATCTTTCTTTCATTTTGCATCATTTATGCTTAAGTCTTAAATGTTCCATACCCATTCTTGCTCGTTTTAATAACACAACTTTTCAAACATTTTTTTTTCCAGTTTGCTTATTAGTTAGGTGACCATACAATCCATCACCCAAAGTGAGACACTTTGGGGAGTAAAAGGGGTTTGCTGATGATTACACCAGAATAAAGAGTTAAAAACAGGTACTGACCCCAGGCAAACAGGACATAAGGTTATGATACTTATTGTTGGTAACGTACCACACTAACAATGCTATTCAATGAGAAGTCTCTGCATGTGCTGAGACTCTAAGTCAGCACTCGAGGACCTGCAACGGGGCAAGTTGCATCCAATCAGCATACAGCTTGAGCTACATACAGTGTTAGGCTGCAGAGCCTCGGACATTTGTTTTTAACTCATTCTCTATAAAGCATATCAACTGGCATTACACATCTGCAATCTATTTTTGGATGTCATAGGCATTTCAATGTGAGTCCCTCACTCTAATTATTACGTCACTGTTTTTATAGGTCAAAAATAGTTAAATATTGGAAACTTCATTTGGTTCAGCCTGATCCTTTGAGCATCTCTGCTAT
This sequence comes from Hipposideros armiger, assembly GCF_001890085.2. NCBI lineage: Eukaryota > Metazoa > Chordata > Mammalia > Chiroptera > Hipposideridae > Hipposideros > Hipposideros armiger. The sequence continues at coordinate 1,455,979 of NW_017731615.1, read as the reverse complement.
TTCATTCCCAGAGTAGAATGCTTTGTACTGTGATGCTACACTGTACAAAATCCCAATTATTACATTGTGTGAAATCTTCCTTCCACCCATTGTTTTTATTGCCTATCTGCTCAGAATCATGCTAAAACTCTCTATACCTGTGCTTCTCAAACATCAGTGTGCATATGAGTCTGCTGAGGATCTTGTGAACATTGAAGAAATGGATGCAGGTCTGGGACGGGGCCTGAGATTCTGCATTTCTAACCAGCTCCCAGGTGACACCCATGCAGCTGGTACACGAGCCATACTTTGAGGAGCAAGGGTCTCTACTGTATTGTTCTGGCAGGTTCGAGTTTCATTACCAGCTTCATCAGTTATTAGCTGATGACTCTGGGAAAGTTATTCAATTCCTCTGAACCTCAGTTTTCATATCCATAATATGACACTTAGCTCATGGGTTACTTTGAGTATTAAATGAGATGAAGTGTTCAAAAAATACAAAGCAAAGTTTACCTCTGCCCCCAGAAGGTATATATAGAGTAATTCCTCAAGTGTGGTCCTGTGACCACCAGCATCAAATATCCTAGGAACCTTAGAAATGCAAATTCTTGGGTCCAAACCAGACCTACAGAATCAGCAACCCTGAGTATGGGGCACAGGGGTCTATGTTTCATAAGCTGTCCAGTTGGTTTTGATGATGGTGAAGTTTGAGAAGCACAGATGCTTTGACTTAGGAAGAAGCCTTTTAACAGAAATATTTACAGCACAGTTATTTCATAGGCGTGGCTGTGATGTTTGAGATTCTTTTCATGTCTATTATTATGCTGTTCTTCAAGATGAAATCTTCATGTCCTTCCTGCTCATTTAAATTACATACACACATGCATTAAAATTTTACGTAGAGCTTCTTTATAGTTTTCAGATAAAAGCACTTTCTTCAAAACACGATGTAATGGATTTGAGTTGAATATTACAGAATGTGGGATGCTTTCATTTCAAATCTGTTTACTCTCCTTTTGTGCATGATGCTTTGGCGATATGCTCAATCCTTATGTAATTAGAAAGTGAGTGAGTACCACTAATTTATATCAGGTTGTAAAACTAAGGTGAGCTAGAAGAATTGTTAAAGTAGTGTTTTTCTTACCTAGCATGATTTTCATATTTTTTTTATACCTTTCACATCATCCCTCTATTTTTTCTTCTTATTCTTTTTTCTGTTTTCCTATCCTTTCAGGCACTTTTCTCACTTGGCCTCCAGGACTCTCCAATGTCCTGATTTTCCTACCAAGTCACTGGCTGAGTCATCTCAAAGCCCTGGGCTGGATCCTTATCTTGTTTTGCTCTATAACTATTGCCAGGCCTAGGACTCCCTCCTCAAAGCTGTCCCTTCTCTGTCTGCACTTATCCCTAGGTTACCTTCCCCAGCTCTCTGTCTGTAAATACCAGATAGACACCAATAACCCCCAAATGCATATCTTTAGCCCCGACCACCTAAGTAACTACAGTAAAACCTTGGATTGTGAGTAGCTTGGTTTGAGAGTGTTCTGCAAGATGAGCAAACATTTCTAATACATTTTAACTTGGTAAACGAGCAACGCCTTGCAATACGAGTAGCTTGTTTCCAGGAAGAATTATGCTCGCAAACCAAGGTATTACTGTAATATAAATGCAAACTGAACTTCCCTGAGATGACACCTCCTTATAGTTAACTTGTGCAAAACTTAACTCTGGAATCCCCCCACTCCAAACCCATGTGTTCCACTAGGAACCCTCGCCATCCTTTTTTTTTCTTCTTCCTTTTCTTTTTGGTAAATTATTGCCCAGTAATTTGGTAAATTCATCCAGTAGCTCATGCAAAATCTTGAGAGCCAGCCTTGACTTATTTTTTCTCTCAAATCCATATCAACAGATTATATTGGGCCTCGCCTTCAAAATACATCCTGAAGCTGATTACTTCTCACCTCCTCCATCACACCTTAGTGTAGGCCACCCTTTTTCCTGACCTAGACCTCTACAGTACATAGTCTGCTGAACTAGTCTCTCTGCTTCCACTTCGGTCCCACCAAGACCAATCCTTTTTACAGTTCAGATCCTGCCTAGTCCCATTTCAAACCCTCCGGTGGCCTCCCTGTTAGATACAATCCAAAGCCTGTGTCTGGCCCCAGCTACAGATCCCGCCTTGTCTCCTAACACCCACCCCTTTCTTATTTCACTACAGCACCACCAATGTCCTTGCCTTCCGCAGATTCCATCAATCTCACTCCCATGGAGATTCTGCACGCTGTCGCCTGTGTCTGTGTCTTCCCAGGGATCTCTAGACCTTGTTCCCTCATTTCACTGAGGTTCTTGCTTAAACGTTACCTCTCAGAGAGACATGAAACACTTGGAATGCCATCTAACAGGTCTGCCTCTGTTACGCCCACGCCTTTATCCTGCCTTATCACTGATGGCACATGTGAATTTGTTGACTTATCTTCTTGGAAATAAAGTAAATTCCATGAAAGCAGGGATTTGTTATACCCATTTCCCTATTCCACATACCTGACACATAGTAACCACTCAAGTAATACTTGACAAGTTTTACTAATAAAATAATTGAAACTCAGATAAAGTGACTTGTCCGTGGTAGCCAGCTAATCAGTGCCAGGGCTGGGCCTAGACATAAGATTTCCTGCTTTCCAACATCCATGCCTCTCCCATTTTGACCATACTGCCTCCCTCCTTGATTACCTCCTCTGGGAATCAAACAATTCAGTAAAATAGCAATAAAAGTCTTTTTTAAGTGGCTAGCATTTCTGTATTTCTGGATTTTTCTGTAAGAGAAAAAAACCAAAACTTGGCACACTATCAAAGTATCATCCGATGTTACTCTCTGTCCCCCTTACTCTGTTTCATTTTTCTTTGTGGTATTTACTATGGTGTCACCTGTGTATTTGTCTACTTTCTCTTCCATAAGAAATGTAAGCTTTGGTGGAGGCCTGTTGTGTTATGTTCACTTCTGTACTCCAACGATCTGGCATGTAGTGCGCACTCCGAAATGAGTGAATGAACAAACATGGGCATCTTACATTCTACCAACTGTTCTTTCAGAAAGCCAGAATTCTACCTTAGGAGACATCAACAAAACTTTCCGGGAAAAGAGAATGTATATGTTTACAGACATTCTGCTATCATATCATCATTTATCTCATGGCATGAGACAATAATAATAATTTCTGTTTATAATAATTTACAAAGTGCCTTCTATATGCCAAGTACTTTATGTTCATTATTTCTGATCCTCACAATCCTGTGAAATTAATTACCATTATTATGTTGATTTTACAGATGAAGAAACTACATAAAGCTCAGAAAAAAGAAGTAACTTGTCTAGGATCTCAGGGTTAGTAAATGGTGAACATGAGAGTTATCCTAGAATCAATGATTTTTTGTCATGGAAACCCATGAGTTTTCCAATAAACCATATCACTTCCTTAAAATTGGAGCAATGCTCTTGGGAATAAATATAATTGTTCATGGCAGGGAGCCTGGGGGACTGGGAAAAATGTTTGTTAGTTACCACTGACATGGCAAAAGGTCACCAGCTCAGGTAAGGTGTTCAGGACAGAGTACATAAATCTTGGAGGCAGCCACGGTGACCAAAGAAAAATTAATTCCTTCCCATTGTGGTGATAACTGCCTTCACTCCCACCCTCACTACTCCTGTTTTCCCCTGGTGCGTATGCTTCACACTTTTTGCAAGTCAGAGGAACAGTACCTTCAGATCTCTTTATCAGATTCCTCAGGGCAAATGAACCCTACTTTCACTGTAGAAACAATGAATATAGATTGATCTTAAGGCCTAGTGCTGAGGCAGGCCGTCAGTACACAGCAGCTGCTGGCACCGTTATTCTCAGGATGGGAAGCCAGGACCACATGCATCGATATATAGTGATCCACTCAGGTGAAACCCGTGCAGGCACCTTCAGTGTTTTCATATGAAACTAAGTCCTAGAAAAGTGAGAATAACTTTACCGTGTGCCTTGGCACTGACAAGTTAGAGGATATTTAAATATTCACATGTACTTTTGTGGCTTTGATGTCATAAAAATTAGATGTGTGAAATTATAGCTTGAAAGGATTTGGCCTCTACTGAAACAGGGCCAATTGATCAAATGATCAAATCACACTAATCTAGTGACTACATACTTAAATTCCTCTATCAAAGGCAAACAGAAAAAAAAATTTTAAGTAGGAAAACAACTGGGAATAGTGTCAATGGAGTCAGAATGCTGTATTGTAGACAGCTCCTGTAAAGATGAATTCTATCCTGGTTCCATCTATTACGGATTTAACTTCACAAAGAAGCAAACTCACTTAATTCATTATCCACCTACCCTGATTTAACTCTATGCATGTGAAAATCTCTGTCACTAATTTTAATTGCACGATTCTCTCTCTCCAGGATATTGTTAAATTGGTTTGGTGAAATAGTAGTGAATCACATCAAAGTGGTAAGCTACATTTTATCATATATCTAAATAACTATCCCATTTTCCCAGCATGTTGCCATGCATTTTAAGTATTAATATTATGACTCCAGTTTAGAAGAATATAGTCTTTTTCTTTAAAATAAATTTTCTTGCTCTTTCAGTACTGTTAAAATTGGGCTGGATTTTAAGTGGCTAACGAGTAATAAAAGAGCAATATCTGCTACAGGGAACCACAAAAAAACATGCTGGCGGGCTCGTAAAATATGTTCATTCAAGTCACTTGCAGATACATCATTCTGCTACAGTAATGGTTTTCCCAAACTAAGTGGGCTCCCTTTTGTAGCTACACTTTATTATCTGGAGTCTTATTTTCACTCTTAACTCTCGATCTTTACAGAGAAGCGTTTTTTTGTATTTTTTTTGTGTGGTTTTTTTTTCCGCACACGCACATTTATAAATTCAGAGGAGCCGTAGGGTCAAAAACAAAGAAGCCAACCCATGATTCACAACTGAAAACTTGCACAGGCACTGTCACTGTAGGGCTTCCAGGACTTAAATTTTGGGCAGCGTTTCAGTTTCTTCAACTAATGAAAAGGAGCCTTGAACTTTTCTTCCATAAAAATTCAGCCCTTTGTTAAAAAGCAGCTAGATTCCCGTATGTATATCCTAATGGGAAGGCATTATGGTCAAACAGAAGGTACTTATGGGCTTGACCTACAGAGCCTAAATTCTAGACCCTGCCTGGAACTGTAAAGCTGGCCCCTGGCCACCTGAGAGAGTGTGTGCAATTCCTTCAATCGCTAGGGACTTCCGTTACCTCACGGTTACAACTTGGATGATTCTGAGTTTCACAAAGCTCACTCTAGGAACAGCACAGGTAGTGCTACAAGACACAATGAAAAGAAAGGAGGCTAATTATAACACTAGAGTAATAATGCAAGTGAGAAGGGATGAGTCTGAACTCAGGCAATCTATGGAAATAGAGGGAAGGGGGTAAATGGTAACAAGAATTAGAACTTGGGAAGCAGCTAGATACAGGAGGCCAGGGAGAAGGGGGTTGGGGGGGAGGTTAGCATGGTGTCCAGTTAACAGATGGCACCCCTGACAGGGACAGGAAGTGCAGGTTGGGGAAATGGCATGTTCAGGGACATATTCACTTTGATCAGTCCAGAGAGATACATAGGAAGATCTTGGGAATATGGGTCTAGAGCTCAGATGAGAAATTGGCCCAGCCAATTTAAGTTCAAAGTCAATGCTTCTGTGAAAGTTATTTATTTGCTAGTCATTCATTCCAGCAACCATTTAGTGAGTACTTACTGTGTGCCGTGCACTTATCCCAGGGCTGGGATACAACCACCTAGGGACTACAGACGTATTTATCAGAGAGAAAGCAAAAACTACCATTTTTGCATTGTGCAAAGCACTTTTTAAAAATATCACATACATCTACAGGTTGCCACTCAGGGTGGAGTGAGTGTGATAGCTTCCGATTTACAGATAAAAAAATGCAGCCACTCAAAATGTAAATAACTTTCTGCAAGTCCTGAAACTAGTAAGTCGCAAGGTTAGGTTTCTTTAAACCTAGGGTTTTTTTTCCTGATTGGAAAGTAGTCATCTCCTATACTGTTTATAATGAGAACCGAAGAAACACAAGGAAGAGCTTGGGGAAGTCTCCGATTTAAGGGAGGCCAGCAGAGGATGGGCCCAAGACTCACATAGGAGAATTAGAAGGACAGAAAATTAAGCCAGAAACCAGGGGGAGAAAGAGACTGAGGAAGTGCAGGGCAGGCGGAAGCAGGGATAAAACACAGGGTCAAATGCTCTCAGAGGGGTCAGGTCACACTCTGTGCAGAGCACCCACTGGTCAGCTGTGTGGAAGTCAACAGCTTGAACAAAGAGACAGTCAGAGCCCAGAATTGGAGAACTGATGGGAGGTTAACAAGTGGCAGCAGTGATGGAAAGAATATAACAACTCACTTAATGGGAGAGAAATGGGAAAGGAAAGTAGAAATATTGTCCCATAGAAACAGGAGGAATTAGAGTCGGGATGATTGTTTAATTGGAATAACCCTACTTTATAAAGTTGTAGAGAAATTTCAGATTTTTCTCTTGTTTTTAAACAAAATTTTCAGTTATTACTACCCTTTGGGAAATATTTTTTCTTTTTTCTTTTTTTTTTTTTTTTACTTCACCAAAATAATTTCCTTGAAGACCGTTCATTTCTTACAATGTCATGCCTGCCAGAATCCCAGTGATGTTTTATTTGAGGAAACAAAGTAAACACTTGCAAAAAATTAAATATAGTTTACTTTCTTTTCTTATCTGGCCTTTCTACAGGATACTTAAGATTCTGACTCTGGTTCAAAAACGAAAGCTCTAGCCAAACTAAGTAGTTGAGGTAAAGGTCAGGAATATCCCACTGCCATCATCAGGGGTATTATGATCCAAAGGGTGCTCTTGGTGAAAAAGAAAATGCAAAACTACTGTGTCTCAGAAAGAAATGCTGAATATTAATATATTAAAAAATGTTGTGTTTGATTTAAACCATGATTTACCTAAGATGCTGAGCAAAACAAGACTGAGAAACAAGCTTTCTGGCAGGAGAAAACAGATCACAAGTGCTACACAAGGAGGCTGGCCCCAAGCCTGGAATTTGATGAGCACTTGAAGGCATCACCTTGATCTTCATCAGCTTATTCTTGCTTGTTGAAAATTTACAGTCACTTAATTTATCCATGTTTTGGAAAAATGAAAAAACAGAACAACATCACAGTAATAACAATCAGCTTGATCTGTGTGTGTGTGTGTGTGTGTGTGTGTGTGTGTGTGGTTACTTTCTCTTTGAAAAATCATTAATAATAATTAAAGGGCACATCTATTATTTCAGGTTAAATTATTAAGGAATATTACTAATTGTATAAATGTATTGTCGAAATATTGCTTCCCAAAATGGATACATTAGTTACAGTACAGGCCAGAATAGTGAAAGGTGAGATAGGAAAGTGCTAATTTAATTATGCAAATACCGCTCTGGTAAGTGTGGAACCAGATGGTAGAGCTAGCTAACAATGGAGGAATTTTTTAAATCAGATATTTTTCAATAAATATCTGTGCTCCAAAGCTCTACATTAGTAGCAGTGGTAGAAAGATTATCCTTTCCCAGGCATGTTATCTACAAGGCTGGTGAAAACCTTCCCCGGATATTTTTCCAATGACCTTTCTCCCCTGCCTGCCATTCCCTCCAGGAAGGGGTTCACTTCTCAAGCTGGCTGACCTGAGCTGAATGAAGAGAGGACAATGTCCATTACATGGCAGCCTATGAAATGACAACCTATGGTTGTAACAGGTACTTAATAGGCTAAGGCCACAAAGTCATTATTTAAACAACAACCACAACAACATAGACAAAGCCTTTTAAAATTATGGTCTTCTGGGGTGAAAACAAGTAAATAATCTAACTATCATATCAATGCTACTTATTCCTATTCTGGTGAATGATTATGAAAGTCTACATAATTAAGCTTTTTTAAATACCAAAGCAGATTTTTGAAGTCGATAATCCCAACCCATCCACTTTATCCCCATTTAATGGTTGTTCTCCCCTCTCTCTCTCTCTCTCTCTCTCTCTCTCTCTCTCTCATACACACACACACACACACACACACACACACACACACATGCTCTGTAAATTTAACTCTTATTCATACTACGTTGTTAATGACTGAAAAGTACATCTTCACCAGATAGATTTAATCTTGTTCTTCTCTGTTCTCTCAGGGCATCTTATCCAAATCTTTGGTGGTAGACAGCTTTGGTTTGCCTCCCTACCACCCTTTCCTTTATAGGACCAATCACGCATTCCCCAGCTGCTATGCACGTGGTTGCCAACTGTTTACAGCTATAACCTTCTCCAGCCACTGGGAGTCAACCTTCATAAAATGCCTGGGAGGTTACACTCAGTGGCTGGGGGACAGAGGGAAGGTAGGTGGACACGTCAATGACTATCTGGGATATAAAAGGCCAGCCCTTTTTCTCAACTTCATGAAGATTCCTTATTCCAGAGCTCCCCATCTCCAATGGACTGAGGCTGTCCTCCCCTTTCCTGTACTCAGCTTACCTCATTCCTGCACAGGTATCACCTGAGAGCACCCTCTCTGCACACCTGCCCAAGAATTCCATCTCAGTCTCTGCTTCTAGAGAACCAGACCTAAGACACTTCTGCTCAAGTCCTTGCCACTTTGTAACTTGTATAGTACTATAAGTTATTGCTTGAATTATTCCACTAATTTTCCCATATATCAGGGTATTCTGTATTTTAACAGGTATAATGCCTTAAGATGAAGACATGAAAATATGAATACTGCTTTTTAGCTTTGCAGGTGATTCCTTTGCACATCAGAGGCCATTACATTCATGGGCTTGCACCTACTTTGCACTAATCCATTTCAAATACCTGGACTATTTTTCATATTTCCTCAAAGTTTCCCTAAATCATTATCTGAGCCAAAACTTAAAACTGCTAAATGATATAGGTTAACAATTTATAACCCTTCAAATTCAAGTCACCTATTTGTGTGTCTCTGTATCCAAATGTCTATGTTTAGTGTTCCCTCAAAGGAGAGGGTGTTAAAGTAGTTCAGAGTGTGGATTCAAGGCCCATCCTGAACTGAATTCAAATCTTAGCTCTGCCAGTTACAAGGTTTGGGTCTTGGGAAAGGTATATAGAGGGTGCAAAAAAACTCACACATATTTTTAAAAAGGAAAAAACTGTATTAAAATTGTAATATTCAATATATACCGATAACAAAAGATGAACACAAGTCATGTGCATATATTTTTGGGCACCCCCTGGTATATATGTCTTTCTAAATTGTACATACCTCTGTTTCCTCATCCATAAAATGAGGTAAACAATAGGATACTAATTTAGAAGGTTTTTGTGTAAATTAAACATTAATACAGATAAAGAGCTTTCATTAAAGCTGGACATTTAACCAGAGTAAGCATGTAACAGATTTAAGCTATTTTTATTCTGAAATTTCTCAGTGCACTTTATGATGAAATATTGTAGATAAAATCAGTTACTGTTTCCTAGTTTACACATCAAATTCTTACTAGTCATTTCCAGGCCAGCCTGGAAATCAGGAAGACAAATGGATGAGTGGATGGAATAGATCTTAGGTTTACCACCAGTACTTCATGAAAGCATTAGTCTCTCATGATCTTTCACTTGAAAGGAATCAGTAATGGCATCGAGAACAGAAGGTATATTGGGTCATCGGGAAAGTCATGATGCATTTTTGCATTGAAAAACATAGAAAAATACGCCATGACTTTCCCAACGACCCAATAAATTACAAGGGCAAAGCCCATTCTAGGACTCGCTTCCTCCTGTCTCTCTCTCTGAGACAGACAAGGAGGTAAAGATCCAGAGAAATACTAAGTATTCCAACTGAGAACATCAACATTCTTCTTTGACTTAAACATATAGGAACAACCTTTCAATTTTCCAATACCTATGACCTAGACTGACATAGAGGAAAACAGAGAAAATTCTTCTCCAAGTTTTTAAATTGCTCAAGAGTAGAGACCACATCAAACATATTTCAGGAGCTTTCCTACAGTGTCCCAATACAGTGACGATAGACTTATCAGAATTGACTGATAAATTCCTGACGGACTGAGCTGAAGCAAATCTGAAATCAGTAGAGAAGAGGTTATGTTTTCAAGTAAAAAAAAAAAGTGATAGGATAAAAAAAAAAAACACAGAACACAGACATCCATGACAAGAAAACATCAAAGTCAAGGCCAATTATGCATCAATGAAGACAATATGAACCACAGGCAACCATAAGATCAAAGGTTCTCCCATCTCAAAGACTTGATAATTTCATATATTTATGCCTCACTATATTATTACTTTTATTTACAAAATATTGCACAAAGGGATAGCATCTCATATGTTTATGAGGGAAGGAGTCAAACAGTCTGACCTAAGGAAGGGAAAATGCAGGTCTGTGCCTATTAGTAGAGATGCAAAATTCCTCAACAAAGTATTAGCAAACTGAATTCAACAATACCTTAAAAAGGATTATACATTATGATCAAATGGGACTTATTCCAGGAATGCAATATCCACAAATCAATCATTATGATATATACTACATTAACAAAATGAGGGTTAAAAAATCATATGACCATCTCAATAGAAGCACAAAAAACATTTGACAAAATTCAACATCCTTTCATGATAAAATGTCTCAACAAACTGGGTATAGAGGGAACATACCTTAACATAATAAAGGCCATATATGACAAACCCACTGCTAACATCACACTCAATGGCGAAAGCTAAAAGCTTTCCCTCTGAGATCAGAAATGAGACAAGGATACACCCTCTTGCCACTTTCATTCAACTGAGAACTGGCAGTTCTAGCCAGAGCAATTAGGCAAGAAAAATAAAAGACATTCAAGTAGGAAAGAAAGAAGTAAAACTGTCTCTACAGATGACATTATATTATAGAAAACTCTAAAGGCTCCACCAAAAGAAAAAATCAAAACTAATAAACAAATTCAGTAAATTTTCAGGATACAAAACTAATATACAAAAATCAGTTGTGTTTCTATACACTAACAGTGAACTATCAGAAAGAGAAATTAAGAAAATAATCTCATTTACAATAGCATCAAAAAGAATAAAATATTCAGAAATAAATTTATCCAAGAAGGTGTAAGATCTATACACTGAAAACTGTAAGACACTGATGAAAATAACTGAGGAAGACACAAATAAATGGAAAGATATTCCATGCTCATGGATTAGAAGAATTAATATTGTTAAAATGCCTAATTACCTAAAGCTATATACAGATTCAATATAATCCATATCAAAATTTCAACTGTATTTTTCATAGAAATAGATAGAATAAACAACCCTAAAATTTCCAGGAAGCCACAAAGGACCCCAAATAGCCAAAGCAATCAGAAGGAAGAAAAACAAAGCTGGAGACATCATACTTCCTGATCTCAAACTTGATTACAAAGCTATAGTAATCAAAATAGTATGGTGTTGGCATTAAAACAGGCACACAGATCAATGGAATAGATTTGAGATCCCAGAAATAAACCCATGCACATATGGTCAATTATATTTTACGAAGGAGCCAAGGTTATACAGTGGGGAAAGGATGGTCTCTTCAATAAATGCTGTTGGAAAACTGAACAGCCACATGCAAAAGAAACAACTAAAAAAATAAACTCAAAATGGATTAAAGATATGAACACAAGACCTGAAACCATACAACTCATGGAAAGAAACATAAGGAGTCAGCTCCTTGTCATTGGTCATAGTAATGATTCTTTTTATTTTGATGGCAAAAGCAAAGGTTACAAAAGCAAAATTAAACAAGTGGGACTACATCAAATTAAAAAGCTTCTGCATTAAAGGATGCCATTAACAAAATGAAAAGTCCTCTTGTGGCATGGCGGTAAACATTTGCAAACCACATATCACAAAATATACAAGGAACTCACACAAACTCACACAACTCAATAGCAAAAAAATCAAATAACCCAATTTTAAAAAGGGCAAAGGACCTGAACAGACATTTTTCCCAAGAAGACATACAAATGGCCAACAGGTACATGAAAAGATGCTCAGCATCACCAATCATCTCGGAAATGCAAATCAAAACCACAATGAGATACCCCTCCCACCTGTTAGGATGTCTGTTGTTGTGACGATAAGAGATAACAAAGGCTGGCAAGGGTATGGGAAAAAAGAACTCTTGTCCTCTGTTGGCGGGGATGTAAACTGTTTGTCAAATATCAAACAGTATGGTGGTTCCTCAAAAAATTAAAAATAGAACTACCATATGATCCAGCAAGCACATGTCTTGGTATATATCCAAAGGAAATTAAACCATTATCTCAAAGAGATGTCTGTACTATCATGTTCGTTACAGCATTACTCACAATAGCCAAGGTATGGAAACAACCTAAGTGCCCATCGATGGGTGAAAGAATAAAGAAAATGTCACACACACACACACACACACACACACACACACACACACACACAGGGAATATTATTAGGCTTAAAAAAAGCCTGCCATTTGGGACAACATGAATGTAACTGGAAGGCATTCTGCTAAGTGAAATAAGCCATAAGCCAGACAGAGAAAAACAAATACTGCATGGTATCACCTATATGCAACAACTGAAATAAAAAAATCAATCAAACACAGAAACAGTAGAAAGCTGGTTGATAGGGAACAGAGTATTGAGGAAACAGGGCAAGGCTGGTAAAAGGGTACAAACTTCCAGTTGTAAGATAAATAATGTTTGACGATTGAATGCATAACATGGTGACTACAGTTGATAATACTGTATCATATTATTGAAATTTGCTAAGATAGTATAACTTAAATGTTCTCATCAAAAGATAAGACAATGCACGGTGATAGATGTGTTAATTAATTTGATGGGGGGAATTGTTTCACAATGTGCACATATATCAAATCACCACATTGTACACTTTAAACACCTTACTTTTTTTTTGCCAACTGTACCTCAATAAAGCTGAAAGAAAAAAAAATTACATTTAAGTAAATGAAAAAAAAAAAAGGAACCAGTGAGAGGAGTGGATTCTTGGAATCTCTATGTAGCAGGCATGCAGTCCCGGGACCCAGCATCCTTGTCCCGTGCACAAGCAAGAGAAGGGGCTGGAATTTAAAATTCATGGGGAGGATAAATCACCTGGACCAGGTTCGCCTAAGACATACGTCTCTTTGGGCAAGTCTCTTATCCTAACATATACCGAAACAGCATCTGGAGAAAAGGACCATGAAGAAGAATATAATAATCCCCCTTTTAATTGTTTATGCTATCCTCAGGCACACAGTAGGAGGTAAAATGCAGCTTGTTGAGTGGATAATTAAGTACCAAATCCTTCACGGCTCTGAAGGAAAGTGGAGTAAAAATAACTGCTCTACAGTATGTAAGCACAGAGTGACCAAGAATTGTAAAATTACAAGTTTGCTCCCTTCACTGCAATATATGAGTACATCGTTCACACACTTCTATGTGCGTCCAACACTAGGCTCAGTGTTTCGTGGAATTAAAATGAAATAAACACACATATTCTGGCCTCAGGAAACCTGGAATCCAGTTTAGGGTAGTTACAATTTAGTCAGTGGGAAATAATCACTTAACTATAAAAGAATATTTTAAATTCTTTCCATCTTAAATTCTTTTGAAAATTTGTATTTAGTGAGACAAACGCCAGAAGAATGTGTCAATAAATCCTATTTTATCTTCATGAAGAAGAATGTTGGCTTATATTATAAAGGCATATAAAAAAAGCTTAATTTCATGGTTGAGATTTCATAAGCCTTTGGAGCACCTACGAAATCTTTCAACTCATACCAAAAGAGTTCCTTCCCTGTTCTTAATTCATGTTTCTACATTTTGATGACAGAAAGGACAGCAGACGTCAATGGGCCTCTCCTAAGTCAAGACCCTCAAATGTTGGTGACACTACCTCAGCTCATTAAAATTAAAAAATCTTCTATCTGTATAGAGTTGTTGAATACAGTCCCATTTGTACATTTATGTAGTAAAATTTGCACCATAAAATATATAGAAAGTACAATGGGCTGAAAGCAATATCTTCCAGTATTCTTAATACCCCAAGAATAGCCTGACCTTGGTATGCTCAGATTCCCCAAAGTCTTAAAATTATACAATGTGAATTGTGGCATTTAATTTATTTTATTCTATATGCTTTAAAATGCAACCATTGATTTTTAAAGCCTCTGGGCAATATACTATAGCAGATTTCATAAACTACAGGGTAAAAATGACAAAGTCATAATAACAAATGTCAAGCTGGCAATTACACATCCCAAAGTCAGGTATTATAAATGTGTCTCTTTTGGACAAAACAAAAAAAAAATAAGAAAGAATTTTTAAACCTACCAACTCTCCTAACAGCCCTCTGATATTTATCTCTCAAGATGATCAATAAGACATGTTGACAATGCCCACGATATGAATGTAAATATCTGTGCTAAAGTGCTAAGGGTCCATAACATGCAAGATTCCATTAAGCGTCCTGCAGAAACGTTTGAGATTCCCTTGAAGTCCTTCAAAAGCACATTAGATGGGGGAGGTAAAGGGTCTGGACAAATCTTGGCCAGGCATTAGCTAAACGACTTCGATCACATCGCTTAACCTCTCTCAGCCCCAGTTGTCTCATCTCATCTGTAAAATGAGGTGACCAGACCAGATGTGTAAGAATATAAGGCACATATCAGATATGTGTGGTAGATAGTCATGAAATTGTAGGGGTTTTTTAATTGTTTTTAATTCACCTGTGCATTAGTAATCTGAAGCAATAAAGTAGCAATTATATCTGAGATGGAAAACTCACTTTGGGCTTAATGTTAAGGACTCTTATGGGTAGGTTTTGGTATAGGACTTAGAACCAGGATCAATTCTCCCCTCTATCTGAATTATCCCATTTCAGACTCATACAGAAAAAGGGGTCAATTTTTACCTAGCCTTTCATACTTCCAGGTATGGAAAGTTATTCAAATGGTCCGGTGTCCACAAATGAAAATATATCCTGTCACTGGTGTCTAACAGCTGTCTTTGAAAACTGCATTGAATTCATCCTTTACATTGTTTTAGACAGGCCCTTTTAATTTCAGACTGAGTTAAAAATGAATTTCAAGAATGAGACATACAGTGATTTTGCAAACAAAGCATTACATTTTTATAATAATTCCCCAGTGTTAGTCTCTGAAATGCATGATTGGCTTTAAGGAATAGGCTCAGTAAACAGATGTGTATATATGGATGTATGCATAGGTCTGACAATTAAGTTCGCAAACTTGTTTCAACAATGTTGCTAAACTTTTTTTTATATATATATCAGAGAGATTACTCATTATGAATTTGTACCAAGTTTATTATTTGGAAGTGCTGAAAAGGCTGTGTGAAAAAGTTAGACAAAAACGACCTGAACTTTTCACCAACAATTCATGGCTCTTGCATCACAATAATGCACCAGCTCACACGGCACTGTCTGTGAGGGAGTTTTTAGTTAGTAAACAAGTAACTCTGTTGGAACACCCTCCCTATTCACTTGATCTGGCCCCCAATGACTTCTTTCTTTACCTGAAGATAAAGGAAATATTGAAAGGAAGACATTTTGATGACATTCAGGACATCAAGGGTAACACAGCTCTGATGGCCTTTCCAAAAAAAGTTCCAAAACTCCCTTGAAGGGTGGACTAGGCGCTGGCATTGGTGCATAGTTTCTCAAGGGGAGTACTGCAAAGGTGACCATAGTGATATTCAGCAATGAGGTATGTAGCACTTTTTCTATTATAGGATGACTTCACGAACTTAACGGTCTGACCTCATATGCTCCTAAAATGTAATACTCTTTTAAAGGCGCTTAAAGAAAATAATTTAGAGTGTCAAACAACATAATCTAACAACAGACCATCAGGAAGCCAATATATGGTTCTACTTTTAAAATACTTATCAAAATATTTCAAGTCAAAAAAAAATAATGAAGGTGGCTTCAAAATATACTAGTTACAAACTTGGGCTCCGAAGCCATCCTCCTCAGGTTTGCATCCTGGCTCTACGTTTTCCCTTGGGTGCATTACTAATCTCTCTGTACCTCATTTTTCTCAATTGTATTAAAAGAGTCCTTCCCTACTAGGGCTGATGTGAGAACTAAGTGAGTGAACACGTGTAAAGTACCTACAACAAAGTCTGGCTCTGTAAATGTTAACTTTTACTATATTTGCTATTACAACCTGAAAAAAAAGGTTTTAATGTCTTTCTCTTAGCAAATATCACAGAAAAGATTAAACTCATTGCACATATAAAAGAGACTATGACATCTATAGGTAGGAACTATATTGTAAAAGATGAGGTAAATATGACTCCCTAAGAAAACTCTACAGAGTAGTTAATATTATCACTATACTGGAAAGTAAGTAGTGTCAAGTCCCATACTTATTAAGTCTACTTTACAACTCTTTGAAATAAGACCAGATCAAAGAGTTTGGTGACAGAATTTTAAGGTTTCAGTTCAGAAACCAGAGTTGTTAGGATAATCCTGGCATCCAACTAGAGATGACCCTTGTCACCTCCTTTGCCCGCCAGATGCCGGCCATGGGGCTGGGGTTGGGTGAGTAGCTCCTCACCAGGGATGCTCCTCTGAAATAGACAGTAGAGAGGGACCCTTGCTTCTAGGAAGTCACCAGAGATCCAAAGACTGCTCCCCATGGGTGACGGTGTCATTGGGGATGATGATAGTGGTGGTGAGAGCTATAATAGCTGTTATTCTATGCCTGCCGTTTTACTAAGCTCTTTGCCATATTAACTCAGGAAGTACGACCAATCATTGAGAGAATCATGTGGGGGCAAACCCTGAGAACATGGGAGGAATAACAGAAGTTAGGACCAGGCTGCATAGTGTACTCGGAGGCCTTACATCCTCGGCCTCTGAGGGGCTCCCCAAGAAAGGAGGCCAGACAGCTTTAATGAAGTGGGGAGGGCACAAGGGCAGGCCACTGTTGGGGCTGGAGGCAAGAAACAGGAGGAAATGAACATTTGTAAAGCATCTTCTGTTATTCATTCATCTTGCGTGAAAGGAGTTCGCTAAAAACAAGGAGACAAGGCTACAGCTAAGCAAAGACAGTTATAGAAGACAAAGTTCACCCATTTCCTAAATGTCCCTATTACCCTTCCAGACACTAACTCACTAACTCTTCCAATTAAATCTACCTCTTCTCATAAAATCTAGTTAAATCATACGCTGTGCGTGTGTGTGTGTGCGTGTATGCGTGCGTGCGTGTGTACATGTGTGTGTGCATGTGTGCGGTGTACAGGCTGTTAATAATTCAAATAACATCATAGTACATACAGTGTTAAATGGTTTATTTTCTTTAAAAACAGCTTTCTCATCTGGGTTATCTTATTCTCAAATCAGCAGTCTTTTCAAACCAGTTTGTAATAAACCACACTCCATTATTTTCATTAAGAAAATTAAAATCTCCACTTTGGTTTTCTTGGGATATTTCCTTTATAAAAATCTTTTTATTGAGTTGATGATTCTCTAAATTAAAAAAAAAATCTGTAACAAAACGCCATGGATGATTGTGGAAAGTGAGAATGGGCAATGTTTTACTGTTATTAAATATGTCCAAAGTAACAATTTTAACATTTCATTGTGGTTTGATTGAAATCACTTACATTCTGTGTCTACCTAATTTCAATGAATCAAGGTGAAAATATGACCTTTCAGGTCTGGGCATGCTGCTCAATAAATCAACTTTATCATGCACTGCATGTAATCTATCTGATTGTATATTGAACTTGAGGAAATCTGAAACAATGGTATAAAAAGTAGAATTGTACTCACTACACTTATACTTCTTGGCTTATGAAGCATGATGTCTTTACGATTTAACTATGAGATAATCACAAAATTAGGCGAAAAGTTTCTCCTAGGATTAATTTCCAATTACAACATCTAGGATGATAAAAGCAGAGGCAGAAATACCAAACACCATCAAGGTGTTAACACATGCTATTTTCTTTGAAGAAAGTCGCCTTTCCTCAAACTTGTTAAAAATCATTCTCTTTACTTGTATCTTTGAAATACATCTGGCTTAAAATAAAGCAGGGAGAGAGTCATTTTTTAAGTCAATCCTTTCTCTTTCTGTCAAACTACTAGCAGGTAGTTTATTGTAAACTCCTGATTATCTGAACCTTCTCTTCATTACCTTTTACCAAACACTGTGCATTTCTCAAACTTCCCCACCCCCCTTGCTCTTAAGACAAGCAGGGACACCTCATGATTGTTGCTAAGCCCAAAAGTCAAGATGTCCTATAATAAGATAGATACCACCACTATTTCCCAGAATTGCTTCAGGATAAAATTATGTCTGAATTTCAGATTCCATTGCTTTAGAACAGAAATAAAACTACCTAACTTCTTACATGGAAAAATGTATATTGGAGAAATATTACTTTGACACATAAAACTGGTATGTCAAACTCAGTATTATGATGCTCTTAAATGCTAACTTGCCAGCTACTTACCATGTTTAGATTCTGAATACCTAAAAGAATCAAAATACCATCTTTTTACTTAAACTGAGGAAAATGCTTAAATGCAATTTTAACACTGTGAATAATAGTGTGCATATAAAAATAAGCTTATTTTTGACAATTGAAGAGTAACTGTCTTAAATATACAGAGGGTGCCAAAAAAAGTATACACATTTTAAGAAAGAAAAAAACTGTATTAAAATGGTAATACTCAATACATACCAATACAAAAAATGAATACAAGTCATGTATATACATTTTTTGGCACCCCCGGTATGTTACAATGGATCTATCTTACCATGAGGGGCCAGAATTGGTCTGTGTCTAAGAGATCTTAATATAATATTTGACCTCAATTCCTAATACCAATTAGACAATCAGACTATCTTATAGGGAGTACCCCCAAAACCCCATCAAGCAAGAAGTAAGGGAATTTAACAATAAAAGCTTAAAGAGCTGGGTTTTCTTCAAATAAATATTCCATTTGATTAAATTCAATCAATATAATACTTCATGGAGCCAATATGATCAATTCAGGAAGAGGAACAAAGAATGCTGCCAACAGAGAATAACTAGAAAAACCTTCACCAAGGAGGTCACCTTTGATGAGGCTTCTTGAATTGCTAGCACTAAGATAAACAGAAAGGCAGGACGGTATTCAAAGTGGGAAGAGGAACATGGACAAAGGTATGAAGGAACCTGATGACAGAAACATTTGTACTACTTTCTTCATGCTTAAAACGAGGGCTAATACTATGCACCCTGTGAAGATAAAACTGAGCAATGGATTGCAAAACATTTTAAGAACTCTAAAGGGCTATATGAATATATATAAAGTTAGGATTATCATTCTAAGTAAATATGAACTGACTTCACCAAATAGGAAGTCCAGCTGTTACAACATTTTTGAAAAGAAAATTGATCTACCCCTCCCCCCCCCAAAAAAGGAAATCTATTAGGATTATGATTGAAGGAGGGAGAGGTTTAGGGAGATTAGATGAATATTTGAGATGTACCAACAGGAAAGGAGGAGGGCCAACACTAATTGTTGTCGGTGAGAAATACAGACGAATACACCTGAAATTTAATGTAGATAAAATATCAACTGAAAATTTACATGTTACAGAGAATTCTCAGTCTAATTGATTGAAAGAAGAGTGGGAGAAAACTGAAGAAGCAGTTTAACTTACATAAAGCTTAATTTGAGTAGCTTATTACTAATCTTTGTATTTTAAAATCAATACACAGTTGTGGTCAAACTGGGTTTTATCTAATTATAAAGTTGATATTTTTTAACATTTGTCACAAGCACCATGAGTCTGTCTGTTCCACAGACATGGTTCCATGACCTGACTTATTACTTCCATCCCACTTTGCAGTGTGATTCTTCCCTTTAAAGATAAAACGAATAAAAATAAAATATTGTTTTTTATATTACTTGTACTTACCATATTTATCCTCCCAAAATAGTGCCTATCACCTATGTTCCTTAACATGAGTTATCAGGCTGACTGTGAATATTAAGTATAACTATAGTTTGTACTTGTGTTTTGCTGCTTTCATCTGTTTCAGAAACAGCAGGAATAAAGAGAAGCACTTATGGATTTTTAAAAAATAAACTCATGTAAGGACCATATTTCTATTCCGTGGGTGAGCCAAGGATGTAGTGGGTAATTCAATTTGAGAACCATTTTATGAATTGGAAAATTAGGAATGAGTGGTCATTGGTACTTTATATTGTACTCATTTCTATAAAGTAAAAAAATAAAATGTAGAGAAAGGAGATAAAATCACAAGTGATGTCCAGAAGAGCTTGAACTAGGAGCTTTAAGGCTCAATCTCTGAGCTGGGAAGTTAAAAGACAGCATTCACCATGAACTGATAGAAAAAGGAGGTCTCAGACTGCAGGCAACGTTCTCCTGAATATAACCGAGCTAGAGATACTGAAGAGAAAGAAAGGC
This sequence comes from Hipposideros armiger, assembly GCF_001890085.2. Taxonomy (NCBI): domain Eukaryota; kingdom Metazoa; phylum Chordata; class Mammalia; order Chiroptera; family Hipposideridae; genus Hipposideros; species Hipposideros armiger. The sequence continues at coordinate 1,435,428 of NW_017731615.1, read as the reverse complement.
GGGCATTTTCCTTCATTCAAGTATGAGTTAGTTGGAAGATTTATGAGCAAAGTAGAAAGGAAATATGAGGATGACCCATGAAGGCCTTGGACATGAGATGAGGTCAAATTGCCCTTTTTGGGATCAGGTTAGGCCCTCGGAATCCTCACAGCATCAAAGCAATTAACCATATACATTTCACATCAACACAGAGTGCAATTCTAATCAACCATTAGAGGAATTTTCCATTTTCAGCTTTTCATAATTATGCCCACATTAGCTTTACTCATAGGGAAAGGACATCAAGAGTCAGATATAAAAGCTCGTCCTAAAACATAACACCATGTCTACGTTAAATTGCTACCAAGAACCTGTGCCTTAACTTACTTAATTTCCTATATACCTTAACAAAAGCAACAATAAAATATTTAGTTGATTGCTCTCAATTTTCTTTGCTTTGCCACTCTCAAGAAGTGCCAATCAAAACATGATTCGTATTTCTGTGGAAGTTAGGAAGTCCTAAGAATGGGGCTACCTTTCCCAGGGTATAATCTCTCTATTACACCCCCCAAAAAATAAAATCAAGCAGAGTATAATTCAAAGTGACTCCTTTATGATTACCTGGCATATAATCTACCCTTGACAAAGGATCATGGCATTTCTCCTTTCGTAATCTAATAGAGAAAAAGTATTGCAAGATGAAATGGCACTTCCATTGTTGGGAGTATGCAAATGAGAGTAACTTCTTTAATTGTGTTAAGCCATCTTTCCCTGGAGTGACCAGTTAATGGGAGATTGTAGCAAAGAGCCACATTCAGTGTTAATGCACAGAAGATGTTTGAGAACTTAGGCTCCTTATATCATTTAAATTTTTCACAACTGATCTACTCCCATGACATACTTTATTCTTTTTTTTAATTTATTTTTTATTATTATTAGTTTCAGATGTACAAAACAATGCAATAGTTATCCTTTTCACCCCTCACAAAGTAACAACCCCCTTCCCCCCATCCACTGTCCTCTCACCCCCGATATCATACTTATCTATTACAATTCCATTGACTCCATTCCCACACATACTTTCTTCTTCATTTGAAAAAAAAGCAATCCCATCAGCACACTTGTCTGTAGGCACAGCTTTAGTCAAACAAGGAATACATTTAAGTCCTTAGACTTATTGGATACAAATAGTTCACCAGTAGCTCTGTATTTTAGGTCTATAAAGAGCTAGTTAAGTGCTATGGTAGCTGAAATTACAGAAGGGGTACTAACTGGAGGAGCAAGGCCTGGAGAGCACAGGAGTTAATGTGGTAAGACAGGAGTAGGGGGTGCCCTTTCCCCCAAATCTGAAGAAAAGAGGTGAGAGTTAGAGCCAACACAGATACACTGGTGTGGAAGCAGGGTGCTGAGGAAGTTGAGGTCTGGCTCCTTGTTCTCTGGGAAGGGATGGAAGGAGAGGTGGAGCTAGATAGGATTAGGGGCGTGAGGACAGAGGTCATGTTTGGGGGCGCTGCCCAGCAGGATAAGAGAGAAAGCTGACTAGGGAATATATGAAAGAATCTGTAGCCCTGAAACACAAACCAATGTTTGAGACTCCATTTGAAAAGAAATGCATCTACAAACTCAAGTCATACTTCAATCTCCTTTGTCAACTTACGTCCTAGGTATCTGCTTTGGGGGAAGGGGCAACCCTACTGGCTGTGAAACGAGGACAATGACTAAATGGTCTATGGGAGGCATCCAGCCTCAGCTTTCCCTAATTTTGCTTCTCATTTCACTCATTCTTTCAAAATGCAATCTAGAGAGTGCCTGACTTAACAATAGTGAGGGCCGGCCGTGTGGCGCGATGGTTAAGAGCTGGCTTGGGATGCCAGAGGGCCCCGGTTCGGATCCCACATGAGGGCCAGTGACATTGCCCTCTACAGCTAAGATGCTGAACAACAGCTCAACCTGGAGCTGGGCTGCTGTGAGTCGCCGGCAAGGGCGTAGGCTGCAGCCCCTGCTGCAGTGGGTTGCCATGGGCTACCGTGTGTAGCCAGCAGCCAGCGTGAGCGGCCGTCCAGAAGCCACAGTGAGCAGCCGTCCAGAAGCCAGCAACTGATCTGCCTCGCCCGGGAAGAGCGCAATGATGGTGCCAACTTGGGCCAGTGAAGCAACGTCCTCCACAATTAGACTGAAGAACAAAACGACAGCAACTTGTCTGTTCCCATCCCCCCAATTCCCCAATTAAAAAAAATATTGACATTAAAATTGTGCTAGATAAAATAGAGCCAAAATTACTGTGTAATCAACTAATATTTAAGCCCAAATTAGGTTTCCTTTAATTATAAAGGAAATAAAGTTAAGATATACATTCAGCTTGAGGAGTAGGAAATTGGAGCAAATTTATCTCCAGGTTTGTGTTTTTCTGAAACAAACAAACAATCAAACAAACAAACAAACAAAAAATTACAATGGCCAGTATGAAGCAAAACAAAATGAATCTGTTTTGAAAGGGTCTCTCTGGATTATATCCTAATTCATCACAAAATTAAGAGCAAACTGAAATTGATAATACTTGGGGTAGATCTTAAAATCTAATTAGTGGAATTACTAGTAATTCACCATTTCCTAGATTTAAATTGAGTCCTGTTACTATTCATAATCTATGAAAAGAAAATCAATCAAAATAATTACAATCCATTCCAAATGACTGGAATCATTTATTTATACCCTCCCCCCCAGAAAAGAGAAAGAAATTTTTTCTATGATTAAAGGCATTGCTTATTAAACCAATTTTTATGGTCAAAACAAATAAGGTTTTGTTCTTGTCATAAAGGGATTTAAATTCATTGAAAGTTACCTAAATCATGAATATTTAGACAAATGTTAAATGGTTAAAAATGAACCCACAAGCAAATCCTATAGTAATCTATTGGTTCTTGTTTTAAAGAAACAGGAAATCTACTTTTTATGAGTAATTTTAAATTTAGAAAACTACTCAGCTCAATGAGAAGATTTACCTCAACAAATGCTTTCTAGTTACCCTTTTAGCCTGAAGAGTAAGTAGCTCTCCTTGAGGGCATCATATTTTCTTTACAACAGTAACTCACTTGGCTGGACTGAAACTTGGTAAGCTGTAGATATAAAACCCTCTTCCGATGTGATAATCAGTCAACAGTAGACCCTCACCGAATTCCATCTAGTTGCAGGCACCCAGTGAGAGACATCACACAGGACACTGGGGAAGATTAAGGTGAGTCCATCTTCACAAATTCACATTTCAAGGTGTTTATCTGTAGTAGGGTGAGATGGGACTGAATCACCTCCACCTCGCATTGGATGAGAGATCTGCTCAAAGTGAGGACAGAAACTATGACAATCAAAAAAAAGAAAACTAACAGGCCCCTGGCAAGTAAGCTCTAAAAAAAAAATACACTTTAAATGATTTCACAACATTTCTCCAGCTCAAAGTGTTTAAAAACATTCTAGTCAGGTTGACCTGGTCCCTATCGTGATTATTATGACAGTACTAAGATACAGCAACTGGCAGTCATTTCTCTATATATTAGGTATTTTACAAAAGCGTCGTAAGTTAAATAAGAAGGAATCATTTTACAAATGTTAAGGTGGTTCTAAATTTTCATTATGCTTATAAGTGTCACCTATGAACAACACTAACAGAAATATCTTCTTATAACCAAGTTAGGTAGATATTCTGCTCTCATAATACCCAAATTACAGTCAAAGTGAAGGCAGGCATTAAGAAATTTCAAAATAGGGTTATTTTCAAAGTTCCCATGTTAATGGTGCCATGCTAAAGTTGGGAAGAAACATATCTATTTCTGAACAAGAACAAGGTCAAAAGCACACTTCCTACTCATACACGCTTTTGGCCTGTTCCCCGTTTCAAATTTTCTTGGCCAACACATCCTTACTATTTTTCCAGAAATGGGGAAAAAAGAAAGACTGGATCAGTCTGCAACTGGTTTCCTGTAGAAATTCCTCCAATGTTCCCAGAAAGATTATAGCATCTCCTGACATAGTCTATAAATATGAATTTCCTTAGGTTTTCACAAAGACGTATATCCAAGACTACGACTTTCCTCCATACATTTGACATTTAGGAACTATAACCAAGTCCTGAGTCATTTCATGTTTAATAATTCCTCCAGAACTTTAACCAATGAAAAATGTCATTGATTATGTAGCCTGCTCATTCTTTGTTTTTTTTCAATGTTTGCGTAGCTGCCAGTTTGTATTTTTCAAAGTTATTGTATTACATAACTTTAAAAATGGCTTTTGTAACTGGATGCCTCAAAGACTGATTTTCCTGTATCACTTAGCCATTACTCAATACATAATTCACTTAATGAGCACCTACTATGTGCCCAGTGCTACACTAGTCCTTAAGGATACAGAGATAAAAGGCTTGAGGAAGGTGACAAGTAAATAAGCAATAAAAAATGTATCAGGTTGATTGGAGACTGCAAAAGAAGGGCCCCTAATCCCAGTCTTGGGAATGAGGACACAGAGTGTCAGAGATTTCACCTGGGTATCTAAGTGGACACTGGAACAATGAATCACTCTGGTCAATAGAGAAAGAGGTAGGAGAGGCAGAGGCATACTCACTAAACTTGAAGAAGTTTGGTAAGGCTGGAGGAAAGGTGGGTCTTGAGGACCGGGGTGGCACGAGATGGAGCGAGGAAAGCAGACAAGTTCTAGGTTATGAAGGGCCTTGTATTCTTTGTGCATTTTAAAAGTAAAAGAAAAAAAGGTAATTAAACACTTTTATGTAAGAATAATATAAGTTTTCTGTATAGAAAAAGGGCTGTGGAGGTCACTATATGGAAAACTGGAATGGAAGTGGGGAGGCAGAAAGGAGAGGCTGCAGTCAAGGACCCCAGTTAGGCTTTAGAACCATCCAAATGAGAAGACAATGGTAGGTTCAAGTAAGGCAGAGAGGATAGGGATGCAAAGGGCAAGATACAACAAACTTGAACAAGAGATAGAACTTGAGGTTTACTTCCAAGTTTCTGCCTGGGTGCACAGCGATTCCTTTCACTGAGCTAGTAAACACGAGAGGAGAAATAGGTTTTAGATGATACAGAAATGTAGCGTTGGATATGACGAATTTGAGAAGCCTATGGTTAATCAATGCACAATGCACAGGAGACAGCTGAACCTAGGAAGAAATCTAGAGGAAGAACACAGAGTGGCCCTGAGCAGTTAGGTAGCGGATTCAACCTCAGAAGAGAATGAGGCCATCCAGCCTAAGTGTTCAAGAGTAACAGAAACCTGGAAAGTGTTTAAAATTAAGGGAAGACAGAGGAAATAATGTCCACCAAGGAGCATAATGAATGAGTCATCATAGAGGGGTCAACCAAGATAAATTGATGATTTGAGGCCAAGGGGAAAGAAGTCCCAAGAAGGAAGTGATACACAGGGTAAAAAGGGCCAGAGTAGACAACCAAAAAGTCAGGGCAGAAAAGCCATCATGGGAAATGGAACCCAGAAAGCCTGGCTACTGCTGGAAAATTAGTTGTGGTGAGTTGCTTCTCATAATAGTTATGCCTCCTAAAATCTGACTTGTCTTAGAGGAACCCTGTATAAACATCACAGGCTCGGAAATCAGCTAGGTCTGGGTTGAATTCCGGTTCCTCCAGCTACTAGTTATACTGAAATAGAAAAGTTCTTTAATGCCTTTGTGCCTCAGGTTTCTTGTCTCTAAAAAGGGATAAGAACAACTGTGTCATAGGCTTAATTTACATGTGAAATGAAGTGAGATAACATATAAAAATACCTAGTGTACTGCCTAGCACAGAACAGTTCTTCAATGCACTAGGTACGTTGTTAGACACACAGAAGCACATGTACACACGTTATCAGTCAAACCTAGAGAAGACTTCCACCTGAGTCTTCATTCATCTACCTAATTTGAATATCATCCTATAATGAGCCAAAGCTGCATCTGAATAGCAACTTGCAGAATCACAGGAAATACAACCAGCTCTTTAAGAAATGTAGTCCTATGGGCTATATCCTGATTCCTTGGAAGTTTTCATACACTTCATAGGGATGAGCGATTTGCAGAGCGATTACAGACACTGGATAAATCATACTAGCTTGTCACAGGCTTAAACACTGCAGATATTAACGTAATGAGTTTATTACAAAAAAATAGGGAGGTGCAAATACACATCAAGTGATAAACTTTTCCCTTAATTATGAAACTGGAAGATAGAATAAAGTAGTCAAAAGCAGTCCAGTGAATTGTAATGTGCTTCGAGCCCTAGGAGTAAAAGAAATTGGGCCAAGACCCCCTCTAAAATAAGGGAGAAAGCTGAGGAACATTCTAAAATTTAATTTTAAAATGCAAGCTAAAGCCCGGTATTGGTACTAGACTATTTCATGAAAGTGTTGCTCCGTGTACTCAAAGAAAACATTAACATAATATTAAATTGGAGCAGGGCATATTGTTTTCATGATTTAATACATTTTAAGGCTGTCAGGTTATAGTAAAGATTTCCTTCACATTTGTTCTGAGATAATATTTGTTACATGACATACCTGATTTAAAAGACTGCTCTATTTACTCAACTAGATGAAAAATAGGAAATGTATAAAAAATATGAAAATAAAGAGTTGGTTTAAGGACGCAGATAAGCCACACATAAAAAGTTGGGATAGATTTTGGGGAAAAAGCTTTATTGGGGCACCCATAGCTCCCACCATACACTGCAACGAAGTAGCTATAATCATACCCAGTGCCGACCTCAGCGGGCAATCAGTTTATTCAGAAAATGTCCTTTTCGCCACATCTGACTTCTGTATACGGAGGCACATCCACTGAACCTAAGCAGTACACAATTCTGCAAATACATAGCATTAATTTTGTTTTACCCACCTGACCCGCAACTCATTCACAGCCACATTGAAAGGCCACTCTGAGAAAAATGAAGTTCTGTATAAGGAAAGAAAAAGGAAAATGGCTAGGAAAGGAATCACACTGAGTAGTATTGATAAGCAAGATTGATGGCTTCAGATTTCTCTTTGTGTTTACTGACAAAAGGCAGCATGCAGGCGCAGGCTTGGCTTGTTCCAGTGAAAAATGAAACAGTGTTCATAGACTGCCTATCTCCAAAAAATGCTTTCCAGAGCACCAGCTATCTTTGCTCGGTCTAACATCTTCTGTGCCCACTGGACTCTAGTCTATCTTTGGTAACCCAATTAGAATTTATAGCCATTTGAATAAATACATAAATGGGCTTGTTTCAGGAATGGCAGACCTTCTGAATAAGGATAGATGATTGTAGGAGATATTATCCACGGTATCTATGCAACCAAGTATGCATATGAATTTTGGGAGAGGCAAAAATATCCCCACTCAAGTAGTTGGTATCACTAAACATTCATATCCTTCAAATACCAAAGGTTGAAAAATGAGCAGCCACACAAAACGGGAGGGCAAAAAAAAAAAAAAGAAAAGAAGAGGCCCATTCATAACCACAATCAAGCATGAATAATTACCAATTTTGAATGTAAAGATCATTCAAATAAACGTAACTGATGGATCATCCACATAGGGTGCAAGTCAAAGTAAACAGACAGTCCACTTTAGAAAGTGTCTAGTGAATTGATTTAACAAGTTTAATGTGAGCATCAGTGTGGGGCTATTACTGATCGTAAGCTTTACTGATGTTATTTGTTCGCTTGGAAAAATACCGCTCTGTGGAATGAGCACATTAAGGCTAAAATTGCAGAGAAAACCCTATTACAACTTTATTGCTGGCAAATTGGAACCAAACCTTGTCTGTATATCAATTACTTAGAGTTACCACAGAGATAAATCCTTTTTTTTTCTTTTTTTTTTCTTGTATAGGCTCAATCTCGAAGACAGTGATGAGAAACTCCTTATTATACCCTACCAACATCACTAGGTTTTCTTAGCAATTTCAAGAAATTGTCAATTAAGTTCTTTTTATTAGGTTCCAAAAGCTGTTAAGTCAAACACAAATCTATCATAAGGCTTGTAACAGCATGTTATTTAGGCACATTTCAATGCTTCACTCTTTCATTATCTACCTACCCCAATGCGACTGCTAAGTTCGAGTAAAGTAAAGCCATTTCTTCCTGATAATCCTAGGTTCACAGAAATTTGGAGTCAGTGGCCACCCGTTTATGGCAAATGCTCAGTGGAACTCCCACTCTTATTAAAAGAGGGGGTGGAGCAATAAAAGCCATATATATATATATATATATATATATATGAATGAGATAGATTTACTTCCAAACTCATTACAATGGAGGGAAGGAGGGAATGAGTTGGATGCAGTCATCCAGAGTTGTAACCACGCAGAATGATTTTTAAAGCAGTAGTACAAATGTGTCCATTTGTTGCTGATTTCACTTGTGAACTATGAGATCATTAAGTGAAAGCATCAAGTCATCCAGATGGCAACTGATGACAAAACTGCACCTTCTCCCGGCAGGGATTACAGAAACATGTAAGCAGTTGTCCTTCGTGCTCCCTGACCTAAGAAAGGGTCAATGCTTTGAAAGGACAATCCTGCAGGTCCCCAAGAAGAAGGAAAGAGTTAGTAACCTTGGAAGAGCAAAACAATAGCAGTGCATAGAGGCCAGCCCCAGAGACAGCTGCTCCTTTGACCTTCTAGACAGACAAATGGGACTTAATAGGAGAGGGAGACAAAAAATGGCACATGATTCTAATGAATAAATATGGCCCAATGCTATTCAGGAGTCTTGCACTGGAGGCATTCCACGACATTCACATTTCTGATGAGAATGTTAAAAAAAAAAGGAATTAAAATGGAGTTAAAGCCCTGAGCACCAGCTGAAGAATGCCATGTCCTTCACTTTGACTCTTTGAAGTCATTTTGACAATTGGCTTCACTTTGCAAAAAAAGGCAAATTTAATAAAACAGTTTTTACATAATCTTAAATCCCTTGCCCTACCTATAAAATAAAAATGAGTAGTTTTAATCTTCTAAAAGTTTAAATCTCTAGATAAAGATCTAAATTTTTATTTAACTTGTTTCCTGAGAAGTGTCACTTAGCAATTTGAGCTTGACTTCTTGGGACTACAAACTAGTAGGGTTGATTTATTTACACGATGCTATGTCCAAAGATAGGCAGTGCTGTAAACCCAATTTTAGAAGCAGGAGTTCCAACCCCAGAAACAGGAGTCAAAGAATAACAGGAAGAAAGTAGGTACACCACACTGAAAGATCAACACATCTGCAAAACTCTCAAAAGCATCTACTGTACTCTCAGGCTTTCACTGCTGTGGTTGTATAAGAATCCTTACTTTGTATTTGTATTTAGGTTTCCATAGCATTTTGCTATAACCCGACTACTTGGTCACAGGCTAACGATATTTGACGAGGAAGAAGGTCAAAGCTATCATTATGGTGGTGACAACCAATCACAGTGGGAAAAATAAGTTTTATTTATTACTCTTAATACAAGAAACCTTTACTGTGGAATATAATTGCACTGTCACTACACACCAGAGATTTTTAATCCCCAATCATCTCAACATATTTTACAGTTCATTACCTTTCCAGCTAGATATTGCAGGAAGGACTCTCCTGAGCCTATACAAAAGCATTAAAAAATCTACTATTTTTACATTCATATTTCAACCATGCAAAATACTGAATAGGGAATTTGAAAGAGGCTAAAAACTTGTATATTTCAAATGAACACTGGAATGAAAATATACATCTTGTAATCAATTTTAAATCCCTCCACTAAATATTAGAACATCTAAAATTATAAATCATGGAAAGAGATGGAGGCTGTGTAACACACAGGTTAGAATTTTAAATTGGTTTTATGACAACCAACATGGCAGTAGCCAGACTAAACAAGACAGACTACACACTTTGCCAGCAGCACACACAATTCTGCAGCTGATACAAAGTTATGTTGCCTTTAGGAAGAGATTACCTGTTATGATTCTCATAAGTTCTAATAAGTGTCACTGTGCAAAGGTAAGCAGTTGTATCACCGAGAATTTTGTTCAGTAAAAACCTATCACTTGTGGTCATTTTTCACACATTGTAGCTCATGCGTCATGCCCTGCATGGATTAAATTTAGACTCCATCACCATTTTACCATGACAGAAGTTGTCTAGTTAGTGAACTACATCGTGAAAATATAATCCACTTTTTAACCACTCGTGGATTCTGCAAATGCTGCTCTTCTGGGTTTGGGGTGCTTGTCCTTATAGTTCCATATATTCTTGATAGCTTTACCTAGTAACCCCACTTCACTATTGAGAATAATTTCCACAAAGTAATTTTTTAATTTTTAAATGTGCTCTTGTTTAATCTCAGACTTTTTATTTGGAAATTGTTTGACAAATGTATAACAGAATGTAGTCATTTTACCAACTTGCAGTGAATTTTCCCAAAAAGTAATTAAGAATTTACAGAAAAACCTGCTTCAATGCAAAATGCCATGCTGTTATTACATGTTACAATTGCCGGCATCATAAAGAGTTTCTATCATCAGTTTTTTTTTTAAAAAACCAATCTCTCTATTTCAAAATAAATAAGCCCAAAGCCTTCTCTTTATTTTTGAGTAAAGAAAACAAGGCCATACTGAATATTTCCAAAGATCTCACCAAGAAGAAATATAATGTAAAACAAGGAGTCATGTCCTCCATTCATAATGGGTTATCTGAGCTACTGAAATATTTGGCTGGTTTCCCTACAGAATTGCAAATTGAAATTCCTCTATATTTGCAAAAGTATTTACAAAGTAACAAAAAAAGGAAAATTAAAAGCAAATGATTAAATCAAATTAAAATAGGTAATAATGGGGAGGGTGAAGAATGGGTAGTAAAATTAGTAATATTAGTTATCCTTATTACTTACATAACACTTTTCTTTTAGAATATAAAGAAACTTGCACAAATACAGTTCTACAAAGTCCTATCTTCATTTAGGATTTCATTGGCACACTGTAGATTAATGAGCATGATTGCAGGTATAACACATCCCGTTCCAAGGGCTAGGACTTGAGCAGAGCAAGAGCTAAGTTGGTACGACTAGAGCTCGGACGGTAGACAAGAAATCAGCTGGGCTGAGCCCCCAGCATGAGTTAGGTGCTGTGCTGCTGTTACCCGTTCAGGTTTCCTCAGTGGTCTTCACCACAATGCTTGGAGGCAGCCTTCAATCATGTCCATTACACAGATAAGGAAACCAAGGATCAGAGCATTTCATAAACTTGCCCAAGGTCACAAAGCTCATTAGAGGCAGAGCCAAGCTCTGATCTCAAGTCAGGTCACTTCCAAATTCATGTTCTCTCTGCCAACTATTAAGACAAAGAACAACAGCTAAAAGACAAGCTACATTTTTTCTTTGTTTTTAAGGATAATGGAAATTATCCTTAGTGGCCCCGCTAAAGGAAAAAAAAAAACTTTACTAGTGATAACAAAAAGTTAAAATACGTTTTGGTGCTAACACTGTACATTGTCTAGAAAGCTTTAACTTATGACTCGTCCAACCATTTTTTTAAAATTCATCAGAGCAGGAATTGTGTCAGGAAATTGTTTACTTTGGCAGACAACCAGGCCTGGCTTAAGAGGAAACTGTAATGGGTCTTGAAAACAGCCTCTTTCATTCTACAACATTTAAATCCAGTTTGGAAACTGCTTACTGTTTTACTCAAGAGCATTTCCTGTGAATGATTAGGAGTGGCTAGAGCATATCATCTCAATCCTGGTAAAAATGCACATTATCAATCATTTTTAAATAGCCTACTTTTCAACAGGCTACTTTAAAGGAAACCAGTATGTTGGCAACAGATATTCCCATTACAGAACCAGGTGAGAGGAACGTATCTGGTCGGGGGTGGGAAGGGACCAGGGGGAAGAATCAGCATGAAATGAGAAGTTAGTTCCAAGACCTACGGCATCTGAGTTAAGCACTCTCAAACTGAAAATTGGTGATCTGGTTTCGAATTGTGGTTCTTCTAACTGGCAAGTTCTGTACCCTCAGGATTAAATGAGATAACCAATGAAGTACACTTCATGCAACCTGGTACACAGGAACAATGACTTAGCAATATTAGTGATCATTATTATTCTCAAATCAGGCTGATCATCACAACTGCCTTATTTTTTTTTTATTTTTTATTGGCAAATTGGGGAAGGGGAACAGTGTTGGGGAATTGGGGAAGGGGAACAGCCAAGTTGTTGTCCTTCAATCTTAGTTGTGGAGGGCGCAGCTAGCTCAGCTCTAAGTCCAGTCGCCATCCAGCCGCCTGTAGGCAGCTTGCAGCTGCTCAGCTCAAAGTGCCATGTTCAATCTTAGTTGTGGGAGTCCAACAGGCAACCTTGTTGTTAGGAGCACATGCTCTCACCACCTGAGCCATCCTGCCACCTGTTGGCAGCTCAGCTTCCTGCGCAGCTCACTGGCCCATGTAGGAATCAAACTGGCGACCCTGTTGCTCAGAGCTGGCGTTCTTAACCAACTGAGCCACTTGGCCAGCCCACAACTGCCTAATTTCTAATGGATATTCTGAATCATGTGGTATCTGAGGCTACAGATACTATTTCGTAAAAACTTTTTAGCTGCCTCAGGAGAACTGCCGAGGTTAGGCACAACTAGCCTAGTGCAATGGTTTTCAAACAGCTTTCTACGTATTTGTTTATAGGTCAAAGTGAAATTTCCTCAGACCAAAAAGAAAAGAAAGGTTGAAAACCATAGTCTAGAGGAAAACCATTCATCCTCAAAACAAGTGCAAAGACAAGCTCAGAAGAACGAATACAGGGAAGGGATGTCTACTCAAGTTGGCAAGTATATGTATAGGGTGGCCTTTGCTCATGCATTGCTGAGTCAGGGCGTTAGCTTCCAGCATGCCAGGCCCAACATGTGTTAATGGTTACAAGCTCTGGTAATGCAGTGCAGTAGAAACAGAACCAAAACGATCACACAGGGTATTCAGATATCGACTGCACCACATAGTGGCCACGTGGCATCAGACTCTACTTCTCTTGTTCTATTTCATCAGTAAAATGGAGATAATGATATACTAGAGTCCATAGGCAATAACATTAGAAGAGAGTAAGCTGTCAAAAAGAAAAAGGCTTCAGATTAATGTAAAGTGGTTTGATTTTTACATTGTACCCATGAGATGGAAAGTCCAAGATGGCAGGAGGCACAAGCATTGCATCTGCCACTACCATCTTCAGACTTAGATTTCTAGAAGCATCACACAATCCAGACAACCAAATGCCCAAGTGTCTTTTGCGCCAGCTCAACTCTAGATACTGAGGAAGAATAAAATGAAATGTAAAAATATAAGGTATTTTTAAAACTTCCAATGCATTTATCGAGCAACTTCAAAATGTTTGGAAGAAGTAGAAGTCACAGGCTCCCAAGTAACTGGAAAGTCAAGCACAAAGTACAGCAATGGGTACCAACCCCAAATGGTGAAAATCCTAATGTGACTGTAGTTTGCTTTGGTGTGTAATTTTGTAACTAAATATAGGTGTCAATAAAATTGACCATTAGATTTTCCAAAGAGAAGGCCTAGTGCAAAAGAAACCCCAACATGTATATAAATTCAAACAAACGTACGTGCACAGAGAAGTGTACCGCACTGAGAAGACTTCTAGGAAAAGCAGCTTTCACATCCCTTTATCCCTCTCTAAACAGTAATTGCTCAATTAACATTTTAAGGGCAAATAGTCACTTTTTTCTATTAGAGAACGAACACTAGTGATGTTTCAGACTAATACTGATGTCGGAAAAAAAACACAAGTTTTTCTCCAAAACCTGCTTTTCTGCTTTCCTCCCTTTTCTCCTGGAAAGCTCCTAACTCACCTTTCAGGCTTGAGCTTGAACTTTAGATCTTCCCAAAGGCATCTCTAAAACCCCAAAGCTTGTGAGGTGCTCTGGGCCCATGCCCAACACACCATTAGCATTTATGGTCTGCTTCAATGTATTGGGTTGTCGGAAACGTCATGACGTCTTTTTTCTGTTTTTCGTTGCAAAAATGGGTCATGACGTTTCCAACAACCCAATATATGTACAGTGCGAACTTTCCCGGGGGACAGGCCTTCAGCTCGCGATGGCAGAGACAGTCCTCCAATTCCTAGCTCACAGGAGGAAGGAATCTCATGATTATATGTTGATAAGTTTAAGTGAATGGTTCTCAAAGTGTGTTTCCCCAGCTGCAGCATCACCTGGGAATTAGTTAAACATGCAAATTCTCAAATCTCACCCCAGACCTACGGAATCGGAAACTTCCTTCCTTCCTTCCTTCCTTCCTTCCTTCCTTCCTTCCTTCCTTCCTTCCTCCCTCCCTCCCTCTCTTTCTTTCTTTCATTTTTTAAATTACTTTTAGGTGTACAGAACAGTGCAAAAGTTATACTTTTCACCCCTCACAAAGTGACCACCCTCCTTCCCCATCAACCGGCCCCTCCCCTGATATCATGTATATCTATCACAATTTCATCGACTCCACTCCCGGCACTGTGATCCACATCCTGTGACCACCTATATATCAAATCTTAGTTGACATACAATATTATTCAATGGCAGTTTCAGATGTACAGTGCAGTGGTCGGGAACTTTAAAAGAGGGGTCCAGCAATCTGTTTTAACAAGCCCTCCAGGAGATTCTGATGCAGGCTCTGAACTGTGAGAAACACTGGAGCAGGTACTCAAGAAAACAACAACAAGTAATGATATGCATTATTTCGGATAACCAAGAGAGAATAGCATAGCAATTATGGCTAAATAAATATCCCAGTTTGCATTATTCTCTTCAGAAACATTCTCTCTAATGGGGCATTCCTACATCCATGAAGTTATTTTTATGGTTATCCTTTAAGGTCACAAACTGACAGAAAACAGTCTGTTAGTAATGATTTTTGCTAAATATATGGTAAAAAAAAAAAAGTGAAAACTTAGCCTTTATCATTTGCCTGCCTATAGAGGTGGCTGGATCAACAGTGAGGGAGAAAAAAAGATTAAAAAAAGAAAAAAAACCCTTAATTTGTTCCTATGTCAAAACTGTAAGCACTTTGAGTTTAAAAGCCTTCACGTGGAGAACGTAGACTGTAGAGAGCAGATTTTAAGGAATAACTTATTTTGGTCAGTTTTTTCACTCAAAGTAAATATTTTGTGCCTTTCTATATCATCTAATGTTACAGCACTGCATGAAGAACAATGTATTATAGACAATACCTTTATAGCATATTGCTTTAAATTTATCTTGGAGCATTGTAAACACAAATTACATTATATCTGAAACAACTACTTAGATTTGGGCCTAATCAAGAGAATAGAGTGACTATTCACTGAAAACCTTCCCTGAATTGAAAAGTTATCAAGAGATCAGAAAATAATAATACAAATAATATACCTCTAATAAAACGTTACAGATGATTTTAGTATTTTGAAAAATGTTGCTGCATCTGCCTCTCTCCTTGCCTTGTTTCCCTTCTCTTGAGCTTATTTTGACTGGGACACTTGAAAAGGCTAAGAATGAAAAATGATTCACTAAGCTCATTTCTGTTTTTATAAGCAATCTTTGCAGACTTAGACACCACCATATATTTTCCACTGAGTTGTGGAAAGAACCATCATTAGGAAATTTTATTATAAATGGGCACTTACTTATGTACCACTTTCATGGAGGGGGAAAAAACAAACAAACAAAAAATAGGACAGGAGTCACATAAAAATCTGAAGATTCCCAGGGCATCCTGTCTTTTACAGGAGACACATTTGACACTGCTGCTGTCAAGTGTAGGCACTCCAAATCATCTTGAATTTGAGCAGGTTACAGTAAACCAAAATAAGCCAAAATGTATTATTCTTTTTTAATTCTCAATACTATTTTTTTTCTAAAATTTGTTCTGTTCAGTGAGTTTGCATCTTATTTTTCTTCACCAAAAGGATGAACGCTGAAATACCATGATACGACTACAACAAAATTACAGCTTCCTCTGACTTATCAGTTTATCAATTTCAAAACAAAATCTGGTAAAGGAAGAGTTCTAAGTGGTCTGTTATCAGAACTGCTACTTGCAAGGGTTTACAAATGGAGAAGTTTATCACTCATTATTTAAAACATGAGACTATTTTCATGTTACATCAATATGCATGTCTAGAAGCTTGTTTAAGGAAACTATTCACCATGCAAAGTTTTAAATGCACAGTATCAAAGAATAATTTTTGACATTTTGATTCATACATGCTTATAAAGCTCCAAGACAACATGGTTTAATTATAAAACATATTTCTACTGCCTTAGTCATGCCAATTAAATTTGATTGGATACTTTCTTTATTCAACAAGCCCCTTTCATGTCATTTTAATTTACTGTCAAAGCAGCCTGAATATTGGAAACTAAATTATTTACTACAGCCCATAAGCCAATAATGTTCCATTTGTCTCGTACAGAGGGAGACTAGACTAACAAGATTATTAAGGACATTACTTGTAATAGCGAATGTCCTTCACTTTATTTGAGCTTCATGCTGTGCTTTCAGAGATCATACTTCAAAAGAGTTCCATTTCATTCCATCACAGAACCTCTGATATAAATTATTCTCCGCTCCCTTTGTAATATTCTGATCATAGAGAAAGTGGACCCAATATTGTTGGGTTGAAATGGAAGCACACTCTTTTCTAAGATAGCTACATAGTTTATTTGTGTTAAAAACCTTTGATGCACACACTCCCTTGTGCCAATACTGCAAAACAGGGGGAAATCAGTTGCATTTATCTCATAGTGATGCTATTTCACACATTAAATTCACAAAAGCATTTTGTTTCACTGTCTTGAATGCAAACAATGCTTCTTAGATCCTTAGATACATAAGTAAATCAACAATCCTACTTTTCAGAAAATCATAGAGTTAGGTAGGCATTATATATCTGGACAGACACTTCATGCAGAGCCCAATTATTGGGAAATCCTAGAAATGAATTAAAATGTCTCGACCAGGAGCACTCTTAAAGGCAGAGAAAATAAATAGAGCTCTAGTAAACTCTAATATGCCCATGGTCCAAGGGAATTCTGCTGAGGTTAGCCTCATGCTAAGACTTATTTAACATCTTCATTAGTGGTCTGGAGAGGGAGGAATCACATCAATTATATTCACAAATGGCAATTAATTGGGAAGTGTTGTAATTATTAGTATAAAAATGAAAAGGAACACAAGGAGAGCTAGAGAGGCCAAAGCCACAGGAAAAAAAAAGTCTAAAATGACAACTGATCAGTAAATTAAAAGGCTACACCAGGGCAGAAACAGTAAGTCACAAAGAGGTGCTTGGAAACAACATTTTAAAAGATCAAAAAATGATGTCAGACTAAGAAACAGCTGTAAAGCAGTTCAAAATAACGGCCACAAGGGGTGGGGTGGTGATGTGGTCTCCCAGGAGAGGAGAAAAGCAGAACTCGCAGAGAAGTCAAGGGGAAAAGAACGAACGTTCCCTGACTTCTACAACAGTGAATCAGGCATTATTAAAGAAGAATATTAACCAGGAAAAAAAAGTGTAAAATAACATATTTTACAACAAGTAAGTGTTTATTCTAGCTCAAGGATGAATGAAAAATCCATAGACTAGTGTAGCAAAGGAAAGCAGGCTTCATCTCACGTAACGAAATTAGATAATGATTCTTTTTCTGTCCCTCACAGTGCTTCCAAAATTATTTAACAAGACGTAGAGGGGCATATGAAATACAAAACGGGAAGTGAGTAAGAAAGAAAATAAAAGAAAAAGAACAGTAGGAATACAAAATGGAGCCAGGGATTAGCCTGATATAAACATTTATTTTCACTTTAAACCAGATAAGTGTTGAGTTATAATTTATACTATTCTGTAAAGGAATGTTCAGAGTAAATAGCAAAGGGTTCCAGATCCCCCCCTCACCCCGTGAGCCAATATAATTCCTAAAACACATTTTAGATATCCTGGACAGGCACACCTCGGAGATAGTGCAGGTTCAGTGCCAGACCACCACAATAAAGTGAGTAGAGTAATAAAGTAAGTCCTAATCTTTTGTTGGCGGAGGGTCTTGCCTTCAATTTGTAAAAAATGCAACATCTGTGAAATGCAATAAAGGGAAGGACAATAAAACCAGGTATGCCTGTATATCACAAAGGATTATCAAATCATTCTCTCTCTTAAATGCATGCTTCTATGAAAGGTAAAACAATTCTACCAAAATAATAGAAAGAATTACATTGTGCAATTGATGTAAAGTACATTTTCTCCAGTAATGTGAAATAAGCTATTTAGCAGTTCTTTGACCATTAAGCAATCAACCATCTTTTGATAAAGGAAAATAGAGTAGGCCCTTAGCCACATTTGAGGGGTTCTACGCTATGGTTAAAAGCAATGCATTCTCTCCTAAGTTTTTCTTCAGTTACTGCACTGTTTAACTCAATTATGAAAAGGAAATCTATTTCTAATTTTGTTGAAGTAAATGCTTGTGAAAGAAGCAGATTGCACTTTCTAGGCGATAGGTCTCAATTTTGACGCTGAGAGCACAAGGTGACACTCCTGTACCCTGCTCAGATTTACGCAATCATGGGCAAATATTTCAAGGCAAATGCAGCTATAATGTTTATGTTAAAAACAATAGGTTATGACAGCAGTCAGATGGTTTATATCCCTCAAGTGTTGAAAATAAATTGTTTCTTTTTACACACACGAGATGGAGATTACCAAGGTGAAACACGACATAAAATTTGTAGAAAATGATCTCGTCTGTAAGCAAGCCTTGCTTCCTGGTGCTGGCTGATAAAAACAGCACCCCACAGGACACTGTGCATTGCCTTAATGAGTCAAATGACAATGAATTTTGAACAAAGAGCTTTGAAAAAAATGATTTAGTTATTTGGCTTCTACTAAAATTCTACTCACATAAAGTAACAAAGTTTTGAATTCAAACATTGCCTAGAGACAAGTTTTCATTTTCTCTCAAGATGGGGGGTAAGCCTGGCACATATCAGGTTGTCAGTAATTATGTTAAGTATATGGGTGAACTGGTTTTCTCTAAGCTCACACCTCTCTTCTACCTGGCCAACCTCTCCTTTTCCTGAAATCCCCTGATCCCTTAACCAAAAGAAAACCAATATTTCTCAATACCAGTAGACTGAGCAGTCCTCTCATCTTCTCTCTTCTCAGAGCCCCACAAGAACAAACCAGAAAAGAATAAAGGTGAGGCCAAAGATACGCCATTTTTAAAAAAATATATCAACTTGCTGGTATCATTTTGGCTCACACTTAGCCCTCTGAATTCTTGATCATGTGCTTATTTTCATGACTGACATAACCTTGCACCTGAAGGGCATCTGATGAACAGCAGTGAATTGTTACCATTCTCAAGACCTTGCATAACTTGCAAAAAGTTGAGACTTTACCCCAACTTGTGTACATATTAGTTACAGCTAACTGAATTACCAGACATCACACATGAAGCAAGACTTTCTAAATTCATTTTATATGTCATTCTGTGATTTATCCCTCCATTTATTAGACCATTTGCCTTGGTAAAAGAGCTAATTACTAAGTTCACAAACACAAATGAAAGAACTAACTCACTGCACTGCCCCACTAGGTAAAAGTTACAAGAATTTCATTACAGCCTTGATTCAATTATACTTGAATTTCATTTCAATAATATATGTCTGCAGACAGTATCATATTTTAGCTTTTTAATTTCTTAAGACTTTTGAAATAACGTGGCAGAAAATTAAAACATTACATTTTAGGTCACTCGGACTACTTGAATTTTTAAATGCAGGATTCATTTTTCCCTCTGTATCAACAATGATTTATCTTCCCCATCCATGATCTGTTTAATCTGAAATTTAAGCATAACCATTAATAGTTTATTCAGGAGAGTTTATGTTTTATAACATTTGTCTGCAGGACTACAGAGAGGACAGAAATAGAAACAGCTAATTGTAAGAAACAAGGAAATGTTTTTGATTAAATGATCACATTTTTAACTCATTACATCATGTTCCATTTATACATGTATACTGACGTATTTCTTTATCCCCACACTTTCGATTAGAATGTTATCAATATCAACTCTAACATTTATAATAGAATTGTCTGGGGTCTGTAGGGAATATGTTTACAATCTCCATAATTTTTTTAGAGTTAATATCACATATTTTTTAGTGCCAAATGGAACATGGACATAGGTATGCCTTACAGACTACTGATTTATCAATCATGTGTCTTCCCAAAACATACTTCATTTTCTATGAGCTGATCAACGTTTTAATTTTTTTTTGGTATTTCATTTTGAAAAATGTGCTATGAATTCACAAAATTAGATTCTTTATGTAGGGACGGAAATGTATACTACACTGCTGTGAAACTGGACATGAGAAAAACCAAATATGTAAAAATATACTGTAAAGATATGCATTTTAATGTAGTAATTATAGTGTATGCAAAATGCATAGTATATATACTGCATTCAAATATTTTAATATACTTATCTTCTTTATGTAAATATCTATGCATAAAGTTCTATAAATAAAATTGTAAGATAGAGTGAATAACATTTCAACATAGAAAATATATGTATATGCAAATCCATAGATATATATGTATGCATGTATATTTTCCTGATTGAACTTTATATACTACCCTCCATTTTGACTGAAACAGTGAAATAACTAGCATGTTGCCTCTCTGAAGCCGAAAGCAATTTCCTTTTCTAATTTTAGTTATGCAAAGCCTATGGGCATCATCAGCATTTAGTAATTAGTTTTATAATTACTGCTGTTTTTCTCACTGTCATTCAATTTTTCTTACAACATGGTCTGGGATTGAAACATCCCACATCCACAGCTGTGTAAATTGCTATCCATTTATAAGGCAAAAAAAGTAACATTCCATATACATCATTATTCAGTCAAGAATGTGTTGCTGGTACTTAGGTGATGCCTTGAGTGCATAAGCTGCCCACTGAAATGCCAAGAAAAATGGCATTCCAAATTCCAGGAAATGCTGTCTGACAAAGGAGAGAGAGAACATGAAAGCTGCCAGAAGAGTGAGATGATACCAAAGAGTATGGTGAAATCTGAGACATCTGAAGTTTGTGAAGTCAAGACAGCTTTTACAATGTTAAATAGCAGTGCTTTCTTCCTATAGGAAGAAATGAACATGTGCATATGTGTCCATAGTTGTTCTGTGATGTTTTAAAAACTGTGTTTCTTCTAAAAGGTAGCCAAAACCTAAGAAAGGTTTCAATCACGATAGATTAAATTTTCCTGCAAACCACTGAAAAAGTCAAAACCCAGCTCACTACTAGGAAACTTCAGTTTCATTTCACTAATAAATTGTACAATCAAAACACTGACCTATCTTTCCTTAAGACTGAAAATGTAAAAGCTAACCAAGGTTTGGTATAACGTTGCTGTGGTAAATATAAACATAAAAACCCTCTCCAAGAAACGCAGAGCAGTCTTTGAATATATCTTTGAATACACTATTGATAGTTACATTCTCTTAAGATTTATGCAAAATCAAAACGAAATAGCTGAGTCCCATTTCATAGACTGCAGTGTTTAGGAGAGACTCGGGGATGTTCAGGTCATGAGGAGCTGGCAACAAAGCTAGCTGGAAATCTGAGGACACCTTGGTCTTGGGAAAATGCAATAACATGCTCCAAAATTAAGAGCCCATCTAATCTTGAACAAATCACTCAGTGTCATTGCGCCTTATTTTTCTCATCGGTAAAACTACAGAGTACCTTTCTTCCTTCACAGGACCACCAAGTGGCTGAAGTAGGATAATGATTATGAAGACACACTAGAAAAGACAAGAACTTGCTCCACATAGCTACCATGGTTCCAGACTGTACCCCTTTAGGTCTCTGGCTACAGAGAAGAGCCCTGGGCGGGGTTGTCCTTTATCTTCACAACCAACTCACTGCATCTGCTATTAGGCTCTCTCACGAGTACTTTCTAGACTTTTTAATATCAAAAGTTTTATTTCTATAAATCAATTACAAATGTTTCAGGAGCAATAATGCATCTTCTATTTCCTGTCTACCTCCAAGCACAGGGAACCCACAGCAGGTGGTTCCCATATACTCTTTATTCTAAACGAATAAATAAAACTACAATGCAATGAGGTAACGTAAAGGAGGAAAACTGCTAATACCTGAAGGCTTCTAACTGGAGAGTTACCCTATCAGTGACACACAGGAGGCAAGCCAGAACTTGGGGTGAAACAAAATGAGAGAACCAGGTGGTCAGGTGGAAGGTTTTAGCTTCACCCCACCATTTCTGAGCAAAGGACAAGCACCTCAGAATCCTTTCTTTTGTGATTCTTTTCCAGGGGACAGAGAGAGATGAAATTCAGTAAGGGCAGAGATGAACCAGAATGAAGGTGGGTGTCTTTTTCACTTTAACCCTGGGGCTGGGGATATGAAATGTGCTGATTAAGACAATTAAAAGATGCCATCAAATAGATGCCAAGAGTTACACTAACAAAACATTCATTATCTTGTCTTCAAGATATACTTGTGGCCAAAAGATTCATTTGATCCAGGGTTTCTGAAAGTGATAAGAAATCCTAATTTTAAACTTATTTCCTCACGAACTGAATGAAATTAGATTTGGACCATGTATTTCAAGTCTAATGTTCAAATATTTCTTTTTTCAAACCTCTGTATGTGGGCTTATACATATGTGTCTGTGTATACTAGAGAATCTACTAGAGATTCTCTGGTACATTTTCTATTCCCAGTTTTTATTGTTTCTCTCAAATAAAAATCATAAAAGAACACTGAAGGGTTCTTCAAGGAAGGGATAACACAGTTCTTGCTTTTACTGTTTCCACAGTGATTACAAGCTGCATTATGCTTAACCTGCTAGCTACAGACTGTTATGTGAATGAAAAAAGAAAAGCCATAAACTAGAAGAAAGCTAAAGAGATCAACCATTCTTTCAACGAACAAAAAGGCCCCAATTCCCACTCTTTATTCAGAATGCCACTTAATTAATGCATGTAGGTAAAAGGAGTCCAACCAGGACGAACAAAAGAATAAAAAGGTTTCTCTTTAACACATTTACACAGAAATTCGTGAATTGTAACAGTGTCCATGGCAGGAATGGGGGAGAAAGGGTAGAGGGATTCACTCAACAGTTCTTTTCAACTTAGGAAATATGGACAATCTTAAATTTATTTTTTGAAACCGTATTTCAATATCAACGTGTGGTTCATTTATACATTGACTTGATGAAGTTAATTATTTTCTATATGTCATTTTATCTAGTTTGTAGCTCACTAAATTTTGTGTATTTTCCCACTTTTACTTTGCCTTCAGATACATAACTACAGTGTCATATCTATTCAAGTCATAAGAAAGTCTTAAGAGCAAAATCTCTTACTTGAGCTAAATGTTTATGGAAAGCAAACTGCAACATGAGCAATCAAGAACCAAAAATGGGAATCTAGTAATAGTGATACGAACTTGAAATCTACTCTAATTTACTATTTATGGTTATTAATTTCTGGACTGATAGTGAACCTGATAATTTTCTAAACAGGCCAAGTAAAATTATGCAATTTGTTTTTCTTTTTGGCAAAGAGAATTGGCACAAAGTGTGGCATCTGTGTGAAATGTGCTCTGGTTGCACCACCTGGGCCGTAGCTGCCTTGCCCACCAGCTTTCTTCAATTCCAGTTCTAGTTCGTTAGAACTGAAGCAGATATGAAGAGAAGAAAAAACAGTGAGTGATTAGAATTCCGCTGCACTAAACACTAAAACTGCTAAGGGAAAAGTCATTTAATAAAAGGAATCTAAAAGAAACACACCTCTAATCACAAATGCACCCACAGTTTCTTTACAAATCTTTGCACAATAGTTTAATCAACAATTAAATTCTTATCACATCATAAGAAGGCACGGTTCTTTGGAAATGACAATAATGCTGGGAAAAATAGGAAACAGAAGAGAAAGACCAAATATGAGAATGCTTGACTCTGTAAAAAAAAAAAAAAGCCATGGGCATGAGTCTACAGGAGCTGAGAGGGCTGTTGAGGACAGTGCATTGTGGACGTCCCTCATTTGTAGGGACATCAGGAATCAGAGCCAACTCAATGGCACATAACACATACCAAAACTCATCAGACCTGCTTTTGCTTCCCCATTTCTTGTCCATAGACAGATATAGACAAGAGTGCTAGAAGGAGTCCAGAAAAAATATTTAGAAAATATAATTTAATGGGGTGTGATCAAACAAGACGGTGAATGTTTAAATTAAAAGCAATATTACAGTAAAAGGCACATTGCCATTAATCCCCTTGAAAATACTCCCCCTAATTTCAAACACACTTATCCCACGTTCTTGCCACTTTCTGAAGCAGTTCTAGAAATTCTCTTTCATGAGTGTCTTTAGTTGCGCTGTTGTGGCTGCCTGGATATCCTGAATCATTTTGACTTTGGGGAAGAACCAGAAGTCACATGGTGCTAGATCCTGTGAATAAGGTGGATGAGGACACATCATAATGTTTTTATTTGACAGAAATTGCCATATACCAGAAACGATGTGTGGCAAGAGGCGTTGTCATGATGGAGGATGATTTATGGCACACTAAGACAACACCTTGTCTCAACTGCAGCTCACACCCGATTGACTGTACTGAACAAGTTGAAACTTGCCACACACTGTTACTAAGGTTCGATGGGCCACTTCCTGTTTTGAAGATCCCTGCCTTTACATTGGATGGCACTCGGCAGCAGCAGTCACTGTATTTTGTGATCACAATGGAAAGGCTCCATGTCACACATCGCTTGCAGTACAACAATTTCTGTCCAATAAAAACATTACGTATGGGTGTGTCCTCATCCACCTTATTCACCAAGTCTGGCACCATGAAATTTATGGCTCTTCCCTAAAGTCAAAATGACCATGAAAGGTAAATGTTTTGAATCGATTCAGGACATAAAGGCAGCCGCAACAGCACAACTAAAGACACTCACGAAAGAGGACTTTCAGGACTGCTGCAGAAAGTGGCATGAACAATGGGGTAAGTGTGTTCAAAGCCAGGGGGATTAATGGCAATGTGTCTTTTACTGTAATAATTTTTTTTAATTTAATAATTCACCATAGTTTTTGATCACCCTTTGTATATCCACTCTCACCTGAAGAATACAGTTGGAAAGACTAGTAAAAGTAATCACTGATTTTTTTCAAAAGAGTAGCTACCAGAAAAAATTTCTCTGGAAAATTGGAGAAAACTGTTGGCAAACCAAAAACAGATTTTTACAATTTTCAAGAACTCTTTTCTACAATACATCATTTAACCAATGTCACCCCCAATAAATTTAATTTAAAAAAAAAAAAACTCTTTTAACTTAAATTTATGTTTTAGTGCTTTGCTGTCACTGGGACTTCTTTTCCATTAGTGTTGTATCTAATACATATTTGAATTAGCATCATATTTGTATCTGGTTACAAATCCTTTCAGGCATTAAAAATACATTTCCAAAAAAATCTTCATAAAGAGTCTCAATAGGAATAATACAAAGGAGGCAGACCAACCTAATTGTTTTTCATTATATTTGGTAGTATAGACTTAATATGCTTAGATGCAAATAACTACAACTTTTTTTTTGAGGGCTGAGAAAATTTATTGTTTCTCTTCCATTGGGATCTTTTTTCAATATGTTTTTAAATTTTTCAATTACAGTTGACATACAATATAATATTACTTTCAGGTATACAACACAGTGATTAGACATTTATATAACTTATAAAGTGATCACCCCAATAAAATCAGTACCCATCTGACACTATACAGTTATAACAATGCTACTGACTATATTCCCCATGCTACAGTCTATATCCCCATGACTGTTTTGTAACTACCAATTTGTACTTCTTAATCCCCTCCCCACTTCACCCATTGCTTCAAGCTCCCCCCTCCCCCAAATCTGGCAACCATCAAAATGCTCTCTGTATTGATAAGCTTGTTTCTGTTTTATTTGTTTGTTTATCCTGCTCTCTAGATTCCACATATAAGTGAAATCATATGGCATTTGTCTTTCTTTGTCTGACTTACTCCACTCAGCACAATATCCTCTAGGTCCATTCATGTTGTTGAAGATGGCAAGATTTCCTTTTTTTATGGCTGAGTAATATTCCATTGTATATAAGTACCACCTCTTCTTTATCCATTCATCCATTGATGGACACTCAGGTTGCCTCCATTTCTTAGCTATTGTAAATGCTGCTGCAATGAACATATGGATACATCTGTCCCTTCAAAGTAGTATTTTGGGTTTCATTGAATAAATACCCAGAAGTGAGATTACTGGGTCCTTCTTTGTCTTTTGTTATACAGCCTTTGTTTTAAAGACTATTTTGTCTGGTGTAAGTACTGCTACCCCAGATTTTTTTGTTTCCATTTTCATGAAATATATTTTTCCATCCCTTTGCTTTCAGTCTGTGTATGTCTGTCTATCTAAAATGAGTCTCTTATAGGCAGCATATGTAAGGGTCTTGCTTTCTTATCCATTCAGCCACCCTATGTCTTTTGATTGGAGCATTTAATCCACTTATATTTAAAGTAATTGTTGATAGATATATAGTTATTGCCATTTTAT
This sequence comes from Hipposideros armiger, assembly GCF_001890085.2. Taxonomy (NCBI): domain Eukaryota; kingdom Metazoa; phylum Chordata; class Mammalia; order Chiroptera; family Hipposideridae; genus Hipposideros; species Hipposideros armiger. The sequence goes on along the minus strand of NW_017731615.1, from coordinate 1,408,831 downwards.
TATTCATATTTTTTATCTTTTTTTCTTCTTCTTCTTAAAGAAGTCTTTTTAACATTTCTTGCAATACTGGCTTGGTTGTAATAAATTCCTTTAGCTTTTTCTTGTCTGGGGAACTCTTTTATCTGTCCTTCAATTATAAATGTAGTTTTGCTGTGTAGAGTAATCTTGGTTGTAGGTCCTTGCTTTTCATCATTTTCAATGTTTCCTGCCAATCCCTTCTGGCCTGCAAAGTTTCTATTGAGAAATCAGCTGACAGTCTTATGAGAGCTCCCTTGTAGGTAATAAGTTGTTATTCTCTTGCTGCTTTTAAGAGTCTCTCTTTGTCTTCAACCTTTGGCATTTTAATTATGATGTGTTTTGGTGTGGATCTCTTTGGTTTCATCAATGTTAGGAACTCTGCTTCACGGGCTTGTATGTCTATTTCCTTTGCCAGGTGAGGGAATTTTTCCATTATTATTTCTCCCAAAAGGTTTTCAATTCCTTACTCTCTCTCGTTCTACTGGTACCCCTACGATGTGAATGTTGTTATGTTTGATATTGTCCCAAAGGCCCCTTAAACTATCCTCATTCCTTTTTCTTTCTGGTGTTCTGATTGGGCATTTTCTGTTACCTTATCTTCCAAATCACTGAGTCAATCCTCTGCTTCATCTAATCTACTGTTGATTCTTTCTAATGTATTCTTCATTTCAGTTAAGTATTCTTTATTTCTGACTGGTTCTTTTTTATGTTTCTTATGTCCATTTTTATGTTCCCAATCTCTTTGTTGAAGTTCTCCCTGAGATCACTGAGCATCCGTCTAACCAGGGTTTTGAACTCTGCATCTGGTAGATTGCTTGTGTCCATTTTGTTTAGTTCTTTTTCTGGAGCTTTGTTCTGTTCTTTCATTTGGGACAGGTTTCTTTGATTCCCCATTTTGGCAGCTACTCTGTGTTTATTTCTATGTATTAGGTAGAGCTGCTAATGTATACTGGTCTTGGTAAAGTGGCCTCATGCAGTAGGTGTCCTATTGGGCCCAGTGGTGCAGTCTCCCTGGTCACCAGAGCAATGTACTCCAGGTGTTTCCCTTGTGTGGGTTGTGTGTGCCCTCCCCTTGTAGTTGAGCCTTGGTTGCTGTTGGCACATCAATTCGGAGAACTGACTGACCCTCAGGCTGACTGGTTGTGAGGACAGGCTGTGACTACAGTGGAGGTGCTGTTGTGACAGTGCTGACCCTAAGGAGCAGGATTCACTTTAGCAAGGCCCTCATGCCTCCCCAGTCTGCCCTTTGTGTTTGTATTTTGTGGAGGTGGTTAGGTGTGCTCTGGTGTGGTCTGAAGCTGGCCACCCAATGTGTTAGTTCTGTGGCTTCTTGAGAGTTGCAGGCCAAGGCTCTGTTGCAGGCCAAGGTCAGCTGCTGCCTGTGCCCTGTCTGAGGCCACTTGGTATGAGCTGAAAAGTAATCTTTAGATGGTTGCTACTTGTGCTGAGCTTGGAGGTGCTTGGGAGAGGCTACGCTGAGAATTGTGGCCAGCTGCAACAAGTGCCAGGCTGAGGGCTGCTTAGCAGGAGGTACGGGGCACACCAAGGCCAGATGCTGCTTGTTTGGGTTTGTGAACCTTTGAGAGATTTTAGGAAAGTCCACAGCATGAGCCAAGGCAGGCCATTTGAATGGAAAAGCCACTGGAAGGAACTTGGGAGGGCCCATAAGTTGGGTGGGGTGGGGTCTCAGGGAATCACCAGGGCAAGGTGAAGCGTGTTCTCCCAGTTGATGGAATTTCATATATGCAGCTGCCTGTGTCTGCATATTGGATGGAGGAAGGAACAATGGCTTCTGCTAGCACTTCTGTCTGGGATAAAGCTGCCCTTCCAGCCCTCGCCCTGTAGCCAGAAAATTCAGCTCCTCCCTGTCCCTCATCCTTCTTACACTGCTGCCTCAGAGCTGGAACTCAGAGCAAGTGAGTCCACCAGCGAGTAAGTCCATGCGTGGGGCCTTTAAGAGGAGCGCCTGGGACTCCACCCACTCTCATCTCACTCAGCCACAATCTCTGTTGGTTTTCACAGCTAGAAGTTACGGGGACTTCTCTTCTCGAACCCTGGGCTGGGGAGCCCTCACTACTCAGGGGGGACCTCCACAGCCAAGATACCTCTCCTGATTTTTAACCACCACATGTGGGTGAGGGTCCAGCCCCATTCCGTACCTCCACCCCTCCTACCAATCTCAAGTGGTTTCTTCTGTATATCATCAGTTATACTGTACTTCTGTTCATCTAGACTTCAGGAGGTTCTCAGTGATGGTTGTTCTATAGTTTAGTTGTCATTTTGATATAGTCATGAGAAGAGGCAAGCACAGCATTTACCTACTCTGCCATCTTGACCGAAACCTCCACCAATAACTACAACTCCTTGTCAAAATAGATTTCAAGTGACTAAGTATCTTAAGTATGAAGACTGGATTTCCTTAAGACACTTTAGGAAAGAAAAGGTCATTCCCAAATCCTTTCTACAACTGCTAATAGCTATTAATTCTAACAGCAGTAAATAATAAAGGGTTAAAATAGGCATAAATTAACTTTATTGTCAATCATTACATACAGAAGAATAATTAACTCAGTATGTTTATTTATCTACTTTTGGTACTTGATTAAATGAATGATTGATGACAGGTTCCTTGTTTTCTTTTCTTCCTTTTTGTCAGTATAAATGATCAGTATGAAACTAAACGGTGACATTAAAATGAAATCATTAGCAACCTAAAATGCAGGGTAACCTACATGCAAGAGCTTCTGTCTCCTTCACTATGAGAAACCTAATCAGATCCCTTCACACCCCAAACAGACATATAACATAGTTAGATGTACCTCCTAATCAGGTGCTTTCCTCTTGCATTCCACTGAGTTGGCTATGTCCATAGTTATGCTAAAGGCCAGTCATTTCTTTTAAAGTCATTTTAAATAAAGCTAATTCACAGCATTCTGGGTTCACTGTTGGTGAAATTTGGAACTATGTTACTGTTTGGCATTTATGTTCTTACTAGAACAGAAATATCAAGAAGTCCATGAGGTAGACTCATTCAAAATTAAAATATCAACTAAATGATCAATGATCACTTAAGTCATTTGATTGGTCTATGATTTGTCATAATTTGATAACATTTGAAAAGGTTATTAGTTCTAGTTCTCTGCAAATCAGGTGACTAAATTAGTAGCAGAGATCCATCTCATGCAATCAATATGGATAGAAGGTTTGTTATATATATGGGGTGTAAGTAGCATACAATGCAATAGGGGATTTTTGTCAGCCCCAAATCCACTGTCTAGTGTGCTACATGCCCTAGAAACCAAAATGAAACATTAATATCTCTGAGAAACCTATACTTAAATATCTGATTTGAACTGGCTGCTCTTCTTAGCATTGTTTAATCATTATTTAAAATGTTACCACTGTTTGGCAATATTTCTCTGTGATTCTCTGAACTGGATCATGAAATGTAGTACCTCAACAAGTGGTTCAGATAGGGAACAAAAAGAGGAGGGAAAAATAATATTCGAAGTAACAGGAAGCAAGGGGTGACTGCAGAACAAAGTCTGAGAGTCCAGATTTCCCTAACATTTCAAATTTCATTATCACTGTAAGGGTAAAGTTTGTAACAGACATAATTCAAGAGAGAGCGAGCAATGCAGAAGTGGAGAATGAGTTCAGCAAAGAACTAATGAGATTGGAGGATTATAAACCTGACACTGTGCAAGTTGCCCCACTATTTCGCAGTACAATGTCACATTGAAAAACCATGAACAAAATTAGCGCCTTATGAAATTCTGACTTCATAATATGGCTTCAATTTCTAAATAACTACTAGTGAGTAAGTGTGTGAGTGTATTTGTGATGCCAATAGAACATGCTTTGTTGTGACGATGAACAGAGCAACCACACTCTTATTCCCCAAGTCCACCTTGACCAACCAAGTTAGTTATGGCTAGAGCGAAGTTTAGGGATGGGTTCCGAATGTTTTCCTGCTTGTGGAGTTAATTTACTCACGTGTTAACCATAACAATGATACTGACATCGGTTGGACCATGATCTACGCAACTATCTACATACCAGTCTCACTCAATTTGGGGGTATTGGCTAGAAATGTGTTGGAATGCAATTAGTGCCCAATGGCAGATAAGACAAGATGCTATGGTTACTAAATACATACCGGTTGTCTATATAGTTTTCCAGGAGTTGTGAACAACATGAATTAAAGAATATAATGTTTTAGCCTTTCTTGCTTTTTGTACAGAGGCTAATATGAACGGATTTGGGCCTCTTGAACTACTTCCATATATCATGGGACAAACTGAATGACTTTTATTTAGCAAAATTGGTCAATACACAAAGCATCTAAGTTCACTTTAAGAATGAGTCTTTGAATATCCCCCTTTTTTTCCTTACTTATATATCTTTTGCACGTACAGAGCAAGAGTAATTAAAAAGAACTCTACATACAGAAGGAAAAATGACGTTCATCTCATAGAGTTTTGTAAGTATGAAGTGTGATTATGGATGTGTAGTATCTTTGCATGTTTTTCTAACCAATTCATACGAGAAAATGCCTTTGTACACTATAAAGATTAACACGTTGATTCTACAATTTTTTAAAAAGTTAATGCATAAGTGTAAAAAATGATCATAGCTCTCCATGTTGCACAACAAAAACGTGTAGACTCTAAACTACTAAAGTGATACCTGGCATGAGTAAAGCAGCAGAAATATGATATGGATAATTTTGTGCCTCCCAATACTTTTCTGAAATATATTGCCACTAGACACAAGACAGTAACCCAAATTTACTGTTTATATTTCCATTCCTTTATCTTAAGAAAACTTAAAAATTGAAAACATAAATGTAAAATATGTATTTGGGGGAATCATGAGAAATGTGGTTGCATTAACTTACTTATCAAAGAATGCTTTATAAAGAACACTGGGGCTTGTCGCTTCACAAAAGGCAGTACCCCTCCACTGAAGGGCATACGTAAGTAAACAGAATCGTAATTATCACTGTAGATCCTTATTAAACTCAGGAAACATTTGAAAAACACTTGAGTAACTACTTGAAGTATGATGAAACAGGTCACCTGAATAATTTTTAAAATGTATCTTCATTAGTAGAATAAAATAACCTAGTTTAGTAACTTCCCACCATCATAGTTAGTGCTATGACATTAGTATCTATAAAATGTTAAAATGTGAGGGGACAGCATATGTAGGTGGATAGAATTCTGGGCAAAGCAAAAATACTCCTGGTTTAATAATACACGCATCTCCATTTCATTGAGCATTTTTTTACACCTCTACAGGATATGAAAATATTAAATTTTTTAAAAGAAAACAGTGACAAAGATCCCAACTCTCAGGATTAGAGAAAGTTTTTTATCAAGTTAATGAAACTTCTGTGGTTGTCTGTGCTCTATGATCACCCTAAGTCTGTATTAATTATGTCATTTTAGGTATATGATTTTGTATTTAATAGTCTAACTCTCTCTTCTGTAAATATGAAGTATATTGTTGAATAAAAATAAAAGATGACGATTTTATCAGATTTTATCCTCTGCTGTTAAGGGAAGTTTGAGTGTTCTTTCCAGGGGTCTGTAATTTACAAAAATTATCTTATTTTTTTTCTTTTTTTTTTTTCCTGCCACCTGTTGGCAGCTCAGCTCGGGCCGGGCATCGGACCGCTGTTGCTCAGAGTTCACACTCTTGAGCGAGCTCTTAACCAACTGAGCCACTCGGCCAGCCCTGATCTTATTTTTTTTAACTCTGTCACTGGAGTTAAAGCGAGCAGAGTCTACTGCTGTAGATTTTGGATAACCAGAGTGCAGAGGACAGCTCTAAAGCCAGGCCTAGTTTTATACTAGAAAAACTGCATGGCACCTATGATATTAAACTATAGAGAATTAACACATATTAATTTGGCTCTGCTTAACTAAATACTTCTGACATTTCCTTCAGCACTTAAACTCAATTTCAGAGAATGGACTGCTGTAAAAGAACGTATGCTCATTAAAAGTTTATTTCCTCAAAATGCTGGAGGATAGCAAGTTTCTACTGTGAGGAATAAAAAAACTGCATTTATTTCCTTAACTGGGGGAGTGAAGAAGACCCCAAAGCTTTTTGGTTTTGAGCAAGCATAACAGGTTTAAAAATGAAGAATTTCATCTTGTTGTCACACCCTGCCTTACCTCGTTTCAAGGCTTGCTGTGTTTTCTTTACACAGAATGAAATTTTAGCAGGAGCAGAAGCCAAATGCTTAAAATGAATGATCAACTTACAATTCATATGAATCTCTTCTTTCATGCTGCTCTGCTTAAAAATAGCATCATAAATGCACATCTGCAAAGACTGTGCAACACCCCCCTTTCCTGAATTGTACAAATTATTAGAGTCGTTGACAAAAGGTTTTTTTTGTTTAGGGGTTGGTCTGGGCACTCTCTTTGGCAGACTGCCACTTTTCTCGCAGTAGAAATATTGCTTGTAGAAAGCCACATTGTACAGAACAGCTGTTCTGCTAAAACATTGAGCTAGCAACCCAAGAAATGACTGACTTCACATGTGAAGCAAAACTGTTCCCTCCCTTTGTGCTAATTTAAATGAAATAACAGCACAAAACATTCTCTTCCACGCCGTCTAGTCTTCCCTCCCAATTATAGGCTTTAGTGGGGTGTGTGTGAGCCGGGTACCAAGGAGCACGTGACTATCCTGCCACTGTTCCGGTGTCACGCTTCGACTTTGGCAATTCTACTGCAAGTCTCCCAGGATAACAGCCCCTCTTCTGATCTAATCCTTTCTATATTCAGCTCTTTGATGCTGAGGGATTTTCTATGAACTATATACATTAGAATTGTGAAATTACAAAATGCATCTCATGCCAGGATTTCCTCCATCTCTATGAAAAGCTAAGATAGTAGAGAGAAGATATTAGAAGATTATAGTTGATGAAGCTCTTGCATTATAAGTATGGTATGTGATTTGTACTTTTGGTTATTTGAGATTATGATCGGATAATAGAAATATACACAAGTATTCTGTGTTCTACACGGCATTTGGGTATTTTGTTTAAAATACTCTTTTGAAAGAAAAAACCCTTTGTATGCTTACTTAACATCTGAGGGACCACAATTTCCATTAAATATCACCATGTTTACAGCTTAAACTATATTTGTGTGTAATAGATTATCCAACAACAAGTATCTAAAAAAACAAAAAAGCAATAGGAGAAATGCTCATTTGAAAATAGAGCTTCATGAAGTCAATTTCTTGGAAAACAGTAAAAGGTCCATATTTTAAAATTACCTTATATAAATTCAGTATGTTCACCTATGAAAAACTTTGTGCAACTTAAAATCCTATTCATCTGTAAGGTCCAGTTTGAAGGCTACCTTCTTGGTGGCCTGTTTATCATTAATCATTATGATCACACATTATTTGGCTTATACCCCTTTCAACATGAATACTATATTACCTTATTACTTCGTGAGCATGTGTGTCACTCCCACTAGATTATACACCCCTAAAAGGTTCAGTTGTTTTTCCTCTTTGCATTCCTTTTAGAGCCTAGTATAGGGTCTTGCAGTGAAGTAAGCATTCAAATACTTAGAGGATAAAAAGGCAAGTAAAGTGAAAGAAGTATGGCCCATTCCTGTTCTCTAATGACAAATGAAATTATCACCCTAAAACCTACTCTAAGATCATATCCATAAAGCCAAAATTCTGAGGAAGGAAATGTCAACTATATCCATTGTTTCAATAAATTGGCCTTCATTTCAGACACAGCCTATTTTAAGAGTGCTTCTGTCTTATCATCTCAATGAATTATTCACATATTAATAATGTATATAATCAACGTTTATATCTCATTATGGTAAGAATTAAAATAACATCACAAATTGCTGTGTCATTTCAGAAACACTCAAAAATTCCTCTGTCACATGATACAAGTTAAGACTATTTACATGTTAGAATCCCAAAATGTATTTCAAAATAAATCCCACATGTGGAACATCTTTTCTCCTGATTAACATCATTTTGGAAATACAATCTTCCCAGGGGAGGGGGGGGGGAAAGACTTAACCTCTAACCTGATAAAAACCATGAACAGGGGATTCTAACATGCCTTTGGTAGTAGTTCCCAGGTAAACTTAAGCCTCCCAATGGAATCTAGGCTTACTGCACTGTAAGACCCTGGATTCTCAAGCCCAACTGCAGAAAGAAAACTGAGGCCAAAAAGGCGTTACCTGTTCACAGTCACAAAGAGCTGAATTTAGGAGTGTTTAACCTCACTGGCCGAGACCTTGCTACTAACAAGGCATTTTGAAGCCATATTAAAATGGCTGGTATGATTAGCTTCTGTTGCATTCGTACATTTTGCTGCTCCTGAGGACCTTGTTTATATGGATGGCACCTTTATTATGGGTTGTTAGAACCCCCTGCAAGAGTCTCCTTCTCTCAGCTCAGTAAAGGTATTATTTCACTTTTCTAACTGGAGATGTGCATATAGCAAAGAATTTACTGACTCACAAGATGGTACAATCTGATTGCCTACCGGGTGTAAATCAGAAAATAACATAGGCTGAACAACTTGATATAAATGATACAGGCTTCTCTGCAACTTCAGGAGCTCGTGATCCAGAGGAGATACCATGAAGAACGTGTTAGGTCAGGTGTCAAATAAGAAAATATCAGTGCACCACTTTACAAAAGTTCCAGAGTATGCCCAAAGTGAGGCTGACCTGCATCTGTATCCCTATTTTCTTTCATAACTCTCTAGAATATACTGCATTTTACACATTTTGCTATGCAATCTTCACATCTCTTTTCAAAATGGAAAATGATAGCAATTTTGCTTTTATGCTAAGATTCTTGTAAAAACCTGGATACTATTCATCTACTTTTACAGAAGAAAGCCAATATTTTAAAGTATTTATATAAAACCCAAACTGTGTACACAGTCTGTTTTCATCATCAGCGCTGATATTCAAAACAGCCTTATTTTCCCAAACTGTAAAATTATATATGAGCAGTGGGCTTTAATTATGAAACACTAGTGAAAAAAATTTCTAAGTTTCTGTAGTGCTTTAAGAAGGTATGACTATGAACTCGGGAATTTGAGGTTCTCCCAACCTCTTAGCACAGTAATATTCATACTTTAAGCACACTCAACAAACCTAGTGGACAAAGGCAGAAGATGACAATAGCTATTTCACGGTGACTATGCTTTGTTTCTTTAGTAACAAGTTTAGTACATTGTGAAAACTAAATTATACTACACAATTTAGCCAGGCTTCTTCACTTTATGTACAAATGGTTTTGGAGATACGTTTAATTCTACCTGAAAATGATTAGTTCAGCTTTACCAATCTATTCATTCTAATGCTGGTAATAACATTAGGTCCTTGATATAAAAATCTCACATTTCATTTTCCTAATGATAATTTTGTGATGATTATAGCCATATCATGCCTTAAACCACCAACTGAATCAGGAAGACAACTAATAAATTAAGTGGGAAAATAAATCAAAACATTTTCTTGAACTGACCAGTTGTTTGATTAGTTAAGTGAAAATGGTCAAACAATAGTCCTGTGTAGACAAAACTTGAATCATATCTATTGCTCTTTCATATGATTCTTCATCTAGAGATGACTATCTAAATTGTCCTAGTTTGGATCATTTGCTACATTTAATTAAGAAAGTAGGCAAAAACAGTAAGCCAGACCATGTCAATAAATTTATATGACTTTATACTTCATTTTTCAGCAATATATGCAATGCAGAAAACTATACTGAGATCAGGCAATTAAGTTTGAGAACTCACCCTAGAAAAAGTGCTACATACCTCATTGTTGAATATCACTATGGTCACCTTCAAAGTACTTCCCTTGGGAAGCTATGCACCGACACCAGCGCCCAGTCCACCCTTCAAAGCAACTTTAGAACTCTTTCTGGAATGGCCATCAGATCTATTATCGTATGGGGTTGTTGGAAAAGTCATGACGCATTTTTGCAATGAAAAACATAGAAAAAATGTCATGACTTTACCAACAACCCAATATTACCCTTGATGTCCTCGATGGCATCAAAATGTCTTCCTTTCAATATTTCCTTTATCAGGTGAGTAGGGAGGGTGTTCCAATACAGTTATTTGTTTCCTGGCTAAAAACTCCCTCACAGAGAGTGCCTTGTAAGCTGGTGCATTGTCATGATACAAAAGCCATAGATTGTTGGCAAAGAGTTCAGGTCACCTAACTTTTTCACATAGCCTTTTCAGCACTTCCAAATAGTAAACTTGGTTAACTGTCTAGTTGGTACAAATTCATAATGAATAATCCCTCTGATATCAAACAAGGTTAGCAACATCTTTGCAACAAGTCACGAACTTAATGGTCAGACCTCATATACTTGTACATCCATGGAAATCTAATAAAATATGCAGCACTGCACCCCTGGCTGGCCAGTCATTCTGCCATCATCATACATGGATTATAGGAACACATGTTAGCTCTGAAGATAAAACTAACACTTTACTAGCCATTCATTGTTATCACTATAGCTTTAAAACAAATGCAAGATGCAACATGTTATAATTAGTAGGATGTTGTCAAGCTACAACATCCATTTATGATTAAAACACTTAATAAAATGGGTATAGAAGGAAAGTACCTCAACATAATAAAGGCCATGTACGAGAAACCTTCAGCTAATATAATACTAATTGTGAAAAATTGAAAGCTATTCCTCTAAAATCAAGAACAAGACAGGGTTTCCCCCTGTCACCACTGTTATGCAACACAGTATTGGAAGTCCTAGCCACAGTAGTCAGGCAAAAGAAAGACATAAAAGGCATCCAAATTGGGAATGAAGAAGTTAAACTGCCACTTTTTGCAAGTGACATGACTCTTTACATAGAAAACCCTAAATACTCCACCAAGTAACTATTAGAAATAAACGAATAAAGTTGCTGGGTACAAAAATTCACTGCCTTCCTATACACCAACAATGAAATTTCAGAAAAATAAATGAGAAAAACAATTCCTTTTGTAATAACAATAGAAAGAATAAAATACCTATGAATAAACAACAAAGGATGTGAAGAACCTATACACTGAAAACTGTAAGGCATTCTTAAAAGAAATCGAAGAAGACACAAAGAAAAGGAAAAATATTCTATGTTCATGGATTGGAAGAATCAACCTCCGACAGGGGCTGGTATCCAAAATATATAAAGAACTCATACAACTCAATAACAAAAAGAAAACAAGCAATCCAATTAAAAAATGGGCAAAGGACCTAAATAGACACTTCTTCCAAGAAGACATACAAATGGCCAAAAGATATGTGAAAAAATGCTCAACTTCACCAACTATTAGGGAAATTTAAATCAAAACCACAATGAGATATCACCTCACACCTGACAGAATAGCTATTATCAACAAGATAAATAATAACAAGTGTTAGAGATGCAGTGGGAAAAAAGGAACCCTCATACACTGTTGGTAAGAGTGTAAACTGGTACAGCCACTATGGAAAACAGTATGAAGGTTCCTCAAAAAATTAAAAATAGAATTATAATATAACCCAGTAAATCCTCTTCTGGGTATCACCCAAAAAAACCTGAAAACATTTATCCATAAAGATATATGAGTATGTACCCTGATGTTCATTGTAGCATTATTCACAGTGACCAAAACATGAAAACAACCAAAGCATCCTTCAATGGGTGATTGGATAAAGAAGATGTGGTACATATATACAATGAAATACCAGTTGGCCATAAGAAAAGATGAAACACTGCCATTTGCCAAAACATGGATGGATCTTGAGATTATCATGCTAAGCGAAATAAGTCAGACAGAAAATGTCAGGAACCATGTGACTTTACTCAAATCTGGGATACAAAACTGAAAGTTAAAAGGAACAAGACAAACAAACAAAGAAACAAAAACTCACAGACACAGACAATAGTTTAGTGGTTACCAGAGGGTGAGGGGGGAGAGAGGGGCAGTAGCAGAAGAGGGAAAAGGGGGTCAAATATGTGGTGATGGAAGGAGAACTGACTCTGGGTGGTGTGTACACAATGTGATGGTGTACACTTGCAATCTATATAATTTTACTAATCAATGTCACCCCAATAAATTTAATTTTAAAAAATTAGTAGGATGTTTCTGATCACAATGAGTTCTAAAAAAAGCACTTAAGTCCCTTCCAGTTCTAATGTTCTTTAAAGGGGCTGCCAAACTACCACCCAGAGGTCAAATCCAGCCTACTACCTGTTTCTGTACAACCCTCAAGCTTAAGAATGTAATTTTAAAAAAATTAAGTTAAAAAATAACTGGTAAGAAAAAAAAATTCATGACATTTTATAATTAGATTTCAGTGTCCACAAATAAAGTTTTGTTGAAATAAAGCCATGCTCTTTCAGTTACGAATTGCCTATGGCTGCTTTTGCACTGTAACAGTACAGCTGAGTCGTTGCGGCAGAGACTTCATGGCCCACCAAGGTTAAATGATTTACTATCTGGTTCTTTCCAGAAAAAGCTTCCTGACCCTTGCTCTACAACTCCGTATTTAGCTGTTGTATTGGCTGTCTTACCTCCCCTTTTAGGCAATCTTTGACCAGGGTGGGAAAAACAGACAATGCAGTGGCAGTCTTAACTTTTAGTGAAGAAAGAAGAGAGAATACCAGTGTGCCCCTGTGCTCAGGTGATTCTTTATTGCCAGAGATCGGTCATTTATAGGTTTTTAAGGAAACTATATGTAGACAGTTTAATCAGTTTTCTTTCTTCCATGTCCTGGTTGATTTTGTAATAGTTAATCACATATTTTAACCAATACAACCAACATGGAAGCCCTAGAAAAGGCAGAGTCTCTGAGGACTCAACACTGACCACTTGGAAAGGCAGGAAAGTGAGACAGAACAAGTTTCCATTTGGGCAAAGGTTTGTTTTTCTTATGTTTCTGTCATTAGAGTCAATTATAAAGGCTTTCTTTTTTTTTTTCCAAAATAACCGCCTTACTTTTTAATAATTTTAGACTTATAGGGTAGTTGCAAAGTAAGTATATAGAGTTCCTATATACTCGTAGTTTTCACCCAGCTTCTCCTAATGTTAGCATATAATGCCTTTTTTAAATGATTCTTTTCTTTGAATTATAAGTCCTTTGCCTATAACTAGCCTGAAAATGTTTTCAGAATTTGGACATGATGGTAATATTTGATCTAAGGAGGGCTAATCTTTACACATAAGCCATATATGAGCACATACATTTATGCATAATGTAAATGGAAAAAAGAAATACTAATGAACAGCTGGTGACATATGCTGCACATAGAAAGAAAACTCTTTTATGGAGGAAAATATGCTTAATTGGGATTCAAAAAGCCCAAATTCAAGCCCCAAGTTTGTTATTGACTTTGTTTGTGTCATTAATCTTTACATTGGTTTTCTCAACACAATAGCAAGGGGCTTGAAACAGGTGACCTATGTGATCTTTAAGATGAAAATTCTGTTGGCCTTCTTTTCCTGCCCAGACACTGACATTCACTGATATATTAAGAACCCAGAAAAGTATGTGAAAAGTTGCAGTCAATCAGTATTCAAAGCCACATTAGTTTTACAGGTGGAGGTCACCACATGTTTATTAAAACACAACTAAGAATTATGCACAGTATCTGCAAAGCTGTTTCTGAAAATTAAAGCCACAGTACAATTTCAATCATAGAAAGCAGTCAGAGGTGACTCCTTCTTTGCTGTGCCCATGAAATATTGTTATCTGCAGAGTGCTGAAACTATATATTGTGCTTGGCAAGAGGTGACAGGGCTAACAAAAGCAAGTTAAAGAATTCTAGTCCTAAGAAAACAGAGCACATAAACTTGAAAGTCCTAAAGAGGTGAGTACAGTACAGTAATGCAATGCCCAGGATACCATGACTAAAATATTACATTATCAAGAACTGGCAGACTTCTTAAAATAAGTTGGCTGTGATATAGGATGTAAGTACATTCCCTAAAATTTGTCAAGAGTAAAAGCAAGGGCCGGCCAAGTGGCTCACTGGTTAAGAGTTGGCTTGGGAGCGCGAGCTCTGAGCAGCAGGGCTCTTGTTCGGATCCCCACAAGAGAGCCAGTGACACTGCCTGTTACAGCTAAGATGGTGAACAACAACTCACCCTGGAGCTGGGATGCCGAGAGTTGCCGGCGATGACATAGGCTGCAGCCCCTGCTGCAGTGGGCTGCCATAAGCTATGGTGCATGGCTGGCAGTCAGCGTGAGTGGCAGGCAGCCAGTGTGAGCTGCCGTGAGCCACCGTGAACGGCCGTCCAAGGGTCGGTGACCGATCTGCTTCACCCGGAAAGAGCACAATGATAATACCAACATGGGCCAGTAAAGCAACGTCCTCCACAACTAGATTGAAGAACAAAAGGACAGCAACTTGTCTGTTCCCCTTCCCCAATTCCCCAACGCTATTCCCCTCCCACAATTCCCAATAAAATCTTTAAAAAAAAGAGTAAAAGCAAGTAAGAAATTTATAAAGTTCTAGATCATATTTTGTCTATATCATATATTTGGTACTTGACTTATTTAATTTAAAACTTCATTGTGTGATGTCTTATTTACCTGTCTTTCATTTATAATGATTGCACGTATGTATGAATATCTTGATAACCAACAGGTAAAAGTGTTTAAGACACAGCACCATCAAATACCAGTATTTTTGAATCCATTGCACAAAAGACATGAAAAGACATGTAAGAGGAATTAAGTAAAAGAGGAGAAAAACAGAAATTGTTAGTAGAATATAAAGAGTTAGAGCACGTGGCTTTTGAAATTATTAATGAACAGCTTCAAGAAACCCAATAGTCCCAGGAGAGGCTAGACACGATAATTGTAAAATCCTTTCTAAGGAATTGGGGTTTTGAATTAGAGAGTAAGCAGTCATCCAGACCGGAATCATTGACAAAAGGAGAATTCAAATGAGAAAACTGAGGTCTAGAGAGGGCATTATAACATAGGTCACGTGGTTTATTAAGTTTTATCAAAAGCTCCCATCTTCCATTCTTCGTTTTTGTCTTTCATGTTTATTTCTCAAAGAATGGTAAACACCTCCAAGGCCAGGATCATGCCTTATATCCTCTCTATATGCCCCACAACATTCAGCGAGGACTCAGAGGATTTACTAAGAGAAGATACTCGGATATTTGTGGAATGGAGCTGAATTTAGACACCCAAGATACTTATGGGTTTCTCCAGACTATTGCTTTTAACTTTCAACTCCTCAGCCTATAGATTACATGAGAGAAACATGTAGGTCATTACAAGGCAGGAGCTGGCAGCGCATCCTGGGGATGGTGGGGGGGGGCTACCATTCCTCCTAGGTCCTAATCCATACAGTTTATTTTCCCAGGGGTTTCACACTATTCCCACCATTCTCCTTCCTTTTATTTTTACTCTTTTCTCTCTTCCTATCCTATGACTTAGGCCCACCCAGAGCTCTCATCATTATTTAGCTCTGCTAACAGCAACCCCAAGATGCATCCAATTATATACAATTCAATTTAAAAACATGGTTAAATTCTGATTTTCCTGGGTATTGAACATGGAGACATAAACATGCATAAGTTGACCCAGACTGCTCTGTCAAATAGCTCATAGTCTAAGTATAGCGGCAGATATAGGATGAAAATAATTATGAATTGATAATAAAGCAACATAAGATTTATCAGGAACCTACAGAAAAATATGACTAATGTTCTGGAGAAGAAGAGAAGATCTACATAAGAAAATGACATCTGAGGTTGGTTTTGAAAAATGAATACGAGTTCAGCAAACCTGGAAGAAGGAAAAGGGCCTTTCAGTCAGATGGTGGCATGTACAAAGGCATGAAGGAATAGTTTGGGTATTCAGTATTGCTAGAGAAAAAGAAGATGAAAGAAGGGAGGACAGGAAAACGAATTCTGATGTAGGACGCAAAAAGGTACACATGCACTGTTTTGTCCACAGTTTCCAGATTTCTCCCCCGCCTCCCCCCAAGAAAAATTCCTTAAGAAGGTTATGTACTTTTGCTCAACCTCTTACACATTTGGCATGACTATGAACAGAACTTTTCCCAAGTATTTACTGCCCTTTGATTGGGGGCAGACCTGAAGTCAACCCTCATCAAAGGAGGGAAGCCCAGGCAGGGCTGTGGCAAGAAGTAGACCCCCCCACTCAGCTCATCCCTGCCTACCTTTGTCAACCCCCAGGCTAAAGGTAACTACATGAGGAGTAAAACCTTTGTGGCATGTTACTAAGTGGTGGTAATTATTTGTTTTCCTTGAGTCGATGTTTGGATGCTCAATATTGCCAGACGCACTGAAAATATTGATGAGCAGTCAAACTCTTTGACAGTGGCATGTGGCAAGAAACCAGCAATGTTTTCTCCTATTCTTCATGTTGAAGGTGGACTAGAGTCCCCCTTTGTAGATAGCAAAGCTTTTCCCAATAAAAGATGAAACTTCATACAATTAGAGTCTCTGACACTTACTCTGTCATCATTAAGCCTACATTTGTCAGGAAGCTCTTTCTGCCCAGTGTCAAAAACGTCAATCCCAGGGATGTGTGGTGATATAAACACTGCTCTTTCAAACATGATGTAAAATACAAGAAAGTAAAAGGTTAGTTCTTAAATGAGCTTCTTTCAGAAGCCACAACTATACTAGAAAGATATAAGAGGATAATAGCATGCAATTAAAAAGCCTTCCCGAAAGCGTACCTAAGAAAAGGCAATGAACACTGGCACCTCAGCTTTTGGAGGGTTCCATTTCCATTTGGTGCCACTACTGATGTTGGATTGAGGAGAACAGAACTTGAGACTAGAACAGTCAGTCAGGCCCTCAGTCTACTGAGGATGATGGAGGTAAGAACAAGAACCAAGTTTCTACTGCTTAACCTACTCTCCTAGCCCTCTAGGGAGTTTCTGTTCAGAACCCAAGGGTTCCGTCTGGGTTCTACCATTTACTTGTGTAAAAAGAAAAAAATACCGCAGGTGGGTGTACATGATTCTAAGGATTACCATGTCACGTAGTTTATTAACAATGAGGAATATGACACTTGCCCCCAAACATGAATGTCACTTGGTAGAAATAAATGCACACAGTAAAAAAACCAGAACAGGAACTGGCAGACCTTTGAGCTACTTAGAGCATGAAGACCTATCATTCTGAGAGCCGACCTTCGATGGAAACAGACCTATTTTATAAAAAGCAATCTACGTTTTGGGAATCAGCCATTATAGTAATTCAGTGTTACTCTGACAGATGCCCTATACTCACTTACCCTACATGACTATTTTCAAGGAATCCATTAAAAATCATTGCTTAAGTAACAGTCTGGTCTTTGGCTAAGAATAGCTCACACACTGCTTAAATAAAGACCTGTAGGACTCTCCTCTCAGAAACATTACCACTTAATTCAAAATAGATGACTGAAAAAGTGAAGGGAAATTCTATGAAAAATAGCAAAGTTCTTCTCCAATGTGTTCAGCCTATTTTAATCACCAGTTGTCTTGCATATTTTTCAACTGTTCCCTTCCAAAGGCTAAAAATGCTTATATTTTACATACAGTGTTTTAGCATTGTTGCCTGTCACACACATTGGCAAATTGTTGTTTAAAAGCTGCAATGTTTAAATTAAAACTTATGCTTCCAGTGGTAAATATTCCTGGATTAATAGAGTTGCAGCAGATACACTCCAAAAATTGACTGAAGTCTGTGATATTAGAAAGAAGGAAAATTTATCTAGTTTTAGCAAATGTCAAATCAGCAGCTATTGCTTTTAAGATTAATAAAAGATATAATGGTTTCCACATAGCCTCTAAATAGAGATTACTATGAATGGAGAAGTGATTTACCAACAGTCACCACAATGAGATTTCTTTAAAGGTTACAATCATCAGTTATTTAGCTGAAACACTGCTGAGAATGCCTGGTCATTTCTTGAATAATGCATAATGTTCATTGTAGATTTGATCTGTATTATAACAATATAGATATTTCTAAAATAATGGAAAAAACTATCTGTTACCTTCCATTTGCTTAACATATCATTTCCATGAAGTAATTGACTCAGGACATATTATACACTGTCAACTGAGTGTTCTTTCCACAAGCATAACTTATAAATAATCTATACACAATGGGCATCAACAAACAAACTCATCAACCTTTATACACTTTTAAGAAAAGATGAAATGAATAAAGGACTTTCTGAAGCAGTAAGTTAAAGTGATTAAATTCCTATATAGTTGTGTGGGACACATTTAAATTTAAGCTTTGATATTTAATTATCAACACAAACAACTTCTCACACTTTTAAAAAATGTCGCCTACAACGTGTAAGCACTTTTCATATAAATTTCCAAATGCCTTTAGGTTGACTCAAGAGACTGCTTGGAGAAGTGCGACGTATAATGTCTACCGTTTTATTGTTGGATTATGAACAGCATCATGTGAAGACATGATGCTACAGGCTATTTATATAAGCTTATTTATCCCTATGAACTTCTTCAAGGGCACAGCATAGAAGACCTTCATAAATTAAAACGAATTTCTTTTGATGTTGTTTCATGAATGTCTGATCAGAATGAGTAGCAGGTTTTCATTAAAGAACTAGAGTAAAGCAATAAAATATACATATGTTGTGCAGCAGAACCAGTTTATAGAAAGTACCTACTGCACTCCTAGCAACTTT
The DNA here is from genome assembly GCF_001890085.2 of Hipposideros armiger. Classification (NCBI taxonomy): domain Eukaryota; kingdom Metazoa; phylum Chordata; class Mammalia; order Chiroptera; family Hipposideridae; genus Hipposideros; species Hipposideros armiger. The sequence goes on along the minus strand of NW_017731615.1, from coordinate 1,390,090 downwards.
TGAGAGCCAAGGTAAATAGTGTAGAGTCACTATGCTTCGGGCTTCCATTCAAACCTATTACTAGTTTACTAATAGTAAAAGTATACATGTAACAACTCAGATGCTCTGCCAAAATCTGGATGGAATTTTTTAAATAATAAAATCAGAAAAGATGAAATAGAGTCATTTGCGACAACATGGATGGATTTGGAGATGATACTGCTAAGCGAAATAAATCAGACAGAAAAAGTCGAGAACCATATGATTTCACTGATATGTGGTATATAAAACTGAAAACAACAAAAGAACAAGGAAAACAAATGAAGAAACAAAACTCATAGACTCAGACAATAGTTTAGTGGTTACCAGAGGATAAAGGGGGAGGGGGGTGGAAGATGAGGGTAAATGGGATCAAATATATGGTGATGGAAGGAGAGCTGACTCTGGGTGGTGAACACACAACGTGATATATAGATGATATGTTACAGAATTGTACATTTTAAATCTATGTAACTTTGCTAACAATTGTCACCCACCCCAATAAACTTTAATTAAAAAAAAATCTGTGATCTCCTTTCAGGCTCCCAAACACCCATCCCAACTTTACTCTTTTCTCACTGACATCACTGTGCCCATCCAGATACTGAAACACATGAGAGCAGAGACCATATGTTATCTTCTTCCTATCCATCTTTATCATCATAAGTAGTCATTGAGATGAGTTAGTTGAAGGCCACAAAGTGAAAATGAATTATCAGTCACACTCCAAAGCTGAGAGAATTCCCACCTAGAATGTTTGATGATGGTGATACAAGTCAAATATCACTGTTAGAAATGAATATGGCATGATAGAAAGACCACTAGGCAGAGGGGATAAAAGAGGGGGGGGAATTCTAGTTTTAGGTCTGCTAACACTTCACTGTAAATCCTTTCTACATCATTTCCCTCACCTATAAAATGAGGACATAGTTCTATATTATCTATAATTTTGTATTACTAAGGCCGTGATTCTAAAAGTAAGCAGGACTATCACAACATAAGAGAATGGATACACAATGGAACCATTAGATTTTTTTTACTTTGGTAGCTACCATTACAAAAAAACAAGCAAACAAACAAACAAAACAAGAAAAACCTATAAACTGCAAGCTCCTTGAAAGAAAATTGGGAATAAAAAAAAAAAGGTGATTAAGCTAAACATCTTAATAGAAGTCCAGTCCCTCAATTATCATATTTATAATTTAATAATAACATTTTACACATTGTGTGATTTCTAACCTGTTTACTCATCCTTTCATTTTGCATGATTTAGAATAAACATGAAGGCAGCCTATTGAATAAGCTCTTATAATAAATATTTCCTAGGAGTATGTTCACGACTTTAGCCTGGGAAAATTCCTATTCCTTTAGCATATGGAACATGGACTGGTGCATTACCAAGGTGACATCTACTTCCTGAAGGGCAGAGGGGCTGTAACAGGACAGCACAGATATGCCTTGGTTTGTTTGTACTCTGTTGCCTGATGCTGACATCCTGCCCTTGAGAGCTGCCTCTGTTGTATGTCCTTCTCAGCCTTTGAATGCCAGTCTTACAGTCTAGAGCAGGAGTATGGGTACTATGGCTCGTGGGCCAAATCCAGGGGTAGCTGCCTGCTTTGGAAGTCCAGTTCATAAACACTCTGTTGTTTACATATTGCATGGCTGATTCCATGCTACAACGGCAGAGTTGAGCTAACCCCCAAAGACTAAAATAGTTACTCTGTGGCCCTTTACAGAAAATGTTTGCCAACTCCTGCTCTAGAAGAAATAACCTGTTACGGTTCAAATTCTAATTTTCCTTCTCTCATAAGCATAAGAACCATAACCTCTAAGTCAGCAGCAATGGCAAAGATATAAACAGAGTCACCCATGCACATACACATTTATGGTCATGCCTTTTAGCACAGAATTGTAAACATGACTGCTTTAGACCCTTAATTTCAATAGGAATCCTCTAAGAGGTTATAGCTCCCCACCAGTACTCTTTCCTACAACAGCCAAGAGTACAGGTGCTTCTCCAAAAGTAGGTGTCAAGGTGTAATCACGTAACTAAAGAACCTAATTCTTCCCCCAGCAGCAGTTGCCTGCAGCTCTGCCAGTTTTATTCCATACTCATCAAGAGTTTAGACTCAAGGTTTGTTCACAAGAAACTAGCAGATTCCTTAAGTCCCTTGAATAGCATACCTTTAAAGACAGACAATCAGTGATTGACACCACACATACACTGATAAACATATGCATGCATATTTGTATGCTAGAAATGCCATAAATCATCAGGGGTTTCAGGAACACAAAAGAAAATCCCTCTCTTAAGTATCAGTGTGAAGAAGGCCCAAAATTTTGAAGAATATGTTTTAAGGGTAACTGCACTAAGGATTTGGAGGACAAATATATCCTTATATTTATAACTTTGAGGCAATATGTATAGAAACATGAAACATTAATACATGGGCTGATTTTTTTTATTAGTCAATAAAATCATTACTCAAAATGTCTGCTACAGTTATACTCTGTTTCTTTCCTCTCTTTGGTTACTAATGACAGAAAATATTAGCTCTACCCTTTAGCAAATATTCTCATACTCCACCCATCAATAAGAATTGTCATGTGTTAGCATAACATAAATTAAACCCATGAAGCACTTTAATGTAAGTCATTTCATTCTCATTTCTCTGAAACCTTATAAAGTGATAGACTATGTAGGCTGACAGACTTATTGAAAAGAAAATAGAAATAGAAGAGGTTCATTTCACCTTCACATGGTGGCTTTCTCATGCAGAGTTCAGATTTCCACATTTGTATCCCTTTAAAGGATTTGATATGCAGAAAAAGAAGAAAGGATGATGGTAAACATTTCATCTTAGAGACACCTGCCGACCACCATATTTCAGAACAAACAGGGTCTTAAAACTTACCTTTGACTGATGTGTTCGGTGGAGGGCCTTCCATTCGCAAGTTCCACGGAGGGTCCCCCTGGTTAGCGAAGTCCCTCATTTTCAGATAGCTAATTGTAAGTCGAATGATGGATGCCTTGTCAAGCTGGCTCGTGATGGCTGCAGGAAGAGGCAACAACTTGGCCAATTCATAGAACTCAAAATTTTCTTTTCCCCGGCGGGAGCGAGCAGCATCTCGGGATTTCTCCTTTCTCAATGCTTGTAAACTGAAATCAAAGGAGTGAAAAACTGATTTTTAGAACATGGGATTCTCTCATCAAACAGAAACCACTTTCTTTGTATTTCCTATTTTTCCCCCAGCAGAAAAGCTACCAAATTCTTCTTCAAAAGTCCAGGGGCCATAGTAAAATGAATTCCAGACAATGTCCACAACCACCATAAATTCTACCTCTGGACTTATACACCATCAACTCAAGTGCAATTACTAAAAAGAGTTTTTTGTTAGGTTTTTTTCCCTCCAGTATGACCATGCATTAAGATACAATCATTGTTTCTAAGACGTAAGATTTACAGGTGATGCTTGATGTTTTCAGCTACACACAATTTAAAAGACTGGGCTTGAATTCACATATCTATTCTCAAGCTAATGATTATGTTCATTTAACTGTCATCACTACAGAATCTTAACCCATGAAAAGGACACATTTTTTTTAAAAATGTATTTCAATTATCATCTTGGAAAAAAAGGGGAAACACACACAATTCACAGAATCAACAAATAAAATGATGTGCTTCCAGGCCTCAAGAATGATCAAGACCTTCAGTCAGATAAAGAAAGCATCCTATTAAAACTGAAGATTTCAATGGAACTTTATAAGTGAGCTGGTAATTAGTTGATAAGCGAATGCTTTCATTCCTTATTAATGGACATACATGAGGAGATGGATAGATTTTCTGAAATACTAGAGAATAAAGAACATTGCCCCGAAAAGTCAAACTTTAAGATAATACAAATTTCATGTTGAAAGATAAAGCCCTGTATGGGTTATTAAAATTTATAAAAATTATAGACATATTACTTCACAGAAGAGGCAACAGATGGAATCTGGCATTTTCCTTTAACTATTCATGTGTATTTCTGTTTGAAGTTTGCTCACATTGCTGAGGGCAGATTTTGGCACAACTGAAGTTGTGTATGAGCATCAGACCAGAGAATTCCACCCACTTGGAATTGCTGTTTTGTTTCTGACAAGAAATACATTTAAAATCAGACCCTGATGAGAAGGAATTGGGCAATAGTTACAATAGCCAGGCACTATTAAAATCATTTGTAAGTATCTATTTTATTAGACCCTGAAGGCACTTTCAATCTTTGAATCTAGCATTCTGCTTTCCCACGGTAAAACAACAAGAAAGAGACAGATAAAACCAAGGAAGGAAGCGAGGCCAGAGGACTAGAACAAAATGAGTTCAGAGTGTGGCTCCAATCTCTATTAGTATAATATGGACAATAACATTCCATATCACGTTACAGCATACCTGATACTACTCGTGGTGTAAACACTGTATTAAGTGCAGACACTCAAAATATCTGATTTAAGTACCACCATGATGCACTGGTCAAAAACTTGCTAGCCTAGTATCCTAACCAGTTTCATGTTCGCTCTATTAATACAATGTTCGACACCAGTAACTAATGTATTCATCGGAACTAGAGAAGTCAATGCTATCATTTTCAAAGTCACAGCAGTCTCAGGTGACAAGTCTTTGTCTCTGGATGTCTCAGGTGATAACGTGAGGCAGAAACATTGCTAATTTACACGGGAAAGACGTTATGCTACTTATTCCCCAATATCTTTGCTGGCCTCCACTCAGTTTTATAAATGCTCAATTTTGACTTGTTGAAAATTATGTGACTGGAGAGAAGCCTACCAGCAGGATCCAGGTTAACATCATAAGATAAAAGAATGATTCATATCCCTCCCTTTATAGAATAAAAGCAATCTATCTAACACCATTTAAGTCACCTGTGCCCAAAAAACTGTCTCTTCACATGTGTTCTCTACCACGCGTAGAGCACAGTGGTTCAAGTTCAGTGCTTTGCTCTTTTTGTGTCCTTGGAATGAAATACTACTCCAGAAGGTGGGATGAACGTACTTTTTTTGGTCCAGTAAAGTGACTATGATGGAGCTCCAAAGCAGGGGTTGCAAACGTGAGGGCTTTCAGGGTTAAGTCAGGGAATGTCGATGAGTGAAGCAGCCTGATAGTGACCATAAGAACTGGAGGACAACACATAGCTTCAGTGGACTGCAGCTCTGGGGTAAGGCACGCAGGGCGTTGCCAGATTTCTGGTGTCTCTATTTCCAGAGAACAAAAGTGATTTTTACTTGGCATTTCCAATTTCATATTATGCTTTAATTTCATGTTGGCTGATTAAAGTTTTTTTAAAAAATATGTAAGCCAAATAAATATGTCATTTGGTAAATAATGGAGCAGGGACTCCTTTTTACACTTTGATAACAATTTGGGAGACCATTTTGAAGGTAGGTTTACATGAATTCTATGTGTACTTTTCCTTTATACATGTCACTCAAATGATCACAAATCATTTGTTATCGAATTAATATTACGAATATTCATGCTAGTAATTTCTCTATTCAACTGAGTAGAGGATTAGGCAACTGTTCTGAAATTGATATTAATTTTCATTGATAATTTTCCTTATCAACGATCTAAGGGGAAAATAAATACTAATCCTATGGGGAGAAAAGCCCAAGATTCCAGGGAGCAACCCGGGGAGCTCCAAAAGCTAGTAGAGGGGAGATGGCATCTTATATCAACTCGGGGGAAGGGAGAACATTGACACTGCTGCCTAAACACTGCCCTCGGACATGTGACTTTTCTAAAATAGTCCTGGGCAGAACTTACTTTACATGTTTCTCCCCCACCTACTTGTTTTTCTCTTCTCCACAGCCTCCTCCCCCTGTTAACTCTAACACACACACACACAGTTCCTTTACTGGGATAATCTTCTTGGCCATAATCTTAATGACAAAGGGTTTCCATGACTCCCACATCACATCATTATGCAGCCATCATAGTTCAGAAGACTTTCAGAATGATAGCATTGGGTCTGTAATAAGTAGTAATTGGTTTTGAGGGCAACAGCAATAAAATACAGTCGAAGAATTATAAAGGTTGTAGAGATGTTGATAGAACAGATGAAGCTAAAGACCTTAAGATAATGACACAGATTGTGGATTAATCTTTTGTCTGCTTTTGAGAAAGGGGAGCCTAGTTATAAACAATTCTCAAACTGAATTAAGGACTACATTAAAACCTAAGATAAATGTTGTATTTGTACATTCTGTTCTAAACCAAAATAAATATGGTTGTATTTATAGAATACTAAAAAAAGGGTGGATTGGTTGTACATAAGTAAAAATATTATGGTTCCAATCTCTGTCACATTAAAAATGATTAAACTTTAGTAAGTTACTCCCTGGGCCAAACTTCCTGCTGCTAATACTCTTCCACTTAGCTCTGGATAGCCGAAAGAAGAGACTCCTCCTTAATACCGGGTGAGGTCAGAATGGCTATCATCAATAAATCAACAAACAGCAAGTGATGACAAGGTTGTGGAGAAAAGGGAACCCTTGTGCACTGTTGGTAGGACTGCAGATTAGTGCAGCCACTATGGCAATCATTATGGAAATCAAGTCAAAGATCTGGAAATGGAACTACCATATGACCCAGCAATTCCACTCTTGGGTATCTATCCAGAGAAACCCAACATGCAAATTCAAAAAACTATATGCACCCTTATGTTTACTGCAGCACAATTCACAATAGCCAAGACTTGGAAACAACCAAAATGCCCATCGATAGATGAGTGGATTAAGAAATTGTGGTATATTTATACAATGGAGTATTACTCGGCTATAAAGAAAAAACTTACCATTTGCAACGATATGGATGGACCTAGAGAACATTATGTCAAATGAAATAAGTCAGATGGAGAAAGACAAATACCATATGATCTCACATATATGTGGAATCTAAAAAACTGAATAAAAGAGTAAACTAAACAGAAATAGTCTCAGAGATATAGAGGAAAAACTGATGGTTGCTAGATGGGAGGGGGGTTAGGATGAGGGATAAGGGGAAAGGATTAGACAGCACAAATAAGTAACTACAATATTGCCATGGGGATATGAAAGACAGTTCGGGGAATATAATTAATAATATAAAGATTTTGTAGGGTGTCAGATGGACACATGTCTTGTTAGGGAGACTACTTCATGGACGGTGTAGATGCCTGACCACTGCACTGTACACATGAAGCTGAAGCTGAAGCTGAATAATACTGAATATCAACTATAATTTATAATAAAAATATATATATATATATATATATGATCATGGGATATGTGGTATAGCATAGGAAACAGAGTCAATGGAATTGTAATAATTATATATGATGTCAGAGGGGCAATAGATTGGGGGAGGGGTTATCACTTTGTGAGGACTGAAATGTCTAACTATTAAATTGTTTTGTACATCTGAAGTAAAAAAATCCTCAGAAAATAAAAATTTCAACTCTCTTTGATGAGGATATTATCAATATTTACCACTAATATTTAATCATCAATATTTACCACTGACAACTAAAATCAAATCAACACCCATTTTAAAAGAGAGACAAGAAAATATAGATATATAGAGATAAATAAAATCTACACGTCATATACAAAAGTGTGTTTATGTATATGTGTATGTATATTTGGGGAAAATAAGAAATGATTTTCAGATTTTCCTTAAGGGGTTTCATCTCCCCAGACAAAAGAGTAATAATCTCATATCTAGAATTTCTCCTTATAAGCCTTATAAAGTTAAGTTCCCTCCCCCCTTTTTGTCATTGCTATTGCCAGAATTAATTTATCCTTAACAATTATACTAGGTTTAAATAATATTATTTAATCTACGTTTGTTCTCAACATTTTGAATTTTTACAAGTTTCTAAAGTTATACCTTAGGTATAGATCACAAGCAATCAAAAAAATTACTGGTAATGACATTGCTTGTTGAATGTAAAGTGATTTTTTAGAAATCCTCCTATGTATTTTAAGCCCCTTTGGAAGGTTGTATGTTTTGTGACAAAGACTCCCGATAAAGGGCTTAGAATACCCATGCTGGCCATTTGCAAGCATTGTGATTCTAAGTCACAAAGTTGAGCCTCAATTTTGTATCTTATAAAATGAGGATGACAAACAAGGCATTTTTGGCAAATCACCTGGGACCATTACAATGACACAAGATAATTTCCATGGTAGTATATGGTGAACTATAAAGGAATAAACTCCTCAGAAAATTCTAAATTTAACAATTAAGATACTTTTTTAACTCAAATGAGGTAGGGTCCACTTCAGAATTTAACAACAGAGAAGAATTTTAAAAAGTTGGAAAGTCTTAAGAATGCCCAAAATATAGTCAACCCATCCCTAAACTTCCTTGGAAGCTCAGAGGTTAGGAGTGTGGGCTCTGAAGCCAAACTGTGGGTATTCACATAATCATACAATTACTAGCTCGGCAACCTTGGGTAGGTATCTCAACCTCTTTAGTCTTCAATTTCCTCATCTGGAAAATGGACACTTTAATGGCATCTACTTCATAATATTCTTCAGAGGAGTAACTGAGCAAATGTATGTAAAGTGCTAAATAAATGTCTGCCATATTGTAAACATTACATAAGCATTAACTTTTATTATAATAAATGCAAAACTGATCTAGGAAATAAAGCCCACCTATTTTAATCCTAGTACCTCATCTGATTACCACCCTATCTCTCCATAATTCTTTACAATCTTCTTTCACCAAGCTTTACTCCCACCATTTTTTATTCTATTAATAGTTACAATTTCTATAATTCCATATACCTGTTTGTTTCCCTCAATGTCCTCTCCGACTCCTTTCTCTACTGCCACTTACGACCTTCACTTTAGTAAATTTAATTTCCTGTGTAATGACAATAAAAACCAAACCAAGGAAAATAAAATCAAGGGCATAACTTCTGTTTGGCAACAGCTTTAAAACTGCCTATTTTTAAAATTCCTACCAGGTTCTCTCAAATCATAACTATTACTTTCATTAAGTTCTGTCTGATGGCTTTCTCAGTATGTCTCCCACACTAGCGGAAGGTAGAGGTTTAAGAGCATGGATTGTGGAACTGAACTGTCTGTATTTAAATTCTGGCTCTCTAAGTTATTGATTATGTAAATATGAGCAAACCATTTAACTTATTTTGCCTCAGTTACTCTCATCAGTGAAATGGGATGATAATACTCTCTCCTTCATAAGGTTCTTGTTGGAATTAAATGAAGTGAGTTATTTTTGTAAAATATTTACAGTGGTGCCTGGTGCATAGTAATACTATATTAGATGTGCGGAATGAAAAATCTAAGCTCACTTCACACTGAATGTTCTGTGCTTTGAGGTCCACAATGTTCATTTACGATGTACTCTCTGTTCTCACCAATATGATTTCTATTCACTTGTTCTGACATATCACATGCTGTACTTAAGTGAAATAAAATTTGTTTATTGCAGAGATACTGATTTTTCATTATAGTTCTCCTTATGCCTATGGTTTATATATTGTATAACTCAGATGTGCTTGCTGAGTTGTTCAAATATGAAAAAATATGTTTCATTAAAGAGAAAATAAAAGTTTAAAAATAAATGATTTTCTATACCAGGAATAGGTAAGTGGCCATTTACTAGTTCACTCAAGTAGAAAAAAAATGGTTAAGTTGCAAGACAAGCAATTTTGTTTATGTATAAAAATGAACATCCGAACACCTGTTGAAAGAATGGATTATTCAGGAAGATTGTAAAAACTTTATGGAAGACTTCAAAATTGCTGATAATTATTAGTCAGGAAGAGTATATGTGTACTAGTAGCAGAAAGATGATCTTTTAAAATATCTTCTAAAGTATCACAAATCTAAAAGCTTTCCTTGATGTCAGGCATAGCCCTAAATCCAGGACCATGGAGAGCTCACCCAGAATATCTGGTGATGGGGAAATGAGGAAGTGCAACCACAGCTTTTATTACTTTGGTGTTCACATTGGGGGTAAGGCTGAATCATGAAATTCTACTTGAGCCAGAAATTAGCAAAAATTTTTTTCAAAGGTATAAAAAGCTAAAGAACAGGCACAGCCACTATTAGAAAACCAATATTATGAAAATGACTCAGGATTTACAATGTCTATGAAGCTACCACGGAGCTGGATAACAGTGCTAATTATTTATTGGACCACTTGTCCACGGTGGACAAAAGAGATAACTTTAGATTTGATGACTCATTAAATTAAGAGAGCCAAATTATCGTTTGTGGCTGATCAAATTTAGCTTTGCCAAATTGATCACTTTGGTTTCCTTCTTCACGTAAATAATAATGATGATTACGGAAGTAATATAGCTGAGATCTACAGAGGATAACAAAAAGCAAAAGTAATAATCGTCACAGAGGAACAATAGAAGAAATCAACTTAATCCAATGTTTCTTCTCAGATGACTTCTTCATAGCCACTTTTAACAGTTTTTTTAAAAATACAATTTATAATTATATTTGTAGAACAGCTTCTGATATGGACATTATTGATAGATCCACACTATCTCTACAAGAAAATTCTCTCTAAGCCTAAGTTTTAACACCTTCATGGAAACTTTTGGAATACAGTGACCAGACTTTATCAAAGAACACAGCAGACTTTGGTCATCTAACTGTAGGGAAAAGGAAAGGTAGGGTGAAAACCACTTTAAATTTTACCTTCTTAAAGTACTGCTAAGGAGTCAGACTGGCAGGCTTTTATGGATTTTCCTACTTGTTTTGCTTAGGAGAACCCAGCACTACAGACTTCTACTATTTATCAATTAATCTGGCATGCAGCCTCAAAGGGAGAAGGTCGACCTGTATTAAAAATGCAGCCATCAAAAATTCATCAAAGGCTGCCGCATATTAACTCATGAACCTTTGAACACCTGCATACTTGAGAGATCACTGGTCATAGTGAATGGTGCGATCTATAGTTACTCCAGTACCTGCTCCTACTCTGACATGAGCTGAATGAGGAGGCTTCCCAGGGAAAGGGTGAAGATTCCATAAGCACTGCTTGCCCTTCCTTCATTACATTCAATAAAACAGCCCACCACACACTGACATCACAGAGTTCAAACTCAATCAAATCAGCCTACTACAAAGAAAAAAAAATCTTTAAGGAGTATTTTTTCCCCCAATGATTGTAAATATCAGACTTCTTACAAGGTATTATAATTGAGAAATACATAAACAACAATTATCTGGTAGGATTATGCACAACAGAGCTCGCAAATTGAAGTTTTTTAATGCTCTCCAAGAAAAGGTAATAATTCCAGAAACCTCCCTTTAATGTGTGAAGAAAGCAGGATTGTATATGCTAGAAGTTAAAACTGGAACCTTCAAGTTCAAGGTAAGAATTCTGCTGCTTAACTAATGCACTGCTCATAGCTGTCATCATTAATTTATGTTAGCCTCTGTAAACATCAAGAGTATAATAGGCCAATTTCACAACTAAATATAGATGCACATTTTGGCCTTATATAAATGGCAGACTGCTGCCGTAGATCATCGCTGCAGAAACACGTCAGTGAAGATGCACTGTTTGATGGTCTGATGCTCACACAATATATAAAACCAGTTGTAATGGTTGTTTGGAAGCAAAGTGTAACACAGCAGCGAAATTTCATTTGTTCCACAAACTCAGGATATATTAAGCTTGGCTGACAAAGACTGTTTGATGTGCTAAATCAGGTTGACCTTCATTCTTGCTTTATTTTTCTCATTGAACATGTGAAATGACCATTATTTTTCCACATGTAAGAAAAGATCATGAAATTGATTGCTTAAAAAGTGTCAGAAACACCTGCAACTGCTAACATTTGACAAAGTATCAAAATCAAGATGCGTTCTTAACATTTTGAAACTAAGATATATTCTGATTCAATAACCATGAACCATTTTTGACTTGTGGTAAACCAGATTAAAAGAGTAATTAAAGCCATTTAAAGGAATGCCTTTCCTCATCTTCAGAAAAATGCCTTGTGTATGTTTGAACTTAATAATTCAATTAACTGGTTTTAGCCAATGAGGGTTTTCATTCTTAACACTTTAAATAAGGGTTTAATTCCAGAATGAGTCATTAGAATAGTAATAAAGAAAGCTGAGAGGTCTGCACAATCCTTTTCAACCAATGTTCACCTTGATTCAAATAATCCTTGAATGAACCACAGCAAGACCAAACTATTCATTGTATGTTGTGGTGTCTGCCAAAAACCTCATGAATCAAAGTGTTTTGTTCTTCAGTTTCCCGCAGAACTTTATGCTATACAACCGGCAGTTCCATAATAATGGAAAAACTGCAGCTTTATCAAGCAATTTCCCTCCACCCAATAAACATCACGTTACCTTGGAGCAACTTGTATATTTCACACCTCAAATTTCTATTTACCAAATCAGCTAATCACTTCACAATTGAAGTCAGAACAAAAAAAAATTATCAATTAAAGTGGTTGAAACTCCTGCAAATTATCATTTAGGAATGAAGTAATTGCTTTCATCAGGGCAGAAAAGCCCGCCAGAACAGAAATGTCACTTTAGATTAGTGTTCCCACTCCTGAAGCTATGGATGACACAGCTGATATAAGACTAAATGCCAAGACCAATCAATTGCTTTTGTGGCTCTGCTCTGAGCTGCTGTAAAAGGGGCCATTTTCTAGGATCTACTCTTCATTATAGTAAATGCTATCTCCTTGGTAACATAATTCCATTTCTCATAAATTCTGTCTGAGAGCATTGTCCTAACAATGGATGTTTGTGGAAAAGAATGCTGTTGGTTTAATGCACAGAATTAAGTGTGAATGGCTGTCAAACTACTATAGTTTACTAGTTCTTAAACATAAATTGAAGTCTTATACATTAAAAAAATTCTTGGGAAGAAATGAATGTGCTGAACAAGGGTAAGATCCTGTATTTGAAGGTTCTGTGTTATTGGTTTAGAATTTTTACTATTCTAGTGTTTATCTGTCCTGTACATTAAATCAGTCAGCTAACACCAGAGGTAGGTGAACACTTCACTTACTTTCTCAGCAGTGTAGTTTGCAAATGTGAAAGCTCAGAAGAAAATATGGACTCATTAGGCAACTGCATGCGATTTGTCAATAGCCAGAACTGTGTTAAAAAAAATAATAAATAAATAAAGTGTTCTTTGAGCTGAGCCCTTCCTGGAAAGCATCCAGATCTTAATTTGTATTGTTCATCCCCCTGAAGTTACAAGAATCTGGGTTGCAGGCTCCAATTAAAAGGAAATTGAAGAAGCTAATATAGTGAGAAAGCAGCAATTCCCTGCACTGCTCTCTTCAGGTCTGAGGATTAGAAAGAGATTCAGGATCACAGGTCTTTGGCCGACATGGGATAATGGCATTCCCATCCTGTTGATCACACATGTGAAACCTCCATTAACAGTAACAGGGGCCATGAGCAAACACTGAAAGTCTACTGCTAAATATTGGAAAGGGTCAGAGCATCGCGGCTGAAAGGCAAAATGAGAGAGGATGGTGGGCACCCTGGGACAGCAGGACCTTTTACTGACCATCCATAGGGCAACTGCTGGAATAGCTACCACTCCAAGGAGCTATAGTATTAATTTTCATAATCTCAATAACAGGAAAGTACACATGTTGTTTCTGCTTTTTAAGTTAATTCAGTACCACCAATGAACAGCATGCAGCTTAACGTAACAATACTAAAAGCTAATGTCTTTTTTAAATTATTTTCTTTACTTCAGTTACAGTTGACATTCAATATTATTTTATATTAGTTGCAGGCGTACAGCACAGTGGTTAGACATTTATGTAATTTATGCAGTTTTTCTCGGTAAATCTAGCACCCACCTGGCACTATGCATAGTTGTTTCAACACTACTGACTATATTCTCTATGCTGTACTTTACATCCCAGTGGCTATTTTGTAACTGCTAATTTATACTTCTTAATCCCTTCACATTTTTCACCAAGCTCAACCCCCTCCCACCTGACAACCATAAATTTGTTCTATCTATGAGTCTGTTTCTGTTTTATTTGTTCATTTTGTTCTTTAGATTCCACATATAAGTGAGGTCATATAGTATTTGTCTTTCTCATTCTGACTTATTTCTCTTAGCATAATGCCCATACATGTTGGTCCATCCATGTTGTTGCAAATGGTTAAGATTTCATTCTTCTTTATAGCTAATATTCCTTTGTGTGTGTGTGTATTTATCTATCTATCTATAGATATATATATCTATATCTATCTATATCTATAGACAGATAGACAGATAGATAGATAGATAGATATAGAGATATACATATACACACCACCTCTTCTTTATCCAATAGTCTATTGATGGGTGCTTGGGTTGCTTCCATATCTTGGCTATTGTAAATAGTGCCGCAATGAACATAGGGATGTTCTTTTCTATATGTCTTTTCTAATTAGTGTTTTGAATTTCTTCAGATAAATACCCAGAAATGGAATTGCTGGGTCATAAAGTAGTTCTGTGTTTAATTTTTTGAAAAACCTCCAAACCATTTTCCATAATGGCTGCACTAATTAGCAATCCCACCAATAGTGTGCGAGGGTTCCCTTTCCTGCATCTGTTGATATGATCATATGATTTCATATTAATTGATTTGCAGATATTGAACCAACCTTGCATCCCAGGAATAAATCCCACTTGATCATGGTGTATGATCTTTTTAATGTGTTGCTGAATTCGGTTTGCTAATATTCGTTGAGGACATTTGTGTTCTTCAGGGATATCAACCTATAATTTCCTTTTTTTTTTCTAATGTCTTTGTCTGGTTTTGGAATCGGGGTAATGCTGGCCTCATAAAAATGAGCTTGAGAGCTTTCCCTCCTCAATTTTTTGGAACTGTCTGAGAAGGATCAGTGTTAACTTTTTTTTGCATATTTGGTAAAATTTACCTGTGAAGTTACACAGTCCAGGTCTTTTGTTTGTTGGGAGTTTTTTAACTACTGATTCAATTTCATTAGTAGTAATCAGTCTGTTCAGATTTTCTGTTTCTCCTTGATTCAGCCCTGGAAGATTGTATGTTGCTAGGAATTTATCCCTTTCTTCCAGATTGTCCAATTTGTTGGCATATAACTGTCCATAACATTTTCTTATGATCCTTTGTATTTCTGTGGTGTCTGCTGTCACTTCTCTTTCATTTCTGATTTTATTTAACCAGAGTTGATGAGTCTGGATAAAGGTTTATCAATTCTGTGTATCTTTTCAAAGAACCAGCTCTTGGTTTCATTGATCTTTTGTATTGTTTTTTAAAACTCTATTTCTGCTCTTATCTTTATTATTTTCTTCCTTCTACTCACTTTTGGCTTTGTTTGCTTTTCTCTTTCTAGCTACTTTAAGTGTAAGGTTAGATGGTTTATTTGAGATGTTTCTTGTTTCTTGAGGTAGGCCTGCATTGATATGAATTTCCCTCTTAGGACTGCTTTCACTGTGTCCCACAGATTTTGGGTCATTGTGTTTTCATTTTAATTTCTCTTGAGATATCTTTTGATTTCTTCCTTGATTTCATTGTTGACCCACTCATTATTTAGTAACATGTTATTTAGCCTCCATGTGTTTGTGTTTCAGTTCTTATATTGTAAGTGATTTCTAGTTTCACACCATTGTAGTCAGAGAAGAAGCCTGATATGATCTCAATCTTCCTAAGATTTGTTTTGTGGCCTAACATACAGTCTATCTTGGAAAACGTTTCATGTTAAAAGCTAACATCTTTGAATGCTTACTATATTTTAGCCAGCATCTAAATGTTTGAAACATTATCTCATTTAATTCATGGTTGCTAATATCAACAATGAGGGTGAAAAGAGTAACAACTATGAAAAGCAGGTAATCTCTGCTGGATAAATTTTAAACTAAAAACAGTGTTGCTGTCAGCCCCTCATTTGGGGCTGGAGTCACTGTATGAGTTTTGCACTTTCCATCCAACTTTCTGCACCCATCCCCGAAAACTGGGCAATTTCTAGTCTCAGGGAGAGCTTTCCCTGAATTCTCGAGTTTCAGTGCTAAAAGCAGAAAAGTCCTGGGAAAACCAGGACAGTTGGTCACCCTGGAGCTATTACTGCCCCCATCTCACAAATAAGATCAAAGCACAGAGAGGGAAAGTAACTTGCCCAAAGTCAGTGGAGTTGGAACTTGAACCTGGGCAAGATGACTCAAGTAATCCTTCTCACCACTGTACTGCATGGCCTCCACAGGAATAAGTCTTCACAAGTTCCCTTTCCCTATTATATTTATATAACAATTAAGTCACTGATAAAATCTTATTTGATGTATAATCACCCATATAAATTTCATAATAATTGTTATGAAAACATTAATTCTTTAATGAAATGTCCAAAAAATTTTTTAAAAACCTATTTTTCAGGCTTATAAACACATTCCAATTTGGAGAAGATGATTTGCTGTTAATTGCTTTAAGTCCCAAACTAAATTGCTTTGGAATTCAAATTCAAATGACCTTTTCTAGAAGTAAATTTCATTTTTTTCTTTTAATTTTCTTTAAGTGTGATTTCAAACACTTTTGAAAGCACAACTAAGTGGAAGAAAGCTTTTGAAAACTTTCAAGCTTGATAGGAGAAATTTGTAAAGAATAAAGCATGCTTTGACAGTTTGAAGATCTTTAAGTTAAGAAAAATGAAATTATGGTTATGTGAACATGGCAAAAATAACACATACATTTACTTGACATCAGTGAACACATCATTGTACTATAACAGCCTGCAGTCCTTTGTGAAATAGAGATAATTAAGTAAAATGGTCATCCTTTCTTTAAACACTACATTTGGGGATATAGGTCCATCAGTTTTAAGAGACTATATTCTCTATTCCCATCTATCTATTTTTTTTAATTCACATACTTTTACTTCTCCTTTCATCAAGTCTCCAAAAGCACAGTGTATGGTTGCTGGGAGTGTAAACTGTTACAATTTCTAGAGAACACTTTGGCCAATACCTATCCAAACGCTTAGAAATTTGTCTTCTTATAGCCCAACCTGGCTTAGATGTGAACAAATATATTGCTAAAATAGTATTCACTGCATTTTTGATAAATAAACTTTAGAAAAATATGAAATATTCTCAAATTACCGAACAAGGATGTTGAAGAAAATCTTCAATGTCTTGGAAAATGTTTTGCAATATGTGAAGCGATAAAAGGCAGTGTATAAATCATCATGTAAGTGGGATCAAACAACTGTATAGCAATATATATATATATATATATATATTAGAGATAAAATATACCCAAACCTGGATTAAAGTCCCATAAACTAAAATATTAAGATCGGTTATTTCTACATGGGAGAAATTCCATGTGTGTGTTATGGTGAGCACCAAACTGAGGCAAACTGAGGCAAGAAGGAGAAAGAAAAGTAAGGAGCCTGTCCCACCTCTCTTTGTTAATCATACATACTCAGACATCAAATCACCATAAATCCTATAGGTCAGATAGAGACATCACAATAAGGGACAGGGGAAATCTTTCTAATGAGAAATCTCAGAGCTTCACATAATTATTTTAACTATTTACTAGACCTGTGTGTTTATGTATTATCAGGAATACAAAAATGTAAACAGTCAATGCTCCAAAGAGAACGTAGAAGAGATCACAGAGAAAAGATTCAAGAGGACAGGGTACCTACAAATTAAGATGAGACAATATCTTTCTACAAGTTTCAGAATGACTGAATAAGATAGTCATCTAGAGACGTCTTCTGAAATTCAATAAAATTTTTGGAACCACTGTTTTCCTACAGCTAAATCTTTTCCACTTCTGGGTATGAGTTTTCTTTTCTTTTTTTTCCTTTTTATGTATATATGTATGTGTGTATGTATGTATGTGTGTGTCTGTGTGTATGTGTGTATTTACTTATTTATGTATTTTAAAAAAAAACAATTTTTGTTTGATATATATGTGTGTGTGTGTGTGTGTGTGTGTGTGTGTGTGTGTGTGTGTGTGTATGTAAAGAAGCATACCTGCTTCCCTTACTGGGGCATCTGTGGCCTTCTCACCTCTTTCTAGCTCTATGCGCCTAGTCTCTGGCAGCATCCTTTCCCTCCTGAATGGAGGCTGACAGCTCAGGTAGAAGAGATGGCCATGATGTCTATGAACAGAGTCTGCTACTTTATAAACTGATCAGATGAGCATAATTCTAGTCAATTTCACTCACAGCGGGTAGAAGCAAGAAAAACATTCCTATGTAAGTCACCACTGTTCTTCATCTGCAGCTTCTAGCTCTGACTGTACAGTAAATCTCAACTGAAAAGCAAACACACACACACACACACACACACACACACACACACCCTCCTGGGGTGCATCCCAGGGCAGACATGCTATAATCCGTATAGCTCCACCACTATCCCTGTATATCTGATAGAGTAAGGAGAGGTGTCTGCCCAACTGTAGGCTATAATTTTATTGATAGACTCTGATGACATTATAAAATCCATAAGGGCAAAGAGCAAGTGATTTGCTCATGTCACTAGAAATCCAATACAAAATTACATCTTTCATTTAGAAACCTTTTTGGAACTTTTTAAAATTAATAATGATGCATGGTTATCAATACTGGTATTTCGACCATGATGACAAGGGAAGGAAACAGCATCAAGCCAATGTCCACAGAGACAAAACCCAAAATTTTTCAACTGCACATGGACAAGTTCAGATTTTTACAAAGCTCTATACAAATTGTGAGATATGTGGTGAGCCGAAAATGAGAGCGTATTTGACTTACAAAGGTTTCTACAAGCATTCATTACGTGCTACTAGGTGCTAAATGTAGGTTTAGATCTTAACATGCAAAATCAAGTTTAGGTCTTTTATATTGCTCAATACACATGAGCTTGCATGAAGTCCTGAACATTTTGTGCAAGAAAAGCAGGAACAAGGAAAATAATGCCTCTTTATTCCATGTCCATGTGCTCAGCTCTCACATGAGCGCAACAGGTATTGTGTGTCCTCATTTGAATAGCACAGATTTAGGTGAGGGGCCTATATTCTCTGAAGATCCAGCCATAAGATCCTCTTGTCCTCTTGTGGGCTGAAGGTCATATGGAAACATGTCAATGCCAAGGAAATTCTACTACTACTACTACTACTACTAGAGAGAGAGAGAGAGAGAGAGAGAGAGAGAGAGAGAGAGAGAGAGAGAGAGAGAGAGAGAGAGAGACTAAATTTCTGTTGAAAACCAAAGGGTTTCCTTCCTCTCTGTGTTCAAAATACTTGTATTCCTAGGCAGGAGGAGGCTAACTAGCCATCAAAGACAGGTCCATCTTAGCACTTCATGCTCTCAGTGGGAGGTCCTGGATAGAACCAATGTGTGCAATAAAAGTGATTTTTAAGCAGATCTAGACTAAAGTAATTGACAAATCCTCTATAAAATAGAGTTAATTAGGAAGGTACAGGTGGGTCCACATAAGGAAGCTATTCAATGTAAGCAAAATATGACTAAGAAAATCAGTTATTCATTACAATAAAATACTGATCAGTAAGTTGTGAGACCCAGTGCTGGGCCAACCTCTGCTACTAATAGGTGCATAATTCCAGAAAATACATTTAATTTCTCTGGTTGTATGTTTTCTAATCTGAAAAGCAAGAGCATTGTTCTCTAGAATATCTTTCCCCTTAAAGATTCTATTTTCGCTTGTGTTTTTGTCACATAACATTGGTGAACTACTGGGGAAGATGTCTTATGTATTAATGCTATTGCCCATTTTACCTACAGCTTTAAAGTGGCATGTGCCCCCTCCCTGACCCCCACTGTTCAGCCTGTTAGTATTGAGTATAGTCAAAAAGGCTTCAATAAGTAAATATACAACCTGACTCTCATATAGGACTCCATGAGGTTTCATGGTTATTAAACTCATGAACGATACATGAAAACTGGCTTAACTAAAATTTCTGATTAGTAACAATGAAATACTCCCATCTCCATTTTTCCAAAGGAAATTCTGGGACTTTTCCATAACTGACAAAGCAGAGCACACAAGTTAACCTTGAGTTACAGTTGATAATGAATATCAGCTGGCTAAGCTGAAAGAACAGTTTTATGTAAAGGTTATAGCTTTGTTTTAAACATACTTTTTTCTTTTTTTTTTTTTTACTGGTGGGTGGGAGACATTCAAATGATGGGAAACTTGCATTTTTAAAGTCTGCCTGTTTACTCTCTCCGTACAGTACAATGCCCTGGAACATTCCTACAGAATGTCAACCACCTGGATCAAGCAATCAGCAAACACATGTTGGCTGCTGTCCAGCATCAGGCTAAACCCAAATCAATCAATAATCTATATCTGGCGAGCACCAGTATTTTTGGCACTGTACAGACACAAATTCAATACCCCTATCTGTCACCAAGGTATGTAACATTTATACTGCTTTGTAATCTGTTTGCATAGCTGACTCCATCGTCTTCCAAAATACAGGCTCAGATCCCAAGAGATGCGCTGTTCTGCAACTGACCTGAAAGCAACCACCACGTCACCTTCAAAACCCATTAAGCCATTGAAAACATCACTAGCCAAAGAAGTGATGTGACTACAACATTCCACCGAGTAACTCATGCCTTTGTAACTTGCTCAGAGGTATGTGACTATTGGAATCATATCAGACTGCATTATTCTTTAATTGACACATAAATCTGATTTGCTATTAATAATACTTACTATACCCACACACAACATAAGCAGGCCCCAATATGTAATGTCTGAAATGACTTTAAATACTAAGAAAAAAGCAGCAAGCCCTATGAACCACATGTTAAATAAAAATGAAATCTCCTTTCAATTGAAATGTGGGGAGAATTTTAAAGAGCATAAACAATGTTTACATTAATTTCACTTGAACTTTTGCAGGCTGGAGTAGCATATTTTGAGCAACTCACAGTCTGGATTTGTGAGTGAATAATATTTAGCTTAAAGTTTTGGAAAGCCCCAAACTACAAGTATTTGAAGTTGGGGTGAATGAAGGTGGAAGCTTAAATGGGAGAGACAAAAAGAGAAAAGGAAGTACCTTTACAAAGAGCTATTATACCTGATCGGCTCCATGCAAGACAGTTGAAATGTGAGCTTCAGTATTCAAAATAGAAAGGATACAATCATATGTCTGGTTAACTTACAGGAAATAGTTCCAGAGACAATTTTACACTAACTACAGTGATTTGGGCAATTTTTAAAAATAATACCAGCCAATTTCTCTCCATTATACTCTGCTGGCAGAAAATAAA
This sequence comes from Hipposideros armiger, assembly GCF_001890085.2. Taxonomy (NCBI): domain Eukaryota; kingdom Metazoa; phylum Chordata; class Mammalia; order Chiroptera; family Hipposideridae; genus Hipposideros; species Hipposideros armiger. The sequence goes on along the minus strand of NW_017731615.1, from coordinate 1,368,780 downwards.
ACATTTTTCTTTGAAATGATTGCCTTTGGTTTTGTTAAATCATGCATTCTGTCAACATGTGGTCACCATTTTTACATGATCTTTCTGCTTCCCTAGAAAAGAATGAATTCACAGTCTGAACCCTGATATAAATATGTAATCTTACAACTGTTAAGGCTTCTTCTATTACTGCAAAATGAAGAGATGAGAAATTGATGTGGTATCAAAAGAAATGAAACAACAAAAAAAAATGACCAAATAAGTATAAAACTTGGATTCTTGCATCTACTTCATAGCTAAATGAAGAAAACATTTGTGCTGATCGTTTTTCTTACCATAACACAAAGAGAATGTATGAAGTTCATGATTTTAAAACCAATTTGAAAACTCTATTTATGTCAAGAGATGCATTCTAGCAACTGTGCTATGGCTAGCAAAAGGTTAGAGGAGCAGAGGTTGTAATAAAGTCTTAAAATAAGAAAGACGTTATCTTGTCATTAAAGACTTTTGGGGTACAAATGTAGAATGCCTGGGCTGTAATTGCTTCCACTATGTCATCCACCAGGATGGAGATCCTTATCTTCAACCTACAGCCTGTACATTTTTAAAGCTAAATTCTTTTGCAAAAAGCATAGATATCTGTTGTGTGGCTGCCCCTCTTAGTCTTTGTTTAGTTAGACAGTGAGAGTGTACGTCCTTTCTAAGATAATCACTGCAATGTTGCTGTCCCCCAGTAGCCACGGTTACCTAGAGGGGACCATGAGAAAGCATCCTTGACAATGTTTGGTTTTACTTGACCCAATAGCTGGGACCTATAGTGAGTGCATCTCAAACTAATTTATAGGAAAAAAAAATAGTTAATCCTAAGAAAAACAACTAACTGAGATACTTCAAATGGGTAAAGAGAAAAACATTTTCAGATAAACCTTAAATTGGAAAGAAATATAAAGGGTCAAAACCAAATGAGAACTTTGATACATGAAAGATATGGCAAAGGAGAAAACTCTAACACCCAGAAAGAAAGTACTAGCAACTTGACCGGACTTAAAATGGATGTTTTAAAGGTATAGGTATTGGCGACAGTCGTTTGTTTCCTTCCCTTCGGATAGTTAACATGTAAAGGAAGTTAAAATGTAAAGCACGGAGGATGTTACTTAAGAGGAAGTTCTACCACTGAGCAGCAAATGAGGCAAACATTTAGGTAAGATTTCATTTGAGGCAACACTGCTTGTGACAGAATTGTCTGCGTCTCAACAATACAATCTCCTTGTCAGAGGGAAGAAACACTAATGCTACTTCTTTGTCAAGGTAAAAGTTCAGGTTACTAGAATCCAGTCGGAACTTTCAACTAGCCAGAATGATGTTTGTAGTCTTACCTTCTTGAGGAAGGAGAACACAAGGAAATCAACCAAAACAGCAAACGTAACAGATTTGTTTTTGCTTTTCCATCAACTACAACCTCTCAGATTTTTGTAAAGTAGATCACATTTACCCCGGTTTCCTTCACTGTCCACAAATCTGTTCTATAGTGACTGACTTGGTTCAGGGGGAAAAAAAAAAGTGACCTGAGTCTTGGCAAAAATCTGAATAATCAAGTAAAGACCCAGCCTCCATCAGGATCCCACTCTCATGGAAGCATGGAGAAGCTCTGATGCCTACAAAGCAGCATAAGCGTGGAGAGAGACCAGCCTTGTCGGCCCTGGGCCTCAGTTTTCTAATTTGCAAGACGGAAGAAAAAAGCACATAGTAAATGTGTCTAAGGCCCCCCTATCAGTTCTAAAATTCTTTTCATTCCAAGAATTTCACCAAGGGGGTTAATACAAAAACAGCTTTTTGCCTACCTTACGAATAACTAAAAGATAACTAGGTAGGATGCTGTATTTTCTAATCTGACATCTAGTAGCAATGCCCTATCATAGCAACGCAGGCATCCCCACTCCTTCCATAAGAAGGGCTTTCCAAAGGCCTGACTGCTGCTCAGCTGCCACATTCTGACAAGGTCACCTGCCAGCATCTACTGTGAAGTGTCAGTCCCTGAGCTGTACCACCTGTTAAATATTTGAACTCACACCCACATCTAAAAGCTATCTAATCTAGTTCACGAGACTGCCTCCTAATCAGGACACTAACCATGTGATCTTCTTTAAAAAACATTTACAAAAATTAAAGAAATTATAGTCCATTGCTTCTCTTTCCCAGTGACCAATTTTAAAAAAAATGAATTTAATCAAAATAACTAATCATTGGGCACTTACTATGTTCTAGGTGCTGTACTAGTTACCTGCTTCATATGGTTGCTCTCACTAAGTCTTTAAACAATTGTATGGCTCTATATCTACCCGTGAGGGCAGAGAGGTTTAACATGGTCACGTGATTTGCCGAAAGTCTTCCAGCTAGTTACTTGCAAAGCCAGGGTTCCATGACAAATTTATCTGTCTACAAAGTGTTCATGTTCAACCAGCATGGCCGACACCTGGCAGATGAGTTGACTGGGACAAAAGAATAGGTAAGGTCTCACCACTGAAGGTACGGGAAGGTTGCTTTTAAATCACATAAGCTACCATTGTAATAAAACCTCATCAGCACATTTAGATGACTTTTAAAGATCCCAGAATTTGATTCTGGGACCTAGGATTGTGGTGGTAAATTTGAGAAGTTTTATTTTTAAAAATTTATGAGTTTGTTTTTTTGTAAATTTGGAAATGAAATAACATGGTTGCATTGTGTGGCCATCTGCCACTCTCATAAGTATCTCTAGCAACAAAAATTGAGAATACTGGTAGTTTTGCTGTGGAGTTAATTGAAGCCTTCCTAAGAATAATTTTAATTCAGTGTTTTAGAGCCAAATTCTGCTTTATGATCCACATTTCACATAGTATTTCTGAAAACTGGAGCAAGCCATAGGTCTGATTGGCATTTTAAAGTCTTTCAGATTAAAACATGATCCAGCTATTTTCTGCTATTATTCATCTAGTGTTGATCCAAAGACCCATGTAAGTGAAATTGGTTTTCCAAATGCAGTGTAGACATGACCTATGACTCTGAGTAAAGATTTGACCCGTACGAATTTAGACCTTTCTATCTTTACTGTTACACTATCTTGTCATTTAATTACAATTATCTATGTTTCCTCTACCTTTAATTATGTAATAAAAATGGCTACATGCTCAAGACATTTATAAGGCTTAACATGTGTTGGGTTACAAAGAACAAAAGCATATTATATATGGCTTTAAATTTCTTCCCAGCACTTTCTTCCATCCAAGGGTCGTATTTTATGATTTTTGCTGATAAATGCCTATTATTTTTAAAGTATTCCCTTAGACCGATCTCACTTTTAGGTTAAGGCAGCAATTCCCTTCAGATAGAGTCTAAAGCACACATTTCAGAGTTCATCAGTTACTCTTTGTGTGTCGTAATTCAGCCATTGTCTCTGAAAAGAGTCAGTTGCTTTCACTAAATTTCATTTTGACCATTTACAAAATGAGAGATAAAAGACTCACCAATATTCTGAATACATTATGTGAATTATGGAAAGACAACAAAGAATTTGGAGGGAAAATCCCTAAGCATCCATTATTATCATAACAAAAATAGCATTGCTATCTATTAGAAAGAGAGGAGAGGGGAAAGAACAAAAGTAATTATCCAAGCTATAATTTGGTCCTGACAACACCGCACCCCTCCTCAGACTAAAAAAAGACTCTATAATGATGAGCTCTAAAGGAGAGTGCCCGAAATGCAGTCTGGGAGGTTGTGTGCCAGTGCCAGAGCAACATCCTAAGACTAACTGCAGGGGCTGCAGCACCCCACATGCTGGAAACACCACAGTCCCACATTGCGTGTCATCTGGTGGGTCCAGGAAGGCATGTAGGGTGTGTGGCAATGCATTCTGCCATGAGCAAAATTAAAATACACATTGTATTTTCTGCTAGTTTCCTTCTTTCCTTTACTTGTTAATCAAATAGCGTCCAACATGAGAAAGAACCAAACAAAGAGGTAAGGATTCAACTCAGAGTATTCCTCTTGAAAATTACAACTATTCTATGGGTTTTTAAAGAAAGGAAACAGTGGTGAACATTCTGCAGTGTGTAATCATACAAATACCAAATCGTAATTTTAGACACTTTAAACTAACATAAGGTTATACTTATAAATATATGTCAATAAAAATATAAACAATATAGAGTAATAAAAAGCAAAAATAAAAGTCCCCAAGCCTCTAAGTCTTTCTGTTCCCAAAAGTGATCATTATGAATTGTTTCTTGGGTATTTTTCCAAAAACGATATACAAGTACCCTCAAAATTACATATATGTAAACTTTATCTTATTTACATGAATAAAATAATCTTCTTCATACTGTTCTGAAACTTGCATATACATGTCTTGGGTCTTCAGCACATATAGGTCTGCCCCAGCCTGATACCCACTACCCAGCGCTTCACTAGATGAATGAAGTAATTTATCCAGTTGCCCATAAAAACATATTTATTTCCAATCTGATATTAGAACAGCACTGAAATAAACATTTCTACACAGCTTCTTGATATATTTGTAGGAATTTGTCAGTAGAGGCAGAACTGCAGGCTAAAAGAATATGCACATTAAAAACATTGATCCACATTTTGCAATATATACAAATATTGAAGCATTATGCTGTATACCTGAATCTAATATAATATGACATGTCAATTATACCTCAATAAAATAGCTTCTCTGCCTTAAAAAAAATAAAAATGACCCAGGGTAGTGTGAACTGCTAGCTCAAAGGAAGCAAATCCAACATCTCCATTTGGGAAAAGAACATTTTTTGATTTGGTTATTTGAGAATGAAGAAAATAATAAAGGTTCATGAATGCACTTGTATTCTAGATAATAAAGAAATGTTCCACTTATATGGTTCTTTGCTTATCTTTGTGCTATAATAGAATTCCACACATTGAATTCAATATTTTTTGAATTATGTGAAATTGAAACACTCCTCCAACTATTTTGACCTACAAAGTAATTAATACGCGTATGAGTGTTAGAAAGGAAGAGTATGCTTCAAAATGTTTTAAAACAATCATATATTACAGGATCCTACAAAGTAACTAAAACATAATGTGTGTAAAAATATAACATAGAAATTGCTAGGGGGTGGCCCACAGACACTCCTTTTTTTTTTTTTTTTTTTTACAAGTATTAACCTAGACCAATTGCCTGAGATAAGAAGTCATGTTAGTGGTCAGAAAAGTCATTGCATGCACTTAGTATTGGGTTGTCGGAAAAGTCATTACATATTTTTTCTGTTTTTCGTTGCAAAAATGTGTCATGACTTTTCCAACAACCCAATAAAATAGCCTCCCTTTTGTGTTCTAAGGCATTTAAATTCTGAAGCTCCACAAGGATAGTTCATTTCCACTCCACTCAGTGCTCCCCCCCACCCCGGTCTGCTCAGTGTATCATCCATGTAACAAAGGCCACCGTGGTACTTTCTGAGCAGCCAATCAAGGTGACACATGTGCTATATCCCCAAGTGCTTAGTACACAATACCTGATTTTGTGAACCTTTCACCTATAAGTGTACAAACAAGTCCCTGAAAATTAAAGTGGGAAATCCAAACACCTTTGTCCTTTTAAACAAGCACATTCTGCCAAAAAATGCTCTCTTCTGTGAACTTTTGGCATCGACAGGGCAGAACGCAATATCCTTTGCATTCAGCAGCCAAAGACATAAAGCTATATCCAAAAGGAAGAAGCCAGGTAAATTGTTTAGGCCCATAACCTAACATTCTCCTTGGCATAAAACGATTCATTCTTTAGCCTTCCAATAAATGTAGCCAGTTGGAAAGGCAATACATTCATTATTCTACAACACATTGCATAATTCAGATAAACAACCTCCGATGCTTAGAAACCTATTTTCTCACTCTTTAATTTTTAAGGCCAGCCTCTAAAGGCAACTGAGGAACTATTCTTCTGAAGCCCTCTCTGAAAAATGATCACCAATTCTTCCTTAAACACAGATTAAACCAGAAATAAAACAGGAAAAGTATCCCCAAATATCTATCTCTATCTCTACTTTTCAGTGGAGTACAATGAGTGTTTTCATCATAACTTACAGTAAGTCTAAAAAGATAGGCAGGAGTATTCAGTTGCTACCTTCCTGAAGACCACTTGGGAAATGACAGCATATCAATGGCAGAGAGGTTTATTATGCTGTTTAAAAAAAAAATCCCCAGAGATCATCTTCCTCTATGACAGCAGTGGGTTCTGAACAGAGCTGGGAGTGCTAGGGAGATTCAAGAGTCAATTAGTCCAACATGTACCGAATGTCTTGTATACAATGAAACTGTGGTAGGTACTGGGGATGCAATGCCATGTGTGCCGGGAGTTTATAGTGGTGGAGAGATAAAAGATAATTACACAAATAAATGTTACAACACAGAATGGGAAGTGCCATAAGAGAGGCACAAACCAATCACTGAAGATGAACATTTGTGTCTTCAAGTGATAGGGCTCTAATTCTCCTTAATGGTCCCTCTCTTCATTCAAGCATTCATTTATTCACTCAAAAAACACTTACTACCCAGCTCAGTGCTAAGAAAAAGAAATACAGTGAGAAGCAGAAGAGACAGCAGGATGGCCTTCCTGATAACCTCCTTTCGCTGGAAGAGACAGCATTAATTACACAATAAAAGAAACAATAAACATACTAATAATAATCATAACATTTATTCAGTGCTTACTATATGTCAGTGAATTAAATGCTTGACATGTATTATCTCCATAATCCTCACAGCAACATTATGATGCATGAAAGCACTGAACTGAGGCTGATCTGGTCACTGGCTTCAGACTATCTGGATTAGAATCCTGACAGCATCACTTGTTAGTGATGTAATCTTGGGCAAGTGAATTAACCTCTCTGTGTTTCAGCTTCCTCGTTTGTAAAACGGGACTAACACCAGGTTCTGCCAAATTTAAGATGCCATTGATAATCAGACACATCCTAATTTCAGAGCTGTTAGGGAAAATGTATCTTAGACTCTACTAAATAAGGTAACGATATAAAGTAACATCTATCACATATGGTTGCTATCATGATTGAATAAAACTTCAAATAGCACACCTAGAAGTGTGCCTGGCTATTATTCTTTTAAGTGTACCCATTTTTTTAAAAAGGGAAACAAACTTACAACAAACTTAAGTGACATAAAACAGTCCAGGATTATGAGAGTTTGTAGTAGAAGATCAATCTAGAATAGGGTTCAAAAAGTGCTACTCAAGTTCAATGATGTTCAAACTACACACTGAAGAAGGACCAAGAGAAACGAACAAGCTAGAGGTGGAGAGAACAATGTTTCAGGCAGAGGGGAGTGGGGATGCACACCAGAGGCAGAAAAGCAAAGCACGTGCAAAGATGAGAAAGAAGCCAACACAGCTAGAGAACAGAGAGCAAGCTGGGAGCAACAGGAATGGAGGCTGGAGAACTGGCCATGGGCCAGACCCTGCAGGGCCATCCAGGCCACTCTGAGGAAGTGCTCCCTTTATCCCAACAGCTGTGAGAAACCCTGAAGAGGACCGGAGCTGGGTTTGCACTGATAAGAGCTACATGGAGGAAGACCAGTTCAAAGGCTGCTGTGATAATCCAAGAATGAGAAGATGCTGGCTTGGACGACAGCAGGGGTTCTCAACCTCAGGATGATTGATATTTTGGACTGGCTAATCTTTGTTGAGGGGGCCTTCCTGTGCATTGTAGCAGCATCCCTGGTTTCTAACCCCTGAATATCTGTAGCCATCCTCAAGCTGTGACAACTAAATACGTCTCCGGAAATCACTAAATGTTCCCTTGGGTACAAAATCGCGCCTAGGTGAGAACCACTAAACTAGCGTGATCTCAAGGGAATTGGGAAGAGGGAGGTAGAGTCTAGAAAAAAATAAATGAACAGGGATTTTTGATGAGTATAGATGAAGGAGAGGGCAGTGGCAAGGACATATTCCTAGCCAGTGTTTCTGATTGTGTACCTCAACAGTTGGCGACACAAACCAGATGGAACTTAAGGGACAAATCATGAGTTCGGTTTGAGACTTGTAGAATTTGACCTATCCCCATGACACTGAAGTGGTCCTGATGTCATACAGGCACTTTGATATTCTGAATAAAGCTCAGAAAGGAAGTCTGATGAGAGGGTGAAATATTTGAGAGCCATGAGCATAGAGATTGTAACTTAAGATATCTATGCAAAACATTTCACAAAAAACAAACAAAACAAAAAAACACCACATGCAAAACACTTACATTCTATTGGCTCATTGATACACACCAGAATATCTCTACAATAAAATCATCAAAACCCTTCAGTGCTGTGAGTTAATGTCTTACAAAATTATTTCAGTATTTTCAGCCCAGCAGATCCCCCCAGTGCAGTCACAACCAGGATGTACTTATACTGGAGAGAGAGTTAAGCAAAATGGAGCTTAAAAGTATGCATGGTTCACCTCAATCAAGGATGCTTTTTTAGAGGCTTAATTTGCAAAGCAAAATTGAAAATAAAGATCAAGAGTAACTTTTTTTTTTTTGGTCTCTACTTGTCTTTTTGTAGAAATCAGTGATCTCCCACCCCAGCATCTTGAATTATATTCTGATTGCAGCTACCTTGACTGAGACCCAAGCATTCCTCATCAGTGCTCAGATTCACCTGATTTCTTCCCTAGTGGGGTATGATAAACAGAAGAAAGTTCAATCCTTAATCACTTCAGATCTCTAGAATTTTTGAAGACAGAGTCCATGACCTTGGGGATTGCTAGCTGGAAGGAAAAAAAAAAAAACAACCCTAGTTCAGTTCTATTATTTAGCTCCTAAGCCTTAACCTTGACTCACAATGTCACTCACTGACAAAGAAACCAAAAAGAACATCTGCTGATCCTGAGTGGCGCTCTTCCCAACATTTTCCTTGGCCAGCATGATAACACAGTCCAACAAGAACCTAATATGAGAAGGGTGTGTGTGTGTGTGTGTGTGTGCCTGTGACTTCTCAAAAAATTCTCCATTCATTCAGGAATACATTGGCTATGGTGGTGGGGGGGAGGTTTGGCAATATTATTTTACACAAGAATCCTTACCATTTTGCCTTTATAATATCTAGGAATAATGCCAGATTAGCTCCAAACTGAATATAAATAAAGGGAGAAAATGACACCCAATTGGATTCACTTTGAAAAGCATGATTCATTTTCTCATTATGTGGGTAAGTGTACCTTGCAAAAATTTGAACTACTGAAGACTTTAAAGCTACAGTCATTTTTCATTATCTGCACATTAACATGTATAACACAAAACAGTACCTGAGTATCTATGTGAGACCTTCATTGAAGTCACAACCAACCTGAATCACAGGGAGAAGAAAGCAGAGAATGCTATCAACAAGGGAACAGAAAAGATGTGATCATAAACTCTGAGGAGTAAGACGGTTCTTACATTTATCTCTGATATTTTACTATGTATTGTTGTTTCTTGTTCTTCTGCTATCCTATTATAGAAGTAGTCATAATGAGAATTCTGAAAAGACTAACAGGGTAATCTTGATTAGCTAAAAATTCTAAACACAACTCTTTTGTGGAGAATAGGTAGGGAAGATCCCCTAGAGTACATTTCCACTTCATTCGTGGCTTCAAATAGTTCCTGAAAAACAACTATATGACAGTCACAAGGCATTTGAGGAATACTAAGACATGATAAAAAATGTAACCATCCATTAAAAGATGAACAAGTAAAACTGTCTTTAGGTTTCAGACTGCCTACTAGCGTGCTCTGTTTTCACGTCACACTGGAACCTCAGACACAAAGCTGAGGTCTTCATCTTCCCATGCTAGCTTGACACTCCCCAGTGATGTCTATTCTTGTTCAATGGCACCACCCACTGTCCACATCAAACCACTGGGCAGCATCTTATATTTCTTCCTACGCTAACTTCCTCAGGTATCTAGTCACTTAAAAGTTCTCTAATGTCTCCTATGAATTCCTATAATCTATTTCTATCCATGTGTGCTCTCACCTACTCTAACCACCATCATCTTTCCTGAGCTACTGCAATAACCTCCTAACTACTTCCTTTGTGGCCCCATTTCATTGGGTCCCTCCCAATCTTATCTTGTTACTATAATCAGAGATCTTTCTACAGGGTAATCGGTTCAGGTCTCTCTTCTTACATGGCTTCCCACTGCCCTTTAGCATAAGCTCCAAACTCATCAACATGTTTTGTAGGCCTTGTAAGAACCAGCTCCTGTTCTGTTCTCCAAGCCACACCCTGAATTTATCCTCTAGCCAGAAGACTGGTCAGATCCTCGTCACTATACTCTCAAGGGCCTCGCCTATCTGGAATCAGTCCCCTTCACCATTTCCTCCTTCCTAAAGAACTACTCATCCTTCAAACCTCTCCTCAGCAGTCACCTTCCTCTGGAAGTCTGAATTGAGCATCCTTTTAACACACTGTGTGGCACCCTATTCTTTGCAATTAGAGTACCAATCACACTACCTTCAAATTGCTTGTTTGTGTTCCTGATTAGAGTATAGGCTTCGAGAAGGCAGGAACCACAGTTCAGGATGCTAGTGGCCAATCTATCTCAGAGCAAATCAAGGAAGGCTCGTTGGGTAATAGTCCTTCAGAGAAGTCATTAAAAATGAGAGTTTTCAGGGATAATGGCAGTATTACATCAGATGCATTGGAACAAAAGGAAAATGATGAGGAAAACGAGAAGTCATAAAGCAGTATGGCAACCTATGGAACAGATAAATATGGCTTGAGGCTGGGGGGAATGGAGGGAGACCAACTACGAGGCTGAGGGTTCAGCAAGGGTCAGGCCATGGAACTCCTTACAGCTCATCCAAGGAACTCAACCTTCATATTTAGACAACGGGCAGTCATTAAAGGATCATAAGCAATGGAGAGCTATGATTTCAGTGCACCTTAGGAAGACCTCTCTGGATTCAAGAAGAGTACAATTACAGGATTGCTAGGGGAGGGGAGGGAATGCTCAGGACACTGTGCAGCTCTTGGCCAGGACATCATGTGGGCCTGAACTTGGCAAAAACAGATGTCACGGAGAAGAGCAGGTGGACAGAGAGCCTTTGATTTCAGTCTTGAGCTTAGCTGAGCTGGCCCACAGAGAGCACCGAGTGAGACAGGAAAAATCCAAGGGTCAATTTCTAAAGTACACCAAAAGACAAAGGGGTAGTAGGAAAAAACTAAGCCTTGAAGGCAACTTGAAGGTATAAGAATACTCAGAAAAAGCAGTTACTAAAGTCACTAAAGAGATATTTTCTGGAAGAAGGGAGTTAGTTGTCCACAAAGTCAAAAGATGACGAGTGAAAAAGACCACTGGATCTCGACAAGTGGTCACTGCCATAAGAATTCCCCTGAAGGTACAGGGTGGGGGACAGCAGGAACAAAGACTCTGATTTCTATAGAACAGTGGAAGTTTTCAACATATATTGTCAGAAGAACAGGTAGAAGGGGACATAGGGGGAAGAGAGGCTGTTTTAATGGTGGGAAGGTTGGAGTCAGCTTATACGTTGGTGTGAAAAAGAAATTATAAATGACCACTGGACAGGACCAAATCCCCACCCACGTGGACAGTCACAGATTCACAAATTGAATATAAAGAGTTTGGAGCCTAGAGTAAAAAAAAAAAAAAAAACTAAACAAACAAAAAAAAACATTCAAAATGATTACACCTTTAACATAATCTAATTCAGGGTCAAGAAAAATTAAATATGATTAGAATAATAAAATTATACTGATAACAGAAGGTAATTATTATCTAATAATAGAACTATATGCCTATGCATTTTATCGCTGTATTTGTTTTATTTGTTACAATCTTAAGCTTGTTTCCTAGGGAAATTGAAATGATGCAGTTTATTTAAACTACCTATAAAATAAATTATGCTATGAGATATTGTTTAATTGGACGTAACTAAAGAAATAGCATGAAAAACAAAGACAGCAGAGAGGTACTCTAGAGAAAGGTGTTGAAAATTTCAAACTACTCACATATTGGCTACTAAGAAAAGAGAGCCAGGAAAAATATAAAATCTATTTTTAAAAACTAGAATGACAATCCTTTCAGTTAGTAAATTTGAAATGTAAACCTAGCACACACAACTGTAATCTTCTGAAAGGATCAATGTGATTTATTCATTCAAATGATTTTTCACTCATCAATCATTTACTGATTACCTACTGCATGCGCTACATACATCCCTATATGAGGGAGTAGGAGGGTTGTATTTCAAAAGAAAGTTCTTATAGTTAAATAATGTACTAAATTACTAGGAGAAAAACCATACACATATGTGGTAGCCAGAGCTACAGAGAAACAAAGAGACACATAAAGAGCACTGTATAGTTTGTCTGCATATATGTTAAAAAGGTGAGAAATAGTGGTTTTAGATAGAAGAAAATTTCTAGAAGGTTGTCTGCTTGCCACTTACATGCAGTATAATCTGGGTGACAGAACGTAGAAGGGGCGTTTTGGTAAGGAGAAGGCCTGCAGTGTAAGCCCAGACAAGAGAGTTCATTTTTGTCACTTGAATCACTAATCACATTTTACAGCAGCCATTTAATTTCAATTTTTTCTTCACTGATATTAAATTAAAATGTTAACAAGTTACCAATTAGGCAACATAAAAGCATTATTGAGCATAACTTCCCAAAGTACTCAATGTTGAAAAGATAAAATTTGAAATTACAGTAACAAATTCTTCAAGTTATACTGAGAAATATGAAATCACAGCAAAATTCTTGTTTTTGAATTAAAAGATAGTGAATTAAAACATGGGAAGGACTCTGTGTCCTCACTATCAAGATTTAGCTATTCCCTTTCCCTGTTTTATGTCTGTTCTCCATTTCTGAACCTATACAGTCTGAATATCTGACATCACTTTCTTCTTTTAGTGCCCAATCCTTATTACAAATGACTTCAATATTCACGTGAGCAACTCAGTAAACACCTTCTTCCTCCACCTACCACCCCTTCCTTTTCGCTTCTGTAAATATACACAACTGCACAATACTTCCATGACACATCTACACAATCATATTAATGACCTCGCCATCTTTGAATACGGAATTACAGATTTATCAATTTGGTTCCCCAATTGTCCAATGTGAAATCACCTACTCCTCCAATGCTATCTTCCTCTTTCGTAACAACATAATGCCATGTTGAGGTCAACTCAAAGACCGCAACGTCAAAGACCCTTTTACCAGGGAGTATACTAGTGACTCTTCATGATATTAAAGAGGTGGCAAAATATAAGGTACATGCAAAAACTTTCCGGTATTTCAGGAGTGAAACTTCCTGGCCTCAATTCTATAGCTATGTGCTCATGCCTGCATCTCTAACCTATCTGCACTACCAAATTCAACAAACACTTCACTCACCATTACTTAGAAGTTAAAACATGGATGACCATTCACTACATTGAGACATGTGCACTCATAAACTACAAAGATTAGCTGCATTGTTAAGGAAGATAATGCAAATCTCAGGTAAAATGGTGCCTTCCCTTTTCTCTTAACAAAATTGACACCTGTCAGTCATACACAAGAACTCACAATTCAGCCATATCTGAGAGGACTGTATGTTTTAATCAAGTTGTCACAATTAAAAAAAAAAAAGAAAAGTAGCCAAAACCATCAAGTATTTTCTCTTACTCCAAATCATTTTAATTCCAGATTAAGGTCTTCTTCACGAATACCAGGATTACCTGATGCCCTTTGCTCTGACCATTTCTTAAAATATGCAGGTTTTGATTTTTCTTTTAGCTGCCATCTTCATACCAACCAATACATTCCCATCAAATAGTCTGCCACTTTCTTCTCTATGACTTTCCTTCATTTCCTGTATTCTGGCTTCCAGTATTTCTGCCTACTTAAAGATGACGATTCAGGTAACCAGGAAACAACATGAAATCAAATTTAGGAAAACATATGCTACACCATTTTCTCTTCAGCTTCATATCCCCCCCTTTTTTTTCAATTAAAGTTTATTGAGGTGACAATTGTTAGCAAAGTTACATAGGTTTCAGGTGTACAAATCTGTAATACATCATCTATATATCCATTGTGTGTTCACCACCCAGAGTCAGTTCTCCTTCCATCAGCATGTATTGGTTCACCTTTACCCTCATTGACCACCCCTCCCCTCTCACCCCATCTTCAGAAGCATTGTTATGCCCATTTCACTGCCCTAGGCATCACTGAGAAAACTACTGTCTGTGTCTCTGGCTTCCGGGTGCTCACCTTCCAGTGGAGTGGACGTGTTCTTCTCTGACATCTGGAACTGTATTAAACATTGGTCCTTTCTTATTCCTCAAATTGTTCCTTTAGGATCTCATTGCTTTCCCCCTTTTGCTCTCGTCCTCTCCGAGTGATTCATGGTGATTTATTCTAGGTTATCAGCAGCCACCAACCCAATCCAGCAGGGTTGGGAGGCCAGCATGGAGTCCCGAGGGGTCAGACTGAGTGACCACAGAGCTGCAGTGGTGGTCTCCTGCAGAGCACGACTGTGCTGCTGTAACAGACAGTTGTTATGCACTGGAGAAATTGAGGCTTCATGCACATAATAGCCAATGCAGCTACATTTCCTAAGCATGTGGGAGAAAGTCATTTATTGCAATGTTTAATTTATTCAAGACGAATACCCTCATGTCTCCAAACTGTATAGAATAAATTTCAAAGAAGGCTCCCTTTTCCTCCTTTCCAGAGATAGCATGACTAGTCAGGCAGTGCCAGCATTATTGAAGAATGTAGCAGAGTAGGAAGCTCTCATACAGACCCACCAATTTATTAAAAAATTGCTATTCTTCCATTCAGCTTTTTAAATAATCTCATCCCTCTGGCTGCCTAGTGCAACAACTTCATAGGCCTCCGGGACGCAGCTCCGGCCATGGCCTACGTCCTGATGAGCCAGTGGTAAATCCAATCTCTTGGTAAACCTTTTGAATATCACTCCTGAATGGAAATAACCAATTTTGCAATTAGAAAACTGTTTTTTTAAATTCCTGCCTGTTTTTTCACCTCCTACATCTTCTCTATTTTCTTCCCAAAGTGTCTTTTTACTTCGACATTGACCGTGTAAAGGACTTCTAGGAAGTTTCATTAATGGATTTAAACTGTTTTCCACCAACCAAGACAAATGCAGGCCCGAACTGGTCCCACAAATGCATTCTTTTAACACTCCAATTTGACTCTACATAGTACATGATATTTTGATTCAACATTTTCCTGCTTTGTTTCCTTCTAGAAACAATAATGTCACTCAAAACATGCATGAGATCAGAGTAGAAGAGATGTAGGCAAAGAGAAGGGAAAAAGTACAGGATTCCTTTTTTCTTTTCTTTTTTTTTTTTTAGTTTAGGATTTGACACCAATTTATTTAAAAGTGAAAATCAGTTTATTTAAGATATTTTAGATACTTTACCTAGAATATAAATCTACTGTCTCACCATACCTAAAACTCAGCACTTCTAAGCCATCAGCGCCCAGGGCAGTGGAATGCAATAAGAAAATGCTTCAACACAGGTTAACTAATTTTGACAATTTTTAGTAATCATAATTTATCATTATAATAATAAAGGAATTATGAGTATGTCCAACGTCCTGCTCTTAAAGTTATAAATATCCCTGCTGAGAGGTATCCTCCATCTGGGAAGGGCTCTGCTACCAGCTGTATTATTTCAGAATCAGTGAGGGAGAAGTGAACATATGCTGAGACAGGGCAGTGAAAAAGACCCTGATGATCAGTGTCGCGGCAGATGTCACAGTCCAACTGTCCTCATGCCCTACTCTTTAGCAATAGCTCAGTGACATGGAAAAACTAAGTATGTATCACTTTTTTTCCCCTGAAAATGCAACGCATTCAGGTAGATGGATGAAGCATCTCTATCTTCCTCCTAAGATTTATCAGCTGGCAGGGGCAGCAAAGTTTGTTACTGGAGAGTATCTTTCCCAAGTTAAGAGTAGCAATTGTTAGAGTTGGGGTGGACTGTACTGAAACAGCTTGAACCACATGTATATACACAGAACCTTTATTTATTATTATTATTTTTTTGATATTCAGCATTTTATAAGTGCCAGCCTTCGGAGAAGCGCTCAGGTTACCCTGTTAAACAAAGCTCATTCTCTGCTTTGAAGGAACTTATGGTCTGGAGGAGATGACGGGTACACAGAAAATTACAAACCAGATGATGGACCAAACAGGTAAGAACAGGGTGCCATGGAAGGATTTAGCAGTAGCTAACGAAAGCTTGGAAAACCTGGGAAGACTTCTTAATGGAGACATGACCAAAAAACATTTTAAAGATATTATCCAGGTAAAGGGGGTGGGGTAAGGGTGGGGGGAGGTAAACTCATGATCTATTTCACAATATTTTAAAACATTAAAAATAAAATACATTTGATGAAAAATATCATAAACCTCACCATTCAAGATAGGAGTATGCAGCTATTTCTGATGCTGAAAAAAATAGAATGTCATTTCAAAAATCACATTCAAATATACCCCAGGGCTAACATCTTCCTGGGATTCATGTGCAATTATTTATTTGTTGCTCAGCAGAGTATCTTATCACTAGCCAACACACCTGTTATGCCACAACATTTACATAGAAAAATCACGTTGTTTTACTGAGAAACCTTGCTGTCCTCTAAAATGTTTAAGATGTTGAGAAATGATGAGGACTGATTCACATGCATTTAGATTATAAAGATTTTGTTCATGCCATTCTTGGATTTCCTTTAATATTTTTCCATCAATTTATCCGCTCATCTATATAACATTAGAATACAAAACTATAATTAACTCCAGTCCTATGAATTTCTGTTATTGGTACATTTGCTATATTTCAAGAGTTCTGACCTATAGACAGTAAAGATATGAAAATAGATCCATCATATGGTATTCTTTAGTTACATGCACTATTCTTTCTTTGCAGTTGTAAAATGGACTCACGTCTCAGGTTAGACAAGGTAGAGTTAAGAATTAGGAGTCAAGAAGTAAAAACAAGGGCTAACGATCCTTGCTTTACCATTTACTAGCTCCAGGTTTCCATGTCGTCATTTGTAAAATGAGGATATGAATGGTTGTTACCGTTTAAATAAAATAACATAGTAAGAGTGTTGCATGAAACAAGAGAAGGTTAGCACTCCCCTTGACAAGGATGGAAGAGGCCCTCGGGCCTAACGACACGCATATGGTTAAGGCATTGCCACTTACTTTGTGGCATCTAACCACTGTTTTTTAAACAGAAATAGTCTCAGGGACACAGAGGAAAAACTGAGGGTTGCTAGTTGGGAGCGGGTGGGGATGAAGGAGAAGAGGAAGGGATGAGACAATACAAATTGGTAACTACAATATGGCCTCAGGGATAGAAAAGACAGTCTGGGGAATATAATCAATAATGTTGTAAATATTTTTTAGGGGGCCAGATGGACTCATGTCTTGTTATGGAGACCACTTCATTGTTGGTGTAGAGGCCTGACCACCACACTGTATTTCTGAAGCTGATGTTGAATAATATTGTATGTCAACTATAATGATATATACATATAGTCACGGGACATGGAGTAGAGTGTGGGAATGGAATCAATGGAATTGTAATAGATAAGCATGATATCGGGGGTAGGAGAGCAGTGGATGGGGAAAGGGGGTTGTTACTTTGTGAGGGGTGAAAAGGATCACTATTGCATTGTTCTGTACACCTGAAACTAATCATAATTTTAAAAAAATTTAAAAAAAGCATAGTAAGATATTTAGCCCATTGCCTGACACCTAACAGAAGCTCCATAAGTACTGCTAACATTATAGATGAAATTATTGTTGTATTCTCTAAGTGCAAAGTCTAGTTACAAAAATTTAAGTAAAATTTTATTTGATTCACTCAGGTAAGTAAGACTTAGAAGTTCAGTCCTATCTCTAATAGAAATGTGTTGTCTAAGGAGGCATCCAAGAAAATCCTGAATGATATCTGGCAATGAATAAAATTCATATAGCCAATACTCAACAAAATACTAGCACACCAAATGCAATAGCATATTAAAAAGATTATAAACACCATGACCAAGTAGGAGTTATCCTGGGAATGCAAAGTTCCTATGTTTTGAGAGTTCTGAGCTGGGGTTCAATAGTATAGTACACCACATGAAATGAACCAAAGCGGTGGGGACACTTGATCTTGTCAATTGGTGTATAAAGTCAGTTGACAAAATTCAACACCCTTTCATGATAAAAGCACTCAAAAACCTAGCAATAGAAGGAATCTTCCTCAACATGGAAAAGGGCATTTACAAAAACTCACAGCTAATATAGTGCTTAACAGAGAAAAACTAAAAGCTTTCCCCCTACGATCAGGAACAAGATAAGGATACCTACTTTCATTACTGCTTATTCAACATGGTACTGGGATTTCACGACAGAGAAGTTACACAAGAAAAATGAAAGGCACCAAATTGAAAAGGAAAAAGTAAAAAAATCCCTGTTCACAGATTACATAACCGTATAGGTAAAAAATATCAAGGAACTCACTAGAAAGCTAATAGAGCTAATAAACGAATTCAACAAATTTGCAGGTTATAAGACCAACATACAAAAATCTATGTTTCTATAGAAACATAATCTGTGTTTCTATAGAACAGCGATGAACAATAGAAAAAGGAAATTAAGAAAACAATTCCATTTATAATAAATGTAAAAGAATAAAATACCTAGGAATAAATTTTACTGAGAAATTAAATACTTATACATGAAACTATAAAACACTGCTAAAGAAAGTAAAGAATAATTTAAATTCCATTAAAAAAATGTATGTGGGGGGTAGGAAATATATGGGAAAGCTCTGTACCTTCTGCTCAATATTTCTATGAACCTAAAACTGCCCTAAAAAAAAGTCTAGAGATAAATAAATAGAAAAATATGTAAATGGAAAGACAGCATTTTAGGCGTTGGGAGATGTAATATGGTTAAGATAGCAACACTACACAAAGTAATCTACAGAGTCCACTCAATCTCTATCAAAATTCCAATAGCCTCTGTTGAACAAAGTCAATCCTAAAATTCATATGGAATTTCAAGTGTCCTTAAACAGTCAAAACAATCTTGAGAAAGAGAAGAAAGTTGGAAGACTCACACTTCCTGGTTTTAAAACTTACAACAATGCTACAGTAATCAAAGCAGTGTGGTACTTGCATAAGAATAAACATGTAGACTAATGGGATGCAATTAAGAGTCCAGAAATAAACCCATACATCTATGGCCAATTGATTTTTGATAAGGGTGCCAAGTCCATTAAAGGGGAAGGAGAAAGTATAGTGTGTTCAATAAATGGTGCTGGGACAAATGAATTTCCACATGCAAAAGAATGAAGTTGGACCCCTTTCATCACACCATATGCAACAATGAAATAAAAAATGATCAGCAATCTAAATACAAAAGCTAAAACTCTATAAGTGTCAGACAAAAACATAGGGGAAAATCTTTATGACCTTGGATTTAGCAATGAATTCTGATATATGACACGAACACTATGAGCAATGAAAGAAAAAATAGATAAATTGGACTTCATCAAAATGGACATTTGTGCACTATTGATCATCTCATTAAAGTAAAAAGATAACCTACAGAATGGGAAAATAATTTATCTGTTTAATATGCAGAATATGCACAGAACTAAATCTCAACAACAAAAAGACAAACAATCCAAATAAAAAATGGCCAAAGATCTTGAATAGATATCTCTATAAAGAAGATACATAAATTGATAACTACAATATGGCCTCAGGGATAGAAAAGATAGTCTGGGGAATATAATCAATAATGCTCTAAATATTTTTTAGGGGGCCAGAGGGACTCATGTCTTGTTAGGGAAACCACTTCATAGACGGTGTAGAGGCCTGACCACCGCACTGTATTTCTGAAGCTGATGTTGAATAACATTGTATGTCAATTATAATTATATGTACATATAGTCATGGGATGTGGAGTAGAGTGTGGGAATGGAGTCAATGGCATTGTAATAGATAAGCATGATATCGGGGGTGGGAGGGCAGTGGATGGGGGAGAGGTTTATTACTTTGTGAGTGGTGAAAAGGATAACTATTGCATTGTTTTGTACACCTGAAACTAATAATAATAAAAATAATAAATAAAAAATAAAAATAAATAAATAAAATAAAATAAAAATAATAAAAAATAATAAAACAATAAAAATAAAAAAAGAAGATACACAAATAGCCAGTAATCCCATGAAAAGATCCTGAAGATGATAAGTCATTAGGGCAATGCAAATTCAAACCACAATTACATATCCCACTTCATCTACATATAGATGGCTATAGTAGAAAATAAGGTGGGGTGCGGAGAAATTCGAGATCTAGTACATTCTGGTAGGAATGTAAAATGATACAGCTGCTATGGAAAACAGTTTCGTGGTTCCCCAAAAACTTAAACACAGAATTACCTTATAACCCAGCAATTCCATTCCGAAGTATATATCCAAAAGAGCCGAAAACATGAACTCAAACAGATACATGTCATGCCCATGTTCACTGCAGCATTATTTACAAAAGCCAAAAGATGGAAACAACCCAAGTATCCATCCACAGATAAACAAAATGTGGGACATACATATACTGGACTATTAGCCAGCCATAAAAAGCAAAGATACATGAACCTTGAAAACACTATGCTAAGTTCAATAAGCCAGACACAAAAGGAACAATATTGTATGATTCCATTATATGAAATATCTGGAAGGGGAAAATTCATAGAGACAGAAAGTAGACTAGAGGTTACCAGAGGTAACAAAGAGGGGGAGGTGTAGAGTTATTGCTTACTAGGTACAGATTTCTATTTGGGGTCATGACAAAATTTTGGAAATAGTAATGATGGCTGCACAACATTGTAAATGTAATTAATGACACTGAATTGTACATTTAACAATGGTTAAAAGGGAAATTTTTGTTATACATATTTTGCTGCAATTTTTAAAAATCCATATATCTAAAATTTTGTTGTTTGGAATAATTTGCTATGCAAGTACCACTTGTCTTCACTAATAGTATATAAATCACAACCATGGTGGTAAGTTTCTAGATAGATATTCTTAAGACCTATATTTACTCCTGCTAAAAATTGAACAGATATAAAACTAACTGAACAAATGAGCTAGTTCACGAATAAATGAATGAACACATGATGGCAACAATTTCTTTTAAGTGCTGTCTCTGGGTAACTAGCCTTTGATTTTGTTATTGTTGTTTAAAAACTATACTCCATCATTACTGATGCAGTATTACCAAAGAATTTCTGTTTTCAAATTTATTTTGGAGACTGAGGAGGTCAAAGATGATAACACTTCACAAATACTGGGACACTTTAAGATGGGTTGTTGCTAATTTTTTTTTTAAATAATACTCTGTTGAATGTGATGCCATCCCATTGGGATATTGTATGTAAAATCTCAATAAGCCCAAGGCAATACCTTATGAATTAAATTCATTTTATTTTACTCAACTATTCAATAAAAATGAATATACTAGCATGTATTGCCACTTATTAAAACACAAACACCTTCTTAGAGAAGCAGATTTATCACAATGCCAAAAAGTTAATTGCTTGTTACATTGTGTTACAGAAAAATGTGAATTCTTCCTCCAACCATTTTTAACGCTATGAATAAAAAGCACTTAAACACCTCTTCCATTGTGTCTCCCATTGGAACAAGTAGGCATGCTTCCTAAGGGGGAAAATACCTTCTATGAACAATCAAATTTCAATTTTTATTTGGTCAGTAAAAATACAGGACTAGGTTTTGTATAGACAGGTTTTTCAATAAAATTTTCAGAAACTGACAGAACAGCAAGTGTATCATCTCTAAAACTTTAGGCCTCTGATTTAACTATAAAGACCCACATGGAGATCAGCAGACTCCTTGACTAGCTGAGTAATACACAAGCTGATGGGATGACTAGACAGGACCGTGAGTTGGCATGTCAGGACATCAGCAGTGGCAGGGGACTAACTAGACCCCATAGAAAACTGAGAGATGACAGACATGAATGTTTATATTTTTGTTTCTCTAGCTCACCTTGCAATACCTGTTACAGAATGAATAAATGTATGCATGAATGATCTATGGTACCAATTTCAAAGTCATTCCAGGAATAAGTTATTTGTCACATAGGCATCTTGCCTTACAGGAAAATAATCGCCACAGTGATAACCAAACCAGGGCTCTTTCACCTATCATGTGAGACTCCACAGTTTTTAAAGTTCTCCATTAGAACCCTATGCAAGTGTTACAATCATCCTGTGGGTCTCTTGGTTAGAAGCATAATATATGACATATTGATGGTTTATATTATATACACCTAGATGGCAAATGACTAGGAATTCAATGACCACTGGCCAAAATCAGGGCAGGAGTACTCCAGAGCCATTTATAGAGGTATTCATTAAGTCTACTAGTTGCAAACTCTTAAAAAGAACATGATATCGTATTTCTATAATAAACCATGTTGGCAAAAGATATACAAACCACTTAACCCCCCCTCACATATGTACTTGTTAAGATTCGAATCTTAACGTATTGGGAATGTCCATCAGAATTTTTTTCTGGTCACCAGTGGATTCTGTAAGTATTAATAATTTCTGTATCTTCATCAGATAACATTTCCCAATGTTTCTAATGCTGCACAATCCTCATGTTTTAATACAACAGATTTATCAAGAAGAAATATTTCCTGTTAATTACTGCCTTAATATAATCTTATACTCACTTCTGAATATTGCTGCGACAATTTTTGAAAGGAAGGTTAAAACACCTGACTATTATAAATCAAAAAGACACAAAAGGTACACAGTGATCAGAGAATAAAAGCACATTCAAAGTATAAAAACTCAGTGCTTTACTAGAATTCTTCTTGGTAAAACATACACTGTAATTATTTTCCTACATTCAGTGTGACACTATTGGGTGCTAAATATTCATTTTCGAAATAAATCTGAATCTGGAACTATTCATCTTTTTTTCCAAATAGCTGACATGCTGCATAAACAGAAAGTTTGTGTAGCTTTTTAAAAATAAACAATATACCATGTGAACTTTGATTTATTATGCAATTTATCTCTTTCTATCTCTCTGCTATACATAATTCAGATCCACATAGAATGGTTCTTATAACATTAATATTTTCCAGTTCTTTTTGGCTTTAAGGCTATGATCATTTTTAAATGTTTCAAATGTATGCCATTTATCATTAATATTATAGTGGCATCACTGCATTTTTAAACTATAATATCTGGGAGTTCATAACTTGGCACATAAAACTCACTAGACGATGATGAAACTTAACTTGTTGTAACCTAGCTTTGGAATAATTTCAAGAGAAAACATAAAATGCAACCTAGTAGTTTCCAAGGCCAAAGGTATCTAAAATATTTTCAAATGGTTTCATACACAAGTGAAATTATTAAAAATACAAAACGTATAATTTATTAGGCTAATTTATTTTTCTAGATTTTTTTTGCCCAGTTTACAGTAAAATCAAAACAAGCTATTTTCAAACCATTAAAACTTCCCTGATTAATAACAGATTCCTTTTTAAAACATGACGTAATCACATATGACCTCAGCTATTAGCCAAAGCCTATGCTCACAAAATTATTTGTAGGTTTACATAAGTAGTCAACTCTTGAGACAACATGAACTCCATTTAACAAACCTATTCTGGATGCAATTCTTAAATTTTGAATGAGACTTCACAAATTGTTTTTCATTCAACCAAATTTTTGAATGTCTACTATGTATCAGGTGTTATGTTGGACTCAGAATACAAAAATGAAAAGACTTCTACATCAAGTAACACTCATATGCTCATAGGTTTTGCTTTTTATTCATTTATCCAATCATATTTTTTATAATGATCATAAATGTGAATTTTCCCCCAAAGATTTGACAAAGCATGACCGTCCAGGATTCCTAATGATGTCAAAAATCCCCAAAACAATAGAATTACAAGACGTATTAGAAGTAGGTCTTAAGCTACCCTTTACCTTCCAAATAGGTGCTGTGACCTCTGCAGAATCATGTATCTACAGGATAACATAATTGAGACTAAAATTCAGGTCTGTGCTTAATTCAATGCTCTTTCCTCAATGTCAAATTGGTTTCATACAAAGGCTTATGACTGCTCATTTGCATAACATAGATGCAAAACAGCACTCTGAAAACCTGGCAGCCTGTCTGTATTATAGCCCACAAATGTCTTACTTGCCCTCCCCCCAATTTTAAATTTCTGTAATTAATCCTAACAAAAAGAGATCTCATAGACTTTAAAAAAAATACTATATACTTTATCCACTCTCTGATTCTGGAATAGCAAAGTTGTTCATAATAATGAAATAATGTAGGCATTAAAAATAAATGT
This sequence comes from Hipposideros armiger, assembly GCF_001890085.2. Classification (NCBI taxonomy): domain Eukaryota; kingdom Metazoa; phylum Chordata; class Mammalia; order Chiroptera; family Hipposideridae; genus Hipposideros; species Hipposideros armiger. The sequence goes on along the minus strand of NW_017731615.1, from coordinate 1,344,327 downwards.
TGATATACTCAGCTGCAGATCTTGAACAAAATGGCTGCCCTCAAATAAAAGAGTTAATTTTTTAAGTATATTATTCAGTCACATTGAAAATAGTTAACATCAAAGTAATCAAGTACTTCTATTATGGATTCTCTTGACACTCCACCAGAGGGCTACAAAACTCCCCAAATGCTTTCTTATAAAATTGTAAAGTTTTCAACTATAGAATATAAGTATTATGTTGCTTTCCCAAAAGCATGATTTTGAACAAAATATATATATCCTTTAAGAGAAAGGTCTCACATCACAATGTATCTTCGATTCATAGCACACTGGGAAAGGTAATCATTTCTCTTAACCCTCTTTGAGGAAGATCTAATTTTTACTTTCTTAGATCTTACGACTGCCTATGAGTTAAAGATTACCTCAGGGAAGTCATGATTGGGAATAAGCAAGGGGAAGGAAAAGGTGAATAAGCAGGAAGAAAAGAGGGAAATAGGGTTCAGCTGTGGAGTGAGGGAAACGAAGCAGCAGAGACCCAAAGGAAGGGCCCAGAGCAGGCAAATGCAGTCAGAAAGCATCCTCTGTGCTGTCTGCGTCCCTCCAGGCAACTCTAGACCCACTGAATAGACAGGACAGAAAAATAAAGGACAGGCAGCTTGAGATGTATCCTGTCAGGCTGCAAGATCTTTGAGGTGATTCCTATTTACTACTTGGGGTCCAACTTGGAAATGACTTCAAGAGTGAGCTCAAAATCCCTCTTAAACATTATAAATTGCCTTCCCTTTGAGCTGAGGCCCAGGTCTGTGGAAGAATGTGCTTCTCAGAGTATCGGTTGAGTTGTTCCATTTGAGAGTCTCCAGGGTCAGATGCCTGGTGTTTTATTTTCGTTGTGGCCTACCCACTCCTTAAGACAAGGGCCAGTCTTGTTCATCTTTGAAAGCACGTAACAGTAGGTAAATGGTCTCTAAAATATACTGTAGAGAACTCAAACTACCTCATGGTTTCTGGTTTCAGTTTATCCCAACTTTCACATTTGTATATTTTAGAGGCAAATCAGTCCCACATGATCCAATCTGAGCTCCCTGGGCTCATCCATGACTGGGCTGATCCTAAGGGTGCTCAGAGGCCCAGTAGCCCACCAGCAAGGGAACACATAAGGAAAAGAATGTCAAATGGAAAAACAAGCCTCAAAAACTAGGCAGGGCTATCATCAACCTCCAGCTCACCATGGAGAGACACACAAGAAACTTAGAGGCTATGTGTGAAGTTTGGATAGGGGCAACAAGCCCTTCCAGAATGTGGCACCTTCCCAGAGCTGTTTCACTTACTTCTAAGCAAGGATTTTCATAATTGTAAAGCATATTATTCCCTACACATGTATGCCACAAGCATTGACATAAACTTCCCATATTCAAGAATAACCCTAACTAGAAGCTGGGTTTTTCCTCTGAATGTAGCAGTTAGCTATTCCTTTTTATTACCTTGTGGCACGATGAAGGAATCGTTTTTTGCCTAATTTCTCTGCTTCTTAATGTCGCATTACTCACAAATGGGCACCCAAAAACCAATAAGTTCAGGACCTAAGACTCTACACATAAATACATAGATACTTAGAAGATTACCATTCTCTTTTATTTTCAGAAAAATAATGTAATATTCAATGGCTCCAAACCAACATTGTGTAGCCCAGAAATTTCAGATTCCAACAACTGTACAAATTCATATTCAACAGGATTTGATCTTCAATAAACTGCCTTTTAAGTTTCGCTTTATTGTGTGTGTGTGTGTGTGTGTGTGTGTGTGAGTGTGTGTGTTCTTTCATTCCATTTTCCACTTCTGCTAGCTTACTGGTTCTTAGCTTCTCTTACACACTTTGAGAAGATGCTTTGGGAGCTCTCTCTCCAGAAGACATTTTGAATATTCCCAAAACACATGTTGCCTACAGTTTGAGAGAGTCTATAGAACCTCTGCCGCCGATCGTGGCCCCTCTGCTAAAAATCTCTGTGGCAGAGCCATCTGTATCCTCTTTTGTACCTAGTAAACAAAACAAGTTACTAAATTGCCAAGGTTCTTCCTCCTGTGTAGATAATAAGCATTGCAATTTCTGCTCTTCTAAGGAGTTCAAGGAACCATAGTATGAAATGTTCCCTATATGAAAATAGCCCTTAAGAAACATGCAAAATTAAAATGATTTAAACCATTACAACATCTTACTTAAATTATGCTAAAAGGAAATCCAGGAGCAGTATGAGGAAATTTGGTGAGAAAAGAGCAGTTCCTTTAAATCTCCTCTTAGTGATATGCTAAGCGAAATGAAAAGCATTCACTTTAACCTTAGTTAACCTTTCCCTCCAAAGCTCAATTTCCATACTCTTTAAATGTCTTAAAATTAGTGAAATGATTTCATTTATATTTTCTCCACCCCAAATTTATAAGTGAGGCAGAATCAAATGTGTACCATCTCATCACATTAGCCATTCCATGGAAGCCAGCACCATAATTCTACTTCAGAAGAGAACCGAAATGAAGGCAATATGTCTATCAAAAGAGCCTTATATTAAATGTAAATTTCTTTACTCTTTCAGATAAAAGGGCAAATTATTTAATTCACTTCAATTCAACAAGCATTTATGGAGCACTGAAAGCCACTGGGCTGACATATGGAGGGAGAAGAATAGAGATTCTTGGAGGGCGCCTGCCCTCCCCTCCAAGAGCCCACCATGTCCTGAGAGAGGCAGATGTGCACACCGTGAGTTCAAGGCAGGGTGTAATGCAGGTTGTAACCGAGGCACACACAAAGGGGAGACAGACTCATATCTACAAAGGAGCTAGAAGGCTTCATGGAGAGGCGGTACTTCAACTGGTCCTTGAAACATGCAACCTCTGGTGCTGGAGGCAGTGACGGGGAAGAGGCTCATGGAACAGACAGGACCAGCTACATGATTTCTAGGACCCAGTGAAAAACGAAAACGTGGGGCCCTTGGTTAACCATTAGAAATTCCAACAGAATAACAGCAGAGAATGAAGCCAATGACAGGGCCTCGTGTGAATCACAGGTTGAAGGCCTGTGAGGTCAACCATGGGGCCAGGCAGCCAGTGACATCAACCGCCAAATATGCCATATGGCTAAAGCAAAAAGGACAATACTGCTAGCAAAACTGAGGCACTGCTAACCACACTCTGGGGAGGCTAGAAACCAGGTACTTACAGAGTATAGGTGAAATACAGAAATCAAACAAACATATCCCAGAACACGGATTCCTCTGTGAGCCTAAATTGAGTGAGTTTGTTACTGCAAGCGTGCCTCCACTTGCCGGTTATTTCATACTGCGGAGGTGGGAGGCTGAGTGGAATGAACAGCCCTTTCTCTCTTTCCAATATACCTCCAATTGACATGCAGAAAAAAAACAAAACTGGAGGAAGTTTTAAAACAAGTAAAGAAACAGGTATTCACATTTTTAGCGTGGCATAATATTTCAAATTCCCTGCCTGGTTTCCTCATTCGACAATAACAGATTGTCAACCAATGCTCTGAAAAGGCCTCCAGATTAGGAATGATTCTCCCGACACTGTTTTATTTACACGACACATGCTTTCAGTTTTACAGTTCAGTAGCAAGTAGAACTGCACAGTTCCTCACATTAGCCCTGAAGCTACTTTAAGCTACAAGCCGCTGCTCTGTAAGCATTGGAACGAATTCTCTGTAGTCCCCATAGAAATCCCACGGAATGCAGTTTCCTGCTGGTTTGTTAGGCTGCATCGGAATAATGAGAATACGAGGACAGCCTACTAGATTATGCAATGAAACAAAACCTAGGCACCGCAGTCCACCCAGCAAGACGTTAACCCTTCTCTTCTGCAATTAAAGCTTCCTATTTACATGGAAAGGTTGTTTGTGAATAATCCCACCAGGGAGTCAACCCAACAAAAATAAATCACCCAGTGCTTTCCGACAAGCCCGGCCCAGCGCTTGGCACCTAGTACAATAAGTATTTGTTGAACAAATGATGAATGCTGACCCATTTATCCTGATGGATTTCTTTCCGCCCCAAACCTAACTTACACTCTGCTAAATTTCTCTCTTATACCTTTTACAGAACACTTCAATACATTTTTCCCACATTTTAAACCATTCCCTTAAGAATTCTCATGACTCTATATCAAAAGTTCTATTAAATTCATAATGGGATAACCATGAAAAGGGAAATTATTGTATTAATTCCCTGTCACCAGTAGAGTAGGCAGTCAGCACACTGAGGCGGGGGAGGGGGGAGTGAACTGCAACCCTTTTCCCTCATCTGTGCTGAGGGATGAGCACTAGGGTTCTGAGAGGTTGCATCCCACCTCTTACCAGTTCTGGGTATCCAGCAAGTTACTCAACCTCTCTGGGTCTTGATTTGCTCATCAGTAAAATGGGGACCAAAAGAAAATTAGCTTATGCAGTTATTGTGACGATTGAAACACCATGAAGTGTTTAGTAAAGTACCTTATTGAAATTGTTCAATAAATCATTACCTACTACTAATACTATTATTATTATTATTATTATTCCACTAATAGCAACCAGCACACTGTATTTCTGTAATTTTTTAAAAAAATTATCCAGTTAAAGAATATTTTTAAATATTTAAATAATATAACATTTTAGAATAAACATGAATTTAAGAGACATGAGATAACCAATAATATTTGTGACTGATACAAATCTCTTTTTAAAGAGACAATCTTTTTAAGAACATGATACTTTCAGTTTTATATCCCACATATCAGTGAAATCATATGGTTCTCGACTTCTAACTTATTTTGCTTCACATAATAATCTCAAGATCCATCCATGTAGTCGCAAATGGCACTATTTCACATTTTCTTATGGCAGAGTAATATTCCATTGTCTATATGTACCACATATTCTTTATCCAATCATCTATCAAAGGACACTTTGGTTGTTTCCATGTCTGGCCACCATAAATAAAGCCGCGATGGACATCAGAGCACATATATCTTTACAGATAAATGTTTTCAGATTTTTGGATATAAAATTGAAAACAACAAAGGAACAAGACAAAGAAAGAAAGAAACAAAAACTCATAGACAGACAATAATTTAGTGGTTTCCAGAGGGTAAGGGGGGGTAGGAAATAGGAGAGTCAGGTAAAGGGGATCAAATATATGGTGATGGAGGGGAAACTGACTCTGGTTGGTGAACATACAATGTGATATATAGGTGATGTATTACAGAATTGTGCACTTGAAACCCATGTAATTTTACTAACCATTGTCACCCCAATAAATTGAATTTAAAAAAAACATGATACAAGACTGATTATATAAAACAAACAGTTTTCATCTTTAGTCACATGGTAAGTTTTCTATTCCATTTTTCAATAAGTAAAAGTTCTTAAAATTGAAATCTTTATAAAACTATTTTGCAAATATAAAAAGTCAATTAACATTTACAAATGGAATTTTAACACAATGTTTTAATAGTTTGTCTTATAAGAGAAAAATGGAAATAAGAAAACCATTGGATCTGCTTACACAATATACAAGCTTTAAAAAAAACAATCAGAGAACACATGGATTTTCACACGTACTGAATTCAAACCTCACATCAAACCTTATCATTTTGAAATATTTGGCGGCGCAAAAACCAACAGACAAGCTCTTTCTGAAAGAATTCTGTCATTTTTTCACTCCCCATAACCCTGCCAGCTTCCCAATGCTCCTTTGACAGTATAATCAGTCAATTCAATCAGAGAAATTCTAAAGTACAATGGTAATTTTCTCTCACTTTTTTCTTTACACTGTCAGTTCAAGCCACCTGCTGAAAGCATTGATGTGGAACAGCTCAGTATTAGCTCTGAAATTAGTACCAGTCCCCAGTTAAATACCTGGCACGTTGGTGTAGGATAGAAGCTCTTAATGGCATATAAACCCATCAGTAGAATCAGCACATTACTTAAGCTAGCCTTCTTCCAAGTCATTCATACTGGCCCTTGATGCTATTACAACACAAGACTGAAAGTAAGCCAGGAAGGGAATATGGGTCCAAGGACACAGATCACAAATTTGAAAGATGAAATTTCCACATAAATATTCTTAACCATGATGTTGCTATGGTCTACTCTAAACAAATTTCAAAATTCAATATCCACCCTATAACAATAGCTGAAACATCTCTAGACTATTCAAATATAGTCTACACTACAACAAGTGTTAATATTAAGTCTCCAGAAAGGAATCCTACATTTAAAATGCAAGATCCTCTTCCCTTAATTTTTAACCCAGGATTTGCTACTGTGTGCACATTTTTCCCATGCTTCTTTAAACAGAAAGTCAAGTGCAATTACCCCTAGTATCTTACATGGTCCAGCACCTTGCCTGGCCCGCCAAGCTCAGCAGGTATGTCTGTGAGCACTGACTGAGGCCACAGGATGAAAGGCATTTACTACATCTACTCAAAGGGTCGTCAGTGGACAACCTGTACAAGATTTATGCATTAAATAATAAATGAACTAAACACCTTGAGGTAATTGGCTGTGTGAAGCTTCACAATAGGCCAGATAGCTTGTCTGAACAAAGTAAAATAATATTAAATAATGAATGAGGAGTGCAGAGAAACTCAAGCCAAACTAATACTGCATGTATTTTTTTTTAAAGTGACAGTAGTTGCTAAGTCAGGTTTTCATGGTTAAGAGATGTCACTGGGACTTCCTCTTTCTCTGTCAACAGAAATTATTTCAAGGATATATCTTTCTGTAGATTTCCAGTGCTGGATGCATAGCAGCCAGTCCTACCAGTTCAAGAAATAGCCTGCCTTTATGATGGAAGGCTGTCCAAAGTCTACCCAACACTCAATTCCACTTATATTTTATTAAGACAGAACCAACATCTGATGATGTCTGGGGGAGATATATCAGAGCTAACTTTCGAAAAATAATGTTTCTGACACATGTACAGATTTAATACCATCTGCCACCACAGGGACCAATAAACAGAGGTTCTGTCAAGCAGGTTTCCAAGTCAGCTGCAGTGTAGACCCTCCTCTTGGGCCATTTTGTTTGTTTGTTTTTAAACAAAAAGTTGATGTTTGATTGCTAGCTTTGGAAAGAATAAGAAAATGTAACTATTGGATAGTCAAGTTAGAATCATGAAAAGTGTCTAAAAGGAAATAGAAACCAGATCCAAGAACATGTGTTTATGGATGCCAATTTCATCATAATTTTTAATGAGTTGTAACCAGCCTTCTTTATTCACTTCTTTTTAATGATCAGAAGATTAAATAGTTATTGTCAATTCTAAGCATCATAATTGTCTCAGGCTATGTAAATAAAAATGCCTTCATCAGGGAGAGGTGAGTATTAAGGTATTTACAGTTGTAAAGCAATGATGTCTGGAACTTGCAGGAAAATAGCACAGAAAAAACTGAAGTGAAGGTTAGGTAAAATAAGATTGGAAAAACATGAATAATTGTTGAATCCATCAATTTTCCAGAATATGCTCAAAAACATAGTCCTTCAACATTCACTACACTGAAGACTAGTCAGGAGGGTGAGTGAGCTAAGCATATCAGTTCAAGAAACGGAAAAAAATTCCACAAAGGGCACACGCTAGCCAGCCAATGGGCACACTGTGGAGCTTTAAAGATGACACCTAAAGCCATGGGTGGAAGTTATTGTGGAAGGCAGACTTTAAGAAGTTCCTATGGTTTCTGTGACTTTTTAAAAATAAAAAAAAGTTTTAAAAAATAGTCATAACATTTAAAAATAATATTGAGTCTATACTTGAAAGATGAATGAAGCCGCAGACTTTTCTTTGGCTCACATTGAAAATATTAATTCAGAGTCTTCACTAAATCTGAAAAACATAAAATAAAATAGTTACCAATTTTTTTTTCTTGTTAGCTGAGTCATCTTGCCACCTGTTGGCAGCTCAGTGGCAGCTCAGCTCGGGCCAGGAATCGAACCACTGTTGCTCAGAGCTCACACAAATAGTTACCACTATTTGCTTGTTTGAATGATCGTAGTATTTCAAAACTGGATTACTAAATCTAGAAACATAGATTTTTATACCCCTTTTACAGACAATGAAATTAAGGTGCAGAAAATGTTACCGGCTACATGATGGTATCATTAAGAAGTGGAGAAGCTAGGATTTGAATGCTGGTTTTATTGGATTTTAAAAATATGTGCTCTCTTTCTCTTTCTCATGTGTACACAAGTGTAGTTGACTTTTATCATGCAAGCATTGGAAAAATAAAGATTTATACATATTCCATACATAATTCTTAGTCTTGCCACAGTGTGAGTTTAATTTTGCTAATTACAATTATTGATAATATGCACAATGTTGAAACAAAATTTTATTTTTAAAAATCTATAATTGCTGAGTTTGTTTTTAACATAGGAAAATTTTCTCCTTGCACTTGAAATTGCAAGTCAGTATTGTCTTTATCCTTCACTTAATATGATTTTTATTGTGTAAGTTACAGTTAATAGCAAAATAGTCAAGATGGAGGAGATATTTAATATGATAATTAGACATTATGTACATTAGTTTACACATGTAGGGGGTAATAAAAAATAGACTAAAGGCATTGATTTAAGTTCTGAACAAGAGAAATATGAAGTTGACTAGATACCCATCACTTTCAAAGAAAATGTTTCACTTAGTCCATTGGTAATCACACTTGAAAATTATCAGATGTGTCACAAGTTACTCTCAACCCAACACAGCCTCCAGAGCTCACAAGGTGATTTTGGTCCATCAGTTGATAAATGGATGGAGAATATATGACACTTAGCCTTAGGTAGTGGGTCAATATGAAAAATTAAATGGGGAAATATATATATATATATATTTTAATATATATATATATATATTTAATATATATATATTTTAAAACTTATCAAAAACATAACCATGAACCCCTTTTCTTATTGTCTATAATAACCAAATTTATCCTATTGCTAATGAATATCCTTTTAGCTTACCAATAATTAGGAATAGACTAAGAAAATCCTCCGTTAAGGCATCTCCATTTTATTGGCTTTGTAATGAATGTTTAATCTTCCAGGACTGATCTTTCAACAAATTTTTATGTATTTTCTCATGGCTTAGGTTTACTCTCAAATGTTATATCTTCAGATATTCCATGAACACCCTATCTAGGAAGTCCCCTCAATACTCCTAATCATTCACCAACACTGTTTCCTAGTTTTGTTTTTTTCACACTTCCATTGCCTGAAATTCTTGGGTTTTTATGCTTCTCTATATATTTCCCGTACGCACCACCCCTACCACTAGAATATCCACTTGAGCAGGAGTATAATCCCTTATTATTATCCAGAACAAATATGGTAGGTCCTCAACAAATACACATCTAAGTCAGTGGCCCTCAAACCGCAGCGTGCATCAAAGTCATCAGAGGGCTTGTTAAACCACTGATTACCTGGCCCCATCCAAAGTTTCTGACCTAGTAGTTCTGGGGTTGAGCCTGAAAATTTAATTTTCTTACATGTTCCTTGGTAATGCTGGTATAAGGCATTAATACAGACCAACCACAGTTCACAGTACAACCCACTGATGCTTCAATTGCTTCATGATTTTGAAATACTCTACTTCAGCCATGTCATGGGACAGATTCTCTCCCAAAGAGATACATGTGAATGTGAAATTTCTAAACAAGTTTCAAAAAATGTCCAAGTATAAATAAAATATTTTAAGTACAAGCGTTAAGTCTCTCACTTTTTACATGTATATAGTATCATATTTAATAGCGAACATATACTGAATACTGACTCTCAGCTCCAAGCACTTTCTAGGTACATTTTATGCATAAGCTTCATGTAATCATCTAAAATACTCTACAAAGAACTATAAACGGAAGTACAGGGACACCAGGTAGCTTGCCAAGGTCACCTGTTAGTGGATGAGAAGAAATACAAGCCCAGGCAAGCCAGTTCCAGATCCCAATTTCTTAAATATGATGCTGCACAGTCTTACACAGGGTACACTTTCCACGAACAGCAGAGTTAGGAAAGTTAATGTAAAATATAGTCCTATTTCCTGACTCATAGATCACCTGAACAACAGGTTTTACAAGCTATGATTTTTTTCTTTCTCGCCCACCAAGAGAATAGAAGAGAAATGATGAATTCTGTATTTATACTATTAAAGGGAAATGTGTGATTATGATACCTTAATGTTAGACAAACACAGGCTATGTGTGTGATATATTGGCTAGCTTGTCTGGGAATGTTCCTGCAATGGAAGAATTTCTTTATCCAAGGACAAGTTCTTTCACCTTCCCATCTGTCCTGTGAATTTTTAAATGTCTGAGACAGGTGGCCTGTTGGAAACCTAAAACCCTGTGGGTCTAAGATACGATTAAAATCTGATGTTAGGCTCTCTGATAAAGAAGATTCCTATGTTTAGGCAGGAATTTGTAAGTAACTTGCAAAACATGTCAAAGATAAACTTGAACCCTACATAACCAAAATTGCTTCAGTTCTAGAATAGCGTATACTAGAACAAACTTCTGCTTGCTCTATTGCCCCACAGAAAACTGTTGTAATGCCTGCATACCATTGCCGTGAAGGAATAAAAAGTAATCGAGTAACCAATTTTTGGTGGTTTGAGGTTTTCTTTTTCCCCCTTTCTGAATTTACTAGTGGTTTTAGCAATGATGTAGTCTGCTGTTCTCTTCTTAAAGAATTTTAGTGAACTAGTGGTTTATCAGTTTTCTTCTTGATTCTATCTTTAGTAAATGGAACTACACTTCTCTGAGCAATATTTACAAATACTGCATTAATGATAGTTAATAAAATCAGTTAATAATGCAAGCTGAGTTCCATAATTGCATATTACAGAACTCATTGCAAAATATATTACTCAAAAAATCTGAACAATGATTATACTTCACATAAATGCCAAGTTACTGTGACTTCTCTGAAAGCTAAAATGCACACGAAAATGAAAAGGCTACCTGCCATGAACCACCGACCGGTTTAGATTTGTTAATGGAAAAGCGCAATACAATTTTTAAACAGAATCCATTTCTTTCCCAGAAAAGATGGAAGGAGTTTAATTGAAATCTATTTAGTGAGAACTTAAATTTATGCTGAGTTTCAAGTTTGGCACAGAATACTAAGCAATGATCATGCAGATAATTAAAATTTTAAATGTTAAATGATTTATCACCTTGTAAATAATTAAGGGAATTTTAAAATCCAAGTAAGAAAATGTTAGAGAGACTATATATATTACCAATCGCTTTTCTAGAACAATAATATGTAAGGGTGTGTTACCTACATTTTGTTACTGGTATTGTCAGCAGTGATTTTAATTTAAAAAGCTTTAGCAAACTTAATGAAATTAAACTAAATTGATTGGCATTCTGATCCAGCAGGTATTAAACACATCAAGGTAAAAACAAGGCCACTGTGACAAATTCAATAGATCAATCTGCAGTGATGCAAAAATCCAATAAATTGAAATTTAACTAAAGAATATTGCACAAATGCCAATCCCCTCTATGAAAGAAAGGATTATTCATTTGAGACTATATTACCTACTATAACTATCATGAAATCTATAATTGTGTTGTTGTTTGATTCTACAGTCTTTGACTGGTTTCCTTCATTTTTAATGTTCTTATTTTTATTATTTTCAGTGCATATATCTCATGATCTAGGCATCCCCCTTTTTCTATGCTCAGTCAATCAGAAATCTTTACTAAGTAGAGATCCATCTTTGCCAAAGAAATACACCTTTCCAAAGAAATTTTTTAAAGAAGTTTAAATTTATGAATAAATTACCAAAAGGTATCTGAAGAGAGAGAAGGTTCTTTATAGTAGTGAAAACGGGGTCCTATTTAAAATTTTAAACAGAGACCTATAATTCACCATTTTGATGTTGCTGGCATCCCCAAAATAGAAATATCTACATGCAGAATAATATGTGTGTATCTGTCGTCTATAACTTGAGGTCAAGAGAAAAATATCTACACAATGCCTGCTGACACTCATACCTGTAGATCACATCCCTTCCCGTACCTTGGACTGGCTTGCTGCATTCTGGCAGAAAGAAAAAAAATCTCTTCTATGACTATGTCCCACCTACCAAGAAGTTATGACTCTTGTTTATATTCATCTCTCTTAAGCAACTGGCACAATGTGTAGTATATATCCTTTACTCAAACATAACTGAAATGATTTGGGAGACCAAGAAAAGTAAAATGATAAAAATAAAAATATTAGGAAGGAGAGAAAAAGGCTGTCAAAAGGGGTACCCAGAAGTAGTTTCAACTGGCTTTCAAAAATTCTCCTGTAAAAGCAAAAACTTGAGCATGGCTACTTCAATTCCAAATTGTGTTTTCATAACAACAGACATTCAGATTATCATGTCATGGCTGAAATTTGACATAAAAGGAGCGGCACTTATCCCAAGACAAAAGTTTGCAACCAGGGTCAGCAAAAATGTCCTGTGGGCCAAATCTGACTCACCATCAGTTTTTGTATATCTGGGAGCTAAAAGTAGTTTTTCCATTTTTTAAATGTTTAGGAGAGTATTTTATGGCATGTGAAATTCAAACATCAATGTACATAAATAAAGTTTTATTAGAACACAGGACTCTTGATCAGGAACACAAATCAATTATACACATCCAACTGACTCTGCTAACCTAAAACGCAAAACTCTAGAAAATCCTGGGTGGAGGCCTTCAAAGATCACTTTACAAACAGATTTTAGAATGGTCCTTAAAAATGACCATATCAAAATTAGTTTGAACGTCACACAAAACAATTTTTTCAGCATCTTGCACATAACTTATTGTCATGTTTGTTTCTTAGGAAGCAAAATAAGAATCAAGAGTCCTGGAGTCGTTTTCTAGGGGAATGAAAATGACGAATATCATTGAACTTTAGGGTCCCCACTCTGCTGGGCATTTATCGTCCCTACATGGGACCAACGTCCTTAGCATCTTGTAAAGATGAATGGTTTTAGATTTGTAAAGCCTTCAAGTGTCGGTGAACGAAAGTGGCTTTGCAAATAGTGTCCTCTTAGTCATAAAAAGGAGTCAGTTAGTATGTGTCCCTGTGTGAAGGTAGCCAATATACCACGAAGCAGGAGACCCCTGGTCCATGGGCCTCAACTCACAGCTTCCCACCATTAAATGCTCACAAACATTAACCTAGGACATTGGCCTAGCAAACATTGGGGGGGGAAATTATGCACACATTCCTTAGGATCAAAGGTGAGCCAAAGAAAAGTGTAGTGAGGAGCATAAAGCAACAACAAGCTCACACCAGCAGTAGTGCCACATCCATTAGCACAGCTGTCAATAGAGTGGATTGGAGAGCTGGTTTTGCTTTAGAAATAGCTCCAGCAGCTTAGCACCAAGGCTCTGGGAGCCAGAGTGAGAATCCAAATTAGGACATAGCAGCAGCAAACTGGGAAGAGTGAAGGTCAACTCTAACCAATACTGTTCCATAATGGAATCTCTACATAAGATTTCTACAAAAAAAGAGTTCTGCATTTCAGTGGCAACATGGCCCCAGAGTGCATTCCCTCTTCTGATACTACACTAAAACTACAGTAAAGAATTACCTTTTTAAAGAGAGGAACCCATGAGAATAGAGAAAACAGACAAAGAGATGTCAGCTATCAAATCTTTCTAGGTGGTAAGAAGACAGATTAGTAGGAACTGACTTAGCATCATTGAGACAAAGCATCCCGAACCAATTGTATGGGAAGCTGAGACAGCCCAATATGCCACAGAAACCGCCAATGGTTTAGGACCTGGAGCACCCGTGAAACTGGAAACTGGAAGAGAGAATGGTACTGTAGGGAAATGTACAGCTAAAATAAGAAGGGTGTATTAAAGCTGTTTGAGAAGCAACTAGATGCCTGGTCCAGCCGCCAGGATTACCTTATGGAATAAGAGCGTGAGGTCTGGAGGTTTATTCTCTGGACTTACATTAACTAGGGGATAACAAGAAGCAGATGAGGATCAAAAACAGAGAGATTAAGTGATAATATGCACTCTGAGAACTCCACCCTTTTCCCTACCAGGCTTCTAGAACACCTGTAGCCCTCCAGCTAAGAGGTAGGATGTTCCTTCTTTAAGAAAGCTAACCAGTCCAAGAGGAAAAATGTAAAGATAGCAGACACTGGGGTTCCATATAGGGAGTACCTGGGCTACTCAATGATGAAGTTCAAAGTCAACAAGCCTAATTCATGCATTCAGAACATCCAACCCACTTAACCAGAAATGGACAAAGATTACAAGACAGCTGATGAAACATCTAACATGGAAGATAGACACCAGATGAAACAAACAAAAAATGGTAACTTGGAAGAAACAGACTAAACAAGGAGAAGAAAAATTTTAAAAGAATCATATTTCTATTATTAATCATCAGAGAGAACAGAAATTACATCTAGAAACAGGAACAGGATACAATTAAAAGAACATTTATAGAACAAAAAAGGGTCTTAAAATTAAAACTATAATAGAAATGAGAAAGTAAATCAACAGAAGAGTTAATTTGAGGCAATCTCCTACACAGGGAAGTGAAAATATAAGAAAACAAACAGTCTACAAATTCCAACATTGAAATAGGTGTGCCAGAATGAGAACAAAGAAAATAGGAAAGAAGTCAATGAAGTTATTTAAGAAAATTTTCCAGAATTGAAGGATGTTCTCAGAATAGAAGCCCACTGAGAACTCAATACATTGAATGAAAGTAGATTTATACCATGTCACACATGTCAGTGAGGAATTTCAGAACATCCAGGGAAAAAGTTACATAAAAAACATCATCAAAATATTTCAGTATCTCTGAACAACAAAATCAAAAGCTACATAACAATGAAGAAATAGTCCCAAATGCTGAAATAAAGGTAATTCCTTCCTAGAATTCCATATAGAACATCAATTAGGTGGGAGGATGAAATAAAACATTATACAAACCCAAGGTCCCCCAAATTTTCCTTGCATATACACTTTCTCAGCAAACTACCAGAGGATATGGTTCATCAAAATGTGGGAATAAACAAAAAAATGAGAATACATAGGACAATACAGGCAAAATATTGGCACCATATTTCTAGTCATCCTAAAGAGGCCAGCTAAGTGTTACAAATGTCAGGGAACCATCACTCTTGCAGGTGAGACACAACAATTAGGGTTCATTGTGGAGAAGGAAGAGGAGGGAGAGAGGAAGAGGGGAGATGTGATGCTCCTAACATGAACGTCAGCAATGAAGCCTAGTATCTCTAGCGAAATCAACATGTTGGAAAAAGCCTTCTGATCCTTATGGACCAGTTTCCTAACCTTGGCATTATTGACATTTGGGACCAGATAAGTCTATCCTGTGTGTTGTAGGACGCTTAGCAGCACCTCTGGCCTCTACCTTCCAGATGCCAGAAGCATACCCACACATACACTTGTAACAACCACAAATGTCTAAAGATAGTTCCAATTGTCTTGGGGGGGGGGAGGGCTACATCGCTCCTGGCTAAGAACCAGTGATATAGGACAAATGAAAAATAACAGATTTTTTTCTGGTAAAGAGTATATATGAAATACAGATGTTCCCTGACTTAACGATGGTTCACTTAAGCATTCAGTAGAAACCAGCTAGCTTAAGCTACGATGTTCGATGTTCGGTAGGTTAGATGTGTTAAATGCATTTCGACTTACAGTATTTTCAACTTACAATGGGTTTATCAAGATGTAACCCCATCGTAGATAGAGGAGTATCTGTATATCTATCCAATACTCATATCACACATTCTTGTATAGGTTCAGACAGTTTCTGGAAGATTACAAAAGAGGTACTAGTAGCTACTGTCTCTCTTGAAGTTTCAGAGGGAGACTAACTTTATTTTTAATTCTTTACTCATTTTAAAAGAATTTGATGTGATGAACATGCATTTTCTTTTCAAAAATTTTATAAAATTAAACAGTTTTAAAACAAAATTACAAATGAGCAAATCTCACATATAATTACAATTCTAGGAATTTGACCTCCTAAAGTATGCTCCCACATACATATAAAATTATGTATCAAAATTATTATTTGTGACACTCATTGTATTGTAGTCTCCCCTTATTTATGTGGGATACATTCTAAGACCCTCAGTGGATTCCTGAAACCACAGTTAGTGCCAAACCCTATACATACTGTGGTTTGTTTTTTTCCTATACATACATACCTATAAGTTTAATTTATAATTAGGCACAGTAAGACATTAACAGCAATAACTAATAATAGAATAACTATAGCAATACACTATAATAAAAATTATGTGAATGTGGTCTCTCTCAAAAGGTCTTATTGTACTGTACTCACCCTTGTACTGTACTCAACCTTCTTCCTGTGATGATGTGAGATGATACAACGCCTGCATGATGAGATGAAATTAGGTGAATGACGTAGGCATTGTGACATAGCGTTAGGCTATTGTAAGGGTTATTTGAACACAAGCCCTGCGATACCACAACAGTCATCTGATAACCGAGAAGGCTAAGTGACTAATGAGCAGAGAGTGTATACAACATGGATACGCTGGACAAAGAGATGATTCACATCCCGGGAGGGACAGAGTGAGACAGCAAGAGATTTCATCACTCTATTCAGAATGACACACAATTTAGAACTCATAAATTGTTTATTTCTGGCATTTTCCCTGTAGTATTTTCCAACTGCGGTTGACCGCAGGTAACTAAAACTGCAGAGAATGAAACCACAGATAAAAGCAGACTGCTGTAATAGCAAGAAAATAAATCACCTAACTATTCAATAAGAGAACGCTGTGAAACAAATGATGTAAGACCACAAATGGAATGGTATACAGCCATAAAAAGAGTAAGATCATCATATTCAATATACTCATACACTAACATGGGACCCTTTCCAAAATAAACCATGAGGTTAAAAAGGCTAAGTGTAAAGCAGTGTGCATATTTCATGCATATACAAACAAATGCACATTCTTCCCACTCTTTTCTGTTATACAAATTGATGCAAGTGGTTGACTACCAAATGGGGAACCTAGTGGAAGAGGCCAGGGTGGGAAGGGAAACTGTATGTTCTTCTGTACCTTTTGAATTTCAACCACATAAACATCTTACTTATTCATATTACAATAAGATTTGCACCACGTGAACTTTTTGTGCTCCAGTAGTTCACCTGGGTTCATTTCTCAAGATGTAACCAGCGACCAAGGACATCGGGGAGCAGTTGCAGCCCCACTGCCGTCCTGGAGGCACTGTTGTTTCTGTAAGAATACACTCCAAGGAAACTTGACAAAGAGGCCTGCTAGGCCTCTGAACGGCAGTTCCTACTGAATAGAATAAAACAGTGATCACTCTTCCTTTTACCCCCCGAGATTCAAGGTCTTCATTATTAAATGTTGGGCGGAAAATCGAACCTAACTAATACCAAAAAAAAAATCCATTCCTATCAATGAATATCATATTAGAACCAGATTAAAAACAAACTAAAAACGAAGTTGCATCCTGATCGGTAGGATACAGAGGTTATTTACAAGAGAGAAATAATCTCTGGTTCTGTGTCGAGGCTGGCAATGAAATTGGCTCGGGGAAGAAACAGGCAGCAGGGAAGTGGGACAAGGACTTCATAATCCAAAATCCAGCTTCTTGCTTACACTGCTCCGAGGTGAAGCTGGAGGAAACAGCATAAGATCAAAGACCAGGACAGTGAGCTCTAGTTTAGCTGTATTCACTGTGTAATCTCGGGGAAATCATTTAAGCTATTGTCAAGTGGAGAGAATTCCTTAAAACAGAAATGTGGGAAGGATTATGGAGCAGGAGAACAAAAACTAAGAGCCTGTGAGGATTAAAGCAAACAAAGTTTTGTAACTTTAAATACTGAATTCATTTATTCAAAAGCAATCTCTAAACATAAAAATGCACAGAAGACTACTGGGAGCAGTAGTATTGTAAGAATATTAACTAAATAATAAATATTTGATGAGTTTGTTTTGCAATCAAAATAATTTTAAAATTAGAAAACCCAAAGCAAATAATGACACCGAATCTATCCATCAATTTATGACTGATACATGCACCCACCATGGTTTGCTCGAGTCTTCTGGTTAATTCTGCCATGTGACACCATAGAGCCACAATAACTTTGATGAGGGAGTAGAGTGGATGAAGTTCAGTTAATCTCTTGAACCTCAGCAGGTGTTCTTTTAATTCAATAAATATTTTTCAGAGTGCCCACTAGGTGTTATACCCTACTACACCAACTAGACAGACCACAAGTAAATACGCCAGTTGCAGACTGGACATGTCATTTAAAAGAAAAGGCAGAGCAAAGGAAAAGCAACAATAATACAGGTAAATTATGATTATCAGCTGCAGAGAAAAACAAATCTTGTGCATCCGAAGAGCTGATTAAATACACTTTTTTATAGTTGTAGACATTTGAGAAGGTAGCCAAGAGAAGGTATGACTAAGCATACCTTTGAATGATCCATAGGTTTTTAAATATTATTAAAGAAAAACTAATTTTCTAGAAAAACAAAAAAAATTTTAAAGTATTTATGAATCTTGGTTCACATCATTTACAGGAAGTAAAAATACATTCTAATACTTCAGAAGAAGAAGAAAAGCCACAAAGTGTATCAAGTTTTCCAAAGTCATTTAAAGTATAGACCTTTCCTTTATGTGTCTTCATATAGTCTTCTGATGTTGATGGATAAAGAAATAAAAGCCTGTCACAGATGTCTCATAGATAAAAGCTAACAATGGACTATCCATCATTAGTATATTTATACAGTGCCAGAACTAACACATCAGTACTCAACAAATAACTCACTTATTTAACTGTATGGTAGCACTGTCCAATAAAAATATAATGCAAACCACATAAGGAATTTTAAATTTTCTAGTAGCAATGTTAAAATTTTTTTAAATAGCTGAGATTTTTAAATATATTGTATTTATTCTAATCTATTCAAAATAGTATCATTTCAATATGTAATCAATACAAAAATATTAGGGGTATTTTATAGTCTTTTTTTTAAGATTTTATTGGGGAATTGGGGGAGGGGAACAGTGTTGGAGAATTAGAGAAGGGGACCAGCCAAGTTGTTGTTTTTCAATCTTCGTTGTGGAGGGCACCAGTCGCCATCTGGCTTCCCATCGGCAGCTCGTGGCCCTAAGCTCAAGGTGCTGTGTTCAGTCTTAGTTGCAGGTGGGTGTAGCCACCATCCCATGTGGGAGTTGAACCCGCAGCCTTGTTGTTAAGAGCACATGCTCTAGCCACTGAGCCATCCGGGCGGCAGCTCAGCTCAAAGTGCCGACCAAGTTCAGTCTTAGTAGCAGGTGGGCGTAGCCCACCATCGAACAGGCAATCTTGTTGTTATATCAGCTGAGCCATCCTGCCACCTGTTGGCAGCTCAGTGACAGCTCAGCTCGGGGGCAGGCAGCGTCACTGGCCCATGTGGGAATCAAACCGGTGGCCCTATTGCTCAGAGCTTGCACTCTTAAACAAACTCTTAACCAACAGAGCCACTCGGCTGGTCCTTTTATATTCTTTTTTAACCTTTTAAATTTGATATGTATTTTATATTTAAAGCACATCTCAGTTCTGACTAGCTACATATTAAGTGATCAATAGGCACATGTGGCTAGTGGCACATGGGGTTCTAAGGTATTACTGACACATTAAAATAGTGTCCATAACACTGGCTCACAATAAATATGTGAATGAATGAATGAGTAAATGAATGCAAAGTGACAATATTTTTATGTACTCATTATTCCTTAGGTTAATCAATTTTAATGTATTTCTAAACAGCAAAGATGAGACAATAGAGACAATCTCCCCAAATCAGTATCAATAAAAAATATAAATTAAAATTTTGATGAAAGTAATTACTGTTGAAATAAAATGTAGATACCTGGGATATACTGCACCCTATGGTACAGAGAAGAAAAGTGGTGAGGGCAGGAAATGAATAAATGGTGGATTTTACATTGTCTGTTTCACATTTTATTTTTTCTTGAGGACTCTGCCTCTTACTATTTAGTGTAACTAAATATACTGTTATACTGTGACCCAATTTGGATTAGAATTTTAGTTTGTGTGTGTGTGTGTGTGTGTGTGTGTGTGTGTATGCACACAAGCTTTCTCTGATTCACTAAAGCAATTGAATATTAGAATATTGAAGTCAACATTTTCTTATTGCATTTATATGATAAGCACGTTGCTTCTTATTGGCTACATAAATCTCATCTTCTTTTAAATGACTGCCTGGAACCTTCTAAAATTCTAAAATAAGCATAATTATCTGTAATTATTTTAAATCCAGACTTCTTGATCTTAAGCTAAACATTGAGTATTTTTATTTCTATCTTCTAGCATACTATTTGCAATTTACTATCCTAATTATAAGACAGATTTGTCATTAATCTTTTTCTTTTTTTATTAGAGAATTTTAGAGCTGCAATAGAACACAGAAATACTCTAGTCCAAATTCCACATTTTGCCTATGGGGAAACTGAGTCCTGGAGAAGTAACTTATAAAGATCAACTAATTTATAATGAGAAAGAAAAGTCTTAACTTCCAATCAAAATCTACACAAATATGCCTTCTTTACTCACTTCAGTAAGGGCATTTATACATCTTAAAAATGCTTCTTTATTCTCTATAGCATGTGAAAGAATGAAGATTAAATTCCATCAATTTCTCATTCAATTACTGTAAGGATGTTTGTACTTATTGCAAAGACAGACCATTGTGCCCATCTTTTGGAAAAAAAAGAAAAAGAAAACTGACATACAAAAATCCTAACTTGCTCCACATATAAATTAGGAAGTGATTATTTACCATCACAAAAGATTTCATTTTACCAAAAAGATATGTAGCAAGGTTTCTTGAAATATCAAATCCCTTGGTAGAGGAAAAATTTAATCCAATTTACAAAGGGAAGAGGAAGGCAAAAAACATCAGCTAAAACGTAACGTCTATTCTAAAACCTTCCCTGACTGAGTAATAGCCTCTTCTGTACTCTGTCCCTGGTAAACTCCTATCCTGGCCATCATTCACTCATGCATCCAGTATTCATAGAATAAATCATACATTCAAACACAGTTCAGGGACATTTAGGGGTCAGGAGCCATGCCAGGCACTGGAGTACAAAAGTGAACAAGAGAAGTTTAGTCTCTCTGTAGTACAGTCTTATTATTGGATATTATTACTTCTGGTTTCCTTTTCCTCATAGCCTCCTTGAGGACAGGGATTATATTTTATACATAACTGAGTCTCAAGAACCTAGCATGCTATCTGATTCATAGTGCTCCATAGGTGAATAATAACAGATAGGGTTTCTGAGTGCTACCATGCCAAGTGCTCATAAATGTACAGTAAAACCTTGGATGGCGAGTAACTTGGTTTGCGAGTGTTCCGCAAAACGAGCAAACATTTCCATTAGGTTGGTGAAAAAGTAATAGCGGTTTTAGCCATTACTTTTGCACCAACCTAATAATACATTTTAACTTGGTAAGAGTGATGTCTTGCAATACAAGTAGTTTGTTTCCAGAACAAATCATGCTCGCAAACTAAGGTATTACTGTATCTTCATCTCATTCAACCCTCAAGACCCCTAAATATGGGATTTGTAAAGACTGTGACACAGGCTCAGAGGTTAAGTAACATCATCAAATTTACACAGTAAGGCTTATAAATGTAACCTCATCTCATTCAATCCTCAAGACCCCTAAATATGGGATTTGTATACACTGTGACACAGGCTCAGAGGTTAGGTAAGAGGGCTAAACTTACACAGTTCAGAAGTGGTGGGATAGTTACCCAAACCTACATCTGTAAAACACTCAGAAAAGCTCATACTTTCCCCCCACTTTACAAACTACCAAAACATGACGTCTGTGGAATGTGCTGGAATGCCGATAACTCAACATATATAAGCAAAATAATTGGTCACAAATACAGAAAAGATGCAATTAAGGAGTGAAATTTCCCATCTTCCTTTATTAGTTCATCTTTTTTCTAGAGAGACATATTCTGGATTCATGAACAAGGCAAGGCTATCACAGGCACACGGCATCTACCACCACCAACTGGAAACCCTCTCTGACTCTTTGCTTGTGAGTCAATCACAGCATAAAACACTTGGTAACAAAATATAGCTTTTTAAGCAAGCACATTTTATCATTCTTCTTCTTTTAGCTATTTTTCATAGACTTAGTATGTTTTCTTTGAAAATAGTTTAACAACTACTGGAGCACAGGATTCCAGTCACACATGCCTTGGGGTTATGCCCTAATCCTCCCGTTTCCTGGCCTTGTGGTCTTTGAAATAACATAAAAAAAGAAGTAAAGACAAAGAGCTAGAAACTGCAAAGAGTTGAGCATGGTGAGGAAGGAACCGAACATGCAGGAGGAAAAATAAAATCCCTGCTGCATACAGCAAAGTGGATAATGAGCGCAGCAGAAAATCAGGCCCCTAATGGAGAGAACAATATTACGCTGCTCATCGA
This sequence comes from Hipposideros armiger, assembly GCF_001890085.2. NCBI lineage: Eukaryota > Metazoa > Chordata > Mammalia > Chiroptera > Hipposideridae > Hipposideros > Hipposideros armiger. The sequence continues at coordinate 1,321,803 of NW_017731615.1, read as the reverse complement.
GAACTCAGAAGAACAAGACAGACAATGGAAAATGATGAGAGAATTACTATGAAGAACAGAAAACAGATCTACCTTTTGAGTTACACATAGGACAATGGGAGGGAAATAAAAGAGAACAATGGAATAAACACAAAGTCAAAGGCAAAATTGAGGAAAAACTTCAGAAATTTAAAGACAACACCTTAATTTAACAAGAGGCAAGGAGATTGCAAATCAAGAGAGTACACCATGATTCACACAAAACTAAAAAAAAAAAAAAAAACTCATACACATTCACATACACATAACTTGGGTAAAGGGTTTCAGCACAAGGCCCAAGAGGGAAGAAAGAAACCTGTAAACCTCTGAAAAAAAACAGCTCATGTTCAAAGAAACAAAATTCTGGTTGGCATCAAATATCTCCCCTGCTATTTAAATACCATGAGAGAGACAAATGAGCAACATTCACAATAATTTAATTAAGAGGGAAAAGCTTGTAAGCCAAGAATTCTGTAGCAAGCCAAGTTATATGATGATAATAATAATAATAAAAAAATCAGATACTCAAGGGCTCAGAAAATCTAACACATAAATCCCTTACAAAAAGATATACTCCAGTTAACTAGGGAATGAATCAAAATTAATGGAGATGCTGTGGTATAAAAGAACTTAAAGGTTGAAATTTAAACATAAATGTCTCAGTAAATGATAAAAAGTTTACAAAACTGTATCCAAATAAAAATTGTAAAAATAATTTAGTAGCAATAAATTGAATTCAAAACAGTAGGTTTTGCCCAAGCACACTCAAATATGTTCAACAACGTTCATTAGGGAAATACAAATCAAAAACAACAGTGAGATACGGCTTTATACCTAATATGATGGCTACAATTTAAAAACATTAAAAAAGGAACTGAAAATAAGCATTGTCAAGGACTTAGAGAAATTGGAACCATTGTATGTTGCCAGTGAGAATGTTAAATGGTTCAGCCACTGTGGAAAAGATTTTGATGGTTTCTCCAAAACTTAAACATAGAATGACCATATGACCCAGATTCTACTCCAAAGTGTATTTCCAAAAGAAATTGAAAGCACGTACTCAAATACATGTACCTGCATGATTATAGCTGCACAGTTTACAGTAGCTGAGGTAGAAACAACACAAATGTCCAGCAATGAATAAATGAATAAAATTGTGGTATATACAGACAATTGAATATTATCTACCCATTAAAAGGAATGAAGTATTGATATAGTCTACAATGTAGATGAACCTCAAAAATAGCTCAATGAAAAAAGTCAGACACAAAAGGTCATATACTGTATGATTCTATTTATAGGAAATATTGAGAACAGCTAAATCTAGAGACAGAACACAGGGGCTGGAACAAGGAGAATAGGAAGTAAATATTTAATGGCAGTGATGTTTCTTTTTGGAGTGAGGAACAGGTTTTGGAACTGGATAGAAGTGCTGGTTGTATTGCAAATATGCTAACTGCTATTAAGTTGTTTGCTTTAAAATAGTTAATTTAAGTTATGTGAATTTCACCTCAACAAAAAAAATAAGTTTTTGTGAAAGGACTAGAAAGCAAAATAAGGAACAGAAAAATACAGGTTTAACCTAATAAACTGTAAGTGGCAAAAAGCATAATTATCATATAATCTTAAAAGAGAAGAAAAGATTTAAGAAGCATTTCCATTGACTCTTAAGACAGCTGCCAAGTTTTTCCTCAAGGACATAAAAGAATGCCCAGATGTAGGTATACATCGTATTCCTCGATAGAAACATGAGCTAATTTAGAAATTCCAATCCTTCCCAATTCCTAATAAAAAGGCCAAACAGATATTCATTAAGTAGACAAGCAATGTCAAACTTTACCTGGAAAAATTAATAGGCCAGAATTTCAAAGAATATTTAGAAAACAGGAGCAAAGTTTTTTTTTTCTCCTATCAGATACTAACATATTATATTACTGTAATTAGAGCAGTATGATTCAAATATAAACACTAACATATGGAGGGATAAATAAATAAATAAAAGGCTTGGGTCCTATGTGCATCATGTAACCAATCAGAATGTTCTGTTATCTCTTTAGCACCCACTACACATCCCACATATTGTCCTAAGAGCGAGAGTCAGAGCCAACACTGTTTTTGAGTCAACATAACTTCAGCACTATTTCAGAGTTAAGGGTAAAAGCAAAATGGTACAAGATGTTTAAAAATGTTAGAGTATGTCTTATATTTTACAAAGAAAAATTACTTAACTATAAATAATGAAAAAAATCCCAAAGGGAAGAGTTCATAGATTTAAACACAGGAAAAGAAAAAATGCCTATATCCTAAAATAAAAACAATTACAGAGCAGAAGTAAAACTGTAGCAAGTATTTAGGCTATAAATGGGTTATAGGCTTAATAAATAGACCTCATCAATTAATATCACTGAAGTTCTAACAGAAATGGAGGTTAGAGACAATTAAATGACAGAAAAAAATAAAAGATAATAAAAATTGTTTATTCAATAATAGTCAAAGATATGTAATTGTCAACAGAATACTAATTTTTACTATAAAATTAACAAACTTTTTTTATTTTAATCTATTAGTGTTAACAAAGGTATGGTGAAGCTATATCACTGTCACACACCGCTAGTGGAAATGGTAGCACACTGGCTGGAAAGCAATCTGTGGATATATAGCAAGTTTCTTTAATGTACATACCTACATCATATCTCAACTTCATATAATACTCATAGGAATGCAAAAAGACATATAAAGTTTATACAAAAATGTTCACCACAGGTTCATTTATAATAGTATACACATAGGAAACTATCTAAATATCCAATCATACAGGGTTTGTAAATTAAATTACTGTATATCCACATATTATATCCTATTAAAATCATGTTTCTTTGTTAAATCATATTTAATGAAATGGGATATAGTAACAAAGTAGTCATTTTTAAAAAATAGTGTTTTAAAGATTACTCAGGTAATTTGAGAAGACTGGAAGAAAATAGCTGCAAATGATAAACAGCATTGCTGTGATGGTGGAATTATCTATTTTTGTCTTTATATCCACTGGTAATTTTAAAATTCTCCATAGTAAGCTCATTTGACGTTGATAATCATGGAGGAAATCATCAGGTAATGAGGCCAGTGTGACAACTCACTTTTGAGTCCATTATAAAAAGTCTTATTCTGCTGTAAAATGAGTTCAACAGCTTAGACCTTTGGTCATTCCCTCCTCCCCTTAGTGACAAAATAGAAGCTCGGTTGAAAGCTCTCAAGTCCAGACACGACCTACATTAGCAAAGAATATCAAGATGCTTAACATGAGGGGTTTCATGATCAATTTCAAGCAAGCATACATTGCTCTTGCAATTGATTGGCATGTCAAATTCTTGACAAAGTAATAAGGGACTCTAGGTGCCAATCACTGTCTCACAATGTATTCCATTGTATAGTTTTTGGTATCAGTATGATTAAATTATGATGGCATCCCAAATACAGCCAACTGTTGAGAAATTACTTCTCCTCATGGGATTCTGTGGCTCTGATGCCCCTCCATTCTCTAGCCAAAAGGAAAGAAGAGGCAAACATACAGAATGCCCTTGAATCGATGGGTTAACAGCTAGCTGTCAGCTTTATGAATCTCTAGTTATGTCTGGCCATAGTCACCAGACTTTAATTCCATCATTTACTTCCAAATGCAACCAGTCCTACCATCTTTCTTGATACCACCCTCATAACACTTTTCAGTTCATCTTATACATTTCACTTCCAAGAACGCCTTCTGTTTTCTCTGCTGTCCCACAGCAGGAAAGGAGAAATTTCTATTTAAAAAAAAAAGACTTTTTTAGAGGCTCTTCTCTAATAAATATCCAATGCATTTAAGAGTTAAGAATTATAATCTCCCACTGATGGCAAAAACAAAACAAAGCTGAAAGGGGAATGACACAGTGGGGAATACATGAATTCAATAAATGAATGGAATGAAAATAGGAGAATTCACAGAAGAGAGAAATATAGCCAACACGAACACTCGCATAAAGACACATGGTCAGGGGGTAACAGGAAAGGGAACACAATGGTCACCTATTAATGATCTACCTTTTCACTTCTCTCAACAGCGAAATACAGCAAATGACCTAAAAATAATCCCTATTATTTTTTTCCTGTTTTCTTTTCCTACTTACATATGACTGAAATCATCTTCTATACACTTACTTCCTGTCAACAAGAGTGCAATCTATTTCCTAATATCTGAGTGATGTATTAGCCACCTGAGTGTCAAACTTGTTTTTCCTCATTTTCAGGGGATATTTATGTCATGATACACCACACTTATTTCAATATAATTTACTGCGCAGCAGTGGTGTTTCTATGAATTAAAACCAAGGCACTGAACCACACCACCAAAGAGGAGTGGTGAGAGTACACTTCATCACAACCCTACTGAAAAATGTTTTAATATATATTCAGACTAGCGGGGTACCACTGTAATGATTAAGAAGGAGCACCTACCAGCAAACAACATGCTAAAAAAAAATGAAAATCACTTAAAACTCAGCTACTCTTATTAAAAAGAAAGGACAATCATGCAGGCAGAATGTTCTGGGAATGAAAGATGAAGAATGGAAGTACAGGTAGGGAAAACATATGGAAATCTGAGAATACATTCAATCAGTATTGTCCAATAGAACTTTCTATGATGATGGAAGCGTTTCATGATCTGCACTGTCCATTACAGTAGCGATTAGCTCCATGTGGCTACTGAGCACTTGAAATGTGGCTAGTATAAGGGAGAACCTGTATTTTTAATTTCACTTCATTTTATTAATCAAAATTTAAATAGCCACATGGCTACCATATTGGACAGTGTAGTCCTGTATGGAGTTTGTCGTCAGAACAGAAGCGACAAGGTGAAATTGTGCAAAAAATAAATAAATAAGGCTGAGGAATTTAATTCTTCAATGTGCTAATATGCACATTACTTGAAATAATTTGAGAAACCACCTTGACATTTTCTCAATTCATCCAACCACCAATAAACTCCAATATCAGAGACATTTCCAGCCCTCCTATTGGCAAATTAAAATTAACCAAGTGACTAAAACCTCTTGATTCTTATACCAATACTTGTCCTTTTGAAAGTACCAATGCACTGAATGAAACGTCTAGTCCAAGAAAAATTAATTGAATGGTATGGGTTTTGGTACAATGGGACAATAGGAAGCTTACATGCACAGGTGCAATGGATGGGCAGCAGAAAGGGCAATTGATTTTAACAGATATAAATGGTCTCAAAACCCTACAGTGGATGTTTAGTTTGTATCCGACTGTTACATATGCTTGGCAAGTCAATTGACAGTTTTGTGACCTTCATTTGAGGTGATTAAAAGACTACCCTGATGAACTGAACAGAAAATACTCTTCATCTAGACACACAATTTTGAATTCCTGGCCATTGGGAGTAAGTCAATAATAATCCTATAGGAAGGAATTCAAGGAGAGAGAAAACCTCTGCCACTGAAATAAACTTTCGGAACGACACCTTAACTGAATATTCCCCACCATATGTAGTAGATATACATTTAGATAAACGTAGTGTGTCCTCCAGAGCTAATTTTTTAAGGACAAACCAGCATTTAATAATGCATCCAGCTCTTTCTTCATCTGCATATCTTTCCTTCCCAAGACAGGCTACATTGCAAGAAAATAGTCTCCAGCAGACTTGAATCAGGTTTCATCTTGGGTCAAGTAATGCATAACCCTGTAGCTCAAAGAAGTCTCCTAATTTATTTTCATGCCTAACCATAGAATTTCAGATACATTTCAACACATTCATATTAGCCTTTTGATTGAAATTTGCAGGATACGTGATGAGACCACTGGAATTCCATTTTATTCCCTCTTCCTTAGCCACCTGATTTTTTTCTTAGATTTGGAATTGATGGGAAAATTCCTGGAAGTCTATATTTATATTTAAACATATAGCTGTTTTGTATTTCTCTGGCCCAAAGAGAAAGCAGAATGAAGCACAGCTGACTGCACACGTTGCTGGTGCATGAATGTATTTTGTTTCCATCCTTAATTGGCTAAATGAATTATTCTTTCAACACTGTTTTCTTACCCCAAAGATGAATTAACATAATCCTTTCAAACAATTTTATGCATAGCTTCTCTATATAGTTTTACGTGTATTCAAGAAATAATTATTATATGACTACTATATTTGGTGCCGTGTGGTAGGCACCAATGAGAAAAAGATGATTAAAATGTCAGTCTTGTTCTTGGATTACCAAAACCCTAGAGATATGACAAGCTCCCATCAAGAAAAATGATGGATTATGTCCAATTCTCCATGAGTAGGATGAAAAAGATATTCCGCCATGTCTGATCCATTGGAGAAGCAGGAGAGCTTATATAAAACAGCCTTCTGCACCTACCAGGTGATTCTCTTCATAGATTTAGACTTTCCCTTTTCTCTCTACAACCTACTGAGAATCACTAGTCCATTTCACAGCAGACTTCCATATTTATATCTACAGTAAGATATTTCCCAACATTGGAGTTCATATTATAATATTAAAGGGATCTACAAACACCCACATTTTTCTGTTGGCCAACTTATATAACAGAGATATTGGGTGAGATATTGAATCATTCTTGACATGCAAGTTTAAATTAACTCTAGAACTGATTGACAATATTATAAATGCTGCCTTAATTCTTAGCATATATAACCTGAATTAGGCTTTCTAATTAATGTTACAATTTCCCACCAAGTTTGATTTTAGCTAAAGTTTCCAATAGCAAACAACTGGTTGATGTGTATATGTACCCACTTGTATTCACACACACACACGTTGACCTTGAAATTAGAACTTTACTTAAAATAGTACCAATTTTAAAGTCCTCTCAAAATATAATACAACAGACACACTATACATATTGGTAGCTTTAAGAAAAATAATAATAATCTGGGTTGACAATAAATCAAGCAAAATTTCTTCAGTAATTTCTTCAAAATTTCATCAAAAAGCCATGTAGATGGTTCAATTTTGGTTGGAAGCTCCTCAGATGCTTCCAGAGGCTGTACCAAAATCACATTTAAAGTTTTAAATATCTTAGGTGCCTTGATTGAGATTTTCACTATTACAGTCCAACTATTCACCCTTAGTCAATAAAAACATTCATTTTATTTAATGTCTTCATGCTAATTCAATTGTTTCTTATTTCAGACTACATTTTATATATAAAGTGCTACTTTAGCATCCATACAGTTGAATTTTCTTTTAAATTATTCTAGCAAATAATTCTTCATCAAATTTAACAATATGCTCTATTTTTGCATTGATTACATGGAGCTCTTAAATTTTTCAAGGGAGCAGAAAAAGCTAAGAAGTTTTAACATTTACTCATCTCATTTTTAATCAATGGTAATTAAGAAAAATAACAGAAAAATGATTCCTGTGGAGTTAAGCCTGCTTCTTTGGGGACACAGTACAACACACTACAGAGAATCAATGAATTAAAAGTGACTCCTTCCACAAATAAGGCAAAAGCGGTGTTTGTAACTTGTTCCCATCATCTTTGTAACAGGTATATAAAGCACACAACCCAAATTCAAAGGCCACTGCTACTGTATTTTCCAGAACAAGAGCTGCTAACAAGTAGACCTCGCAAATGTCCTCACATCAAGGATTGTCTGAGACATAAGAAGTTGTGTAACTTGTACAACAGGAAAAAGTAAGCCACTGTGTATATATACATCTTCTTTACCCAATCATCTATTAAAGGACACTTTGGTTGTTTCCATGTTTTGGTCACTGTGAATAATGCTGCAGTGAACACTGGAGCACATATATCTTTACGGATAAATGTTTTCATGTTTTTTGAGGTATATATCCAGGAGAAGAATTGCTGAGTCATATGGAATACTACTCTGCCACAATAAAGGATGAAACAGTGCCATTTGCGACAACATGGATGGATCTTGAGATTATACTAAACGAAGCTGGACAGAAAATGTCAAGAACCATATGACTTCACTCATATGTAGGATATAGTACTGAAAGCAACAAAGGAACAAGACAAACAAATAAAGAAACAAAAACTCATAGACACAGATAGTTTAGTGGTTACCAGAGGATAAGGGGGGAGGGGGTGGTAGATGAGGGTAAAGGGGGTCAAATATATGGTGATGGAAGGAGAGCTGACTCTGGGTGGTGAACACACAATGTGATATATAGATGATGTATGACAGAATTGTACACCTGAAACCTATGTAATTTTACTAACCGATGTCAGCCCAACAAATTTTAATTAAAAAGAAGAAGAAAGAAAGTAAGCCATAAAGCACAGACTTCGAAGTACATCTTTGGTTCAGATCTCAGATCTGCTATGTGATCTAGGGTGAGCCTCACTGTGTTCAAGATTTTATAGGCAAGTAGTTAGCATGGACGTCAGTTGCTTCTTCTTTTTTCCCCCCAGAGCCAAGGAACTTTCCCTTTAAAAAGGTAGTTATTGCACATGAATGGTCACTTATACCATGCCTATCTGTGCTGTCTTTACTTCATAAGACAACATATTGTGTCCAGCGGAAAACCTTATTGGATCCATTCCAATTACATCAGGTCCATTTAACTGGAAAAGTGCCCTCCACCTCTGTTCAGAGACTAAGGCAATGGGCTTCCAATGGATTCTTCTAAATGAAGCACTGGCTGCTGTAACTGGTTGTGTTCATTCACTTTAAAATTACTAAATCCTGCCCGATTCCAATACCAATATTTTATTAAGCTTCTTTTGGTCTTTTGGTCTTTCTTCGTCAGAAAGTCAAAAGAATCTAAAGGAAAATTTCTCAGATCTATTTTTCTCCCCTCTGAAAAATTCAGACTGCTATGTTTGTAATCAATGACCCAAATCCAAGATAATCACATTTGCTTTTCATAATCAGAATCTCAAAAAGCTGCTTAGCTTTTAAACTTATTTCCTTATAAAAATATTGGAGCTGTTTCATGACAAAGAAATATGGAATTCTTGTACAGAATTTATGGTTAAGAAACTTATGTTTTATAATAAAATGCACTGAATGCATATCATTTTTAATAAATTCTTTACCTTTATTGAAAATGTTTAGGTATCTAACTGAAACCTGTAGTAACGGGCTCCAAAAAGTATAGTGGCCAAGAAGAAACACATTTCAAAACTAAATAAAAAAATCTACTCAGGACCGCTAACTCACTGAATTCCACAACCATCAGATCTTAGTCTGCTGAAAGGACAATAGGATGCCAGAGTCCAGACTGGGAATAAAGCGTTCCCACTTTTGCAGATCCCTATAACTTCCAGGATTGCTGGAGCTCAGAAAGGGTTCTTGGAAGAACAGACAGCTGGGTGGAATAACTGTCAAGTCCAGAGGCAATTTAAAGCAACGCCCGAACTTCTATATTAGGCAGGAATAAACAAGGAATAAGTGTAGTTATATCTTTCAAATGACAGTTGCAAGTCTTAATAATACCTTTAACATAACGTGCAATGGAAGGACACTTTAAGGTACAGAAGCTGGCACCAGCTTTATAAATAAAAATCCTAGAGTAAGCGCTCCATTTGTGTTATAACATTGAAATTAAAGGTTCGGGTCCCTTCGAGCCCAAAGCCAGAATTTACCTAGCTTTAGCATATTATAAGGAAAAAAGTCTGTCCTGAAAGCATCTTCACTAGGAGAAAAATCAGATAGCTCAGAAATTACATCATCTGTACAAAGATCTAACAGACCCATGGAGTAACAGAGTGTTAGGTACAGAAATAACCAATCTCGTGCCAACAAGATACTACAGCCAGACAGTGCTGGGTAAGTTCTACTTCAAACCAAAGCTCCAGTGGTTCATCCTGTCGCTCACTTCAGCAGGACAGAAGCTGCCTACATGTACATGCAGCTACCTATTTCCAAGGCAAACCAAACAGACCTGAGACAAAGCATGCTAAAAACAGCACCTGGTAGCTGGATAAAGTAAAGAACGCTGCCAAAGCTAAATCAAAATAATCAGACCTCTATGTATGCTATTGTTTTAACTAAATAGAATTTTCAGTATTCTTGAAAAAACCATTCAGATAAAATATTTGCCTATAAAACTGTGCTTTTCAAGTGTTATTTTGATGTAAAATTGAGTGTTTAAGGATGGAAATTCCCTCAAGCACTCTGAAATGATGGCACGGTTGACAGTGTCAAAAGCCATGCTGAGATCAAGGGAAATGAGAATGGAAGCAGTAGCAACTGCATTCATAAAGAGGTCATTTAAAACCTCTTTGCTATGATATAAACTAAAACATGACTAGAATCTCATGAGAAAAAAAAAGAAGTTCAAGTGTCCACCCTAAATCCAGAGCAAAAAAAAACCAGCTAAAAATTTCTAAAAGAACTTGATGTCCAGGAGAAAAATTCACTTGTCAGATTTCAAACACTTCATTAGCATTTTATGAGTGGAAGAATGCAATTTAACATTACGGGTGAATTTCCAAAAGAAAGGGATTTCCCCTCATTTTCAGAGGTAAAGCAAACTTCACTAGGTAAGTGCTAGGCCCTCAGAAGCAACTTCCTGTGTTTATTTTTCTCCTTGAAGTTATTCCTATACTTTTCTGTAATGATCTGTAATGCCATTACCTAATACACTTGTTTCCCACAGTTTCTGAAGTCCCACTTCAATCCAACAACTTTCCCAAATTGACTAAAATCCCAAACCCAGAATTTCCATGACTTCTCTTTTCCCTTGAACACCACATTATGTCACCAAGAAGCAGCTTTAAAGCTTGGAAACCTCTAGGAGAAAATCAGTACAGGACAGGAACTACATTCTTGCAGAAGTTTTCACTTCTGCATTATTTACACAGGAAATGCTCAGCTCTTGTCACCTTCTCTACAAACCACGGACATTTTTTATAATAGGTACAATAATATTTTATACTACTTACTATTATGGGCATAATGTTATTATACTACTTATAATTATTACATTATTATTAGTCATTTACACTTAGACATTTATTAGACACCAGTCATTACTTGCCAAATTATGATAGCTGGCTAACCAATGTACTTAGGACCATGACCAGGACATTGTTAAATTCTGTCCCTAAACTTGGTGATGACTTCACCTTCTCCCCCACCCCCACTCCAACCCCCTCCCATCTAGTAACCATCAGTTTTTTCTCTATTTCTGTTTTGCTTGTTGGTGTATTTTGTTATTTAGACCGGGTAGATGTTTGACCATTGTGCTATACACCTGAAGCTGAAGTAGAATAATATTAAATGTCAACTATAATTAAATATATATATATATATATATAATATGCATATATAATATATAACTATATTATATATATCACATATATATTGGGTTGTTGGAAAAGTAATGATGCATGCTTGTGACAGATGGCACTAGTTCATTTTTGGAAGTCCTAGAGTCATTTGCATCTATGTTATTGCTATGCCATTTGACAGCTGACAGTTCTAGCTTCATTCTAAAAAAAAATTGAGCGATTTGGTTGAGTTTTGGAGATTTTACAACACGTTGAAGATGGAAGAGAAAACTGTGCATTTTTGCCATATTTTACTGTTTTACTTACATAAAGGGAAGAACGCATGCCAAGCTTGGGAAAAGTTGCATAAAATTTATGGTGACAATGCTCTACAAGAACATCAGTGCCAACGATGGTTCACGAAATTCCATGATGGTGATTTTGATCTCAACAACGCTCCTCGGTCAGAGAGGTCCACTGAAGTTGATGACAAAAAAATAAAGGCATTGCTCGAGTCAAGCCCACATTACACAACATGAGAGTTTGCAGAAACACTGAACATCCATCATTCAAGCATTCACGACCACTTGAAGAAGCTGGGATACATAAGCAAGCTCGATATTTGGGTTCTGCATGAACTCAAAAAAGTTCATTTGACGCCACGTATAAACATCTGCAAATGCTCATTAAACGTGAGGAAAGCGATCCTTTTTTGAAGCTACTGATAACTGGTGATGCAAAGTGGATTGTTTACAACAATGTGGTGCGCAAACAGTCTTGGTCCCGACATGATGATTCGCCTCAAATGACATCGAAAGCAGATATTCATCAGAGGAAGATTATGCTCTCAGTGTGGTGGGATTTTAAAGGTGTCGTGTTTTTCGAGCTCCTACCAAGGAACCAAACAATCAATTCGAATGTGTACTGTCAGCAATTGGAAAGTTTGAACGAATCGGCCATCCAGAAATATCCAGAGCTTGTTAATTGTAAAAGAGTTGTGTTCCATCGCGACAATGCGAAACCACACACAACTTTGATCACCCGTCAGAAATTATTGGAGCTTGGATGGGATGCGTTGCCACACCCACCATACTCGCCTGACCTTGCACCATCAGACTTCCACTTGTTTCACTCTCTTCAAAACTTCTTGCGTGGTATAACATTCAATTCAGATGAGGTTGTAAATCAGCACCTTGTTCAGCTTTTTTGCAAATAAAGACAGGTCCTTCTATGAACGAGGAATTATGAAGCTCACTGAAAGATGGCAAAAGTTTATCAAACAAACGGGCAATATATCATTGATTGATCTTTGTTCTTTATATAAATAAATGACCTTTGAAAAACATAGACAAAATACGTCATTACTTTTCCGACAACCCAATATTATATATGGTCACGGGATATAAAGTATAGCATAGGGAAGATAGTCAACAGTGTTGTAATAGCTATGTATGGTGTCAGGGGGTAGTAGATTGGGGGGGTTATCACTTTGTGAAGGGTGTAAATGTCTAACTACTATGTTGCTTTATACATACACCTGAAACTAATAAAAAAAAGACTTGGTGATGCATATTTACAAATGGGAAGACTCCATTAATGTCGCCTATGTAAATTCCTTCATCACGTTTTATGTAGAACCTAAATCCCTTTATAGCTATCAAGTTTGCCTTAAGATAGAGCCACACTTGTGTATTTGTGTAGTATGTGTATGTTTGTACATACTTGCCTTCAGTACAAATAAGTCTTAGTCCTGATACCCATGATATATACTTTATTATATTATTATTATTATCATTATTATTATTATTGGTTTATTGCTATGTTGCTATGTTATCATGCAATTGCATGATGATGATAGGAGGGCCACTGGAGTGGGGATTTTTATGATACCACATAGAATACAGATAGTTTTATTTCATAAAACATACAGGAAAACTGGGCTTTTGAACCCATGTCTTATTTACCTATTGAGAAAATAATGTTTTTTCAATTTTGTTATTATGTTCATGGATCAACTAATTTTAGAGTAATAATGGACTAGATATTGAATTTTGGTTAACGTATTAGACAAATACTTATTCAAACTTAATTTCTCATCTGCAAAATACCTCCTTCACAGGGTTCAAAGGAGAATTAAGCAGGAAAACAAAACCAAAATAAGTACTTATAATAAAGTACCTGCAGTGAAGTAGTTACAAGTAAACATTAGTTATTTCCTGTCCTTCTTGGCTCCTAAAGCCGCGTTTATCTGGCTTCTGACACTGACAGGTCAGTGAAACTGCTCTAATAAATAGTTTTCCAACCGTCTTACTTGTCACTTTCAGTCTTCTGTGGCATGAGACATTCGCTGTCACTGTCCTTCCTTTCATGGCCACGTTTCCTTAGCTTCTGAGGCTCTTCCCCTGAGCTGGCTTCCCCTCCCTCTCACCACTCTTCCTTGAGGAAGGTATTCCTTGAAAGCTCGATCTGTGCCCTCCTCATCTTCCTATTGCACGCGGCCTCTTGATAATTTCAACCACCCATCTCCATTTCCATCTCTAACCTGTCTCCCGAGCTCTAGATGAAACCTTCTAGTTTCTTCCGACAAGTCCACAGGAAGCATGAACATCACCCATCCTCTCCACATTGCCTCAGTACCTTTGTCTCCTTAAACTTACTTCTGCACTCAGAAGCCCAAGCTCGAAAGATTACAGCTCCTCCAGGCCTGCCTTTTTATGGCCCCATCCAGCTGGTCACCAAGCCTTTAGAATCTGTACTTCCATTCATTCCCGCTCCCATGGCCAAGGTCTTCATCACGCCACAGGGATTACCATGGTGAACTCCTTATCAGTTCCCAGACTCCGCCCTTTCTCCCCAGCCTCCAATCTCCTTGCCACATCATTTACAATTTAATCTAGATACAAACCACTTAAAATTCTTTAATGGCTCTTTCTTCCTTGTGATTTCAGTTAACCAATACTTGCAACCAGCTCGGATCCCAGCACTTAAAACCAATCACCATTTTCCTAAAGAGCCAGCTCCCAACAAGCCTTTCCTTACTTTCTCTGTGTGGTAAAACCCAGTTGATCCTGAAAGTCTCAGCTCAAACATTATATTTCCAGTTCGCTCCCCTAATGGTGTATAACACAGTTTACTGTGGCTTTTTTGACATCCTGCCTTACCAGCTACCGTGTTCCCCTGAAAATAAGACCTAGCCAGAGAAGAAGCCCTAGCATGATTCCTCCAGGATATGGAGGGCACGCACCCCTCACATGAGGGTTTTATGACCTGTTTCAGGGATAAGGGTGCCTTTTTCACAAACTCCTTCAGCTTAAAATATTCAGTATACCAAGTTGCCATATTCTGGCACCTAAATCATTAGGCGATTTTCCGGCTAGGTCTTATTTTCGGGGAAACAGGGTAAGTCAGAGATTTTTACTTTTTCAGGACCAAATTGGCAGGTAACAAATATTAACAGAATAACTAACGTTTGTAAGTGTGTGTGTGTGTGTGTGTGTGTGTATACATGCACCAGGGCTACAATGAGTTAGGTGTATTTTTATCATTATTATTAAGAGTATCAGGTGACCAAATGGGACCACAAATTTATAGGTATTTTTCCATAAAAATATGTCTAGTTACAGATAGGCAGATACACAGCCCCCCCCAAATTTATCATTTATATTAAATGCATGTAAAACCTAGTAAGGGGTTCAACTTCAGGGCTGTTATTTAGTGTGAGAGAATTCACAAATTTCTGTTTAACTCTTGGAAAATAATAGCTAGACCACTTAGAAGTCAAATGAACATGTATGGCTGGGTACAACTAATGGCTCAATTTGAGAGGTTGCTGGAGAATTTGGAGAGGATCAAAAGAGGTTATTTAAGCCCAATGTTTAAAGGATTATCAATAGATCTATAATGAAGCTAATATTTGGATTATTTAGTGTAGAAGACAAAGTGGCCTAATTACAAATGGATGACCTAATTAGTCTTCAACACATAAAATATTACACAAGAGAGACTGAAAACTCGTTTTTCCTGGAGGGAAAAAGTATCTTTGCACTTTAAACTCCCTTGGAACCTGGTATTGAGGCTTGATCTGAGTATGCACTGAAAAGTAAACATGACAACAAGGGAACTCAAACGGCAGGGATTTGGGCCAGATAATAAAGCTCATCATAACAGTGAGCATAGATTGACTCCGGTTTTAACTTTTCTGGACCTCTTTAAGAGTAGAATAAACACCCATGTGCTGAGAAGGCTTTAGTTGTCCTTGTTCAAGGTGAAAGGTTACACTGGATGAATTTCTCAAGGCTTCTTAACAACACAAGCTTCAAATTGTCAGGGATGCCTTCTCTACAAGAATTTCAGGCAGGGAGAGATGCTGTATAAAGAGTGGATGTAAAGAATGAGACTTATTGCCACTAAGGTTCTATTTCTATATTTAGTACGTTAGAAATGGAGAACTTGAACAATAAGTACAATACTAGCATCATACGGCATCAATTCAAAAACTCTTTTTCTGAATTTACTAGGAAGCCAACTCTTCCTAAAAGCATGAGACAATAATTACATCCCCACTCTCACTTGCTATAAAGTTCTTCTTTTTTTTTTGGCACAAATGGTATCAACATTCCAAAACACACCACGCAATTACTAAATAAAAATAGAGATACTACCATGGCATATAATTGATTTCAAAACAATCTCAGATGCAGTAGAAATACCAATGACTTTTAAACCCATATCATACTTAATTGTTTAGTTACTGTTAATTTATGCATTCATGCATTTATTTTATATCAAGGGAAAGGAAAAATAATCTTGGCGTTCAAAGACTGCTCCTCTTCTCCTTCATTCTCTTTCTCAACAGCTTCACTTGCAGTGATAAGCCCTGCATTGCGCTAAGGATAGTTTATACCTGTGGAGATGGTGTGTGGTTCTAAGCCCTACCGGAGACTAAACAAAGGAGTATATCAATAACTTATTTTAAAGAGATTTCAGAAGGCAGTCAACAACAACAAAAAATTATTTCAATAAAAAAAAAGGTAAAACAAATCCTCCTCTTTGGTCTGTTACAGCCTTAAAGAAGCAATTGCCCATAAAGAAATGTCATGACATGAACACACTTTCGTTACTCTATCAGTTATCATTGCTATACCAGAAAAAAATGTAACAGAGACTACTCAGTAAATAGTAGCACTTCTATGTCAAGTGTGGGGAAAAAAAATAACATCCTAAATTAAAAGTGACAAAAATACATGTTATACACCATTAGGGAGGCATGGTAAAAACAGATGGGGTGATCTGTTGCTTAACCATGAAACTGTGAATAAAATATATCAATCTCAGTTCAAGGAGTTTTAAAATTCCTAGTCAATTTTATCTTTAAAATGTCTTTGACTATTATGATTGCTTAGTCTCTTATTGATCAAATCAGTAATTCACATATTACTGTATCAAACAAAGTAACTAAGACCTTTGGCATCAAAAGACAAATAATTCTTCTTTATGTGCAATGCTATGTACACACCCATTTCCACTTCTGCAAACTAAGGACATACCTGCTACACATCCCCAAATTTGCTAGCTATATACTACTGCCATAACTGTGCTGAATTTTAAAACTACTAAAATTGGTAAAAACCAGACTAAAATCACTTGGGCATTTTTAAAGTGTGGGCAGAAGATCAAAGTATTAGCATATTTGGCCACTGAAACAGGTTCCTTCAAAACAGGTGTTTCTTCACAAGCTCATAAATGTAGCACCCTCACCAATTTCAGTGAGTATGAAAATAATGCAGCAGTTCTACTCATGGCTACATAAGAGTAGGCTCTTTAAAGCCAGTGATGAAAATAGAACTACTTTAATTCAGGAAACAACTGCAATGGTTTTTGGGTAAGCTATAAAATAATATTTACATTTGTTGGGCTAGGAGGTCCTTGAATATTAATTCCACAATCATTTCTCCATTTCCCTCTTTACAGCACTTTCATCATTAGCTAGAAAACAGAAAAACTAATAAATTATATCCTTTTGTTTAGATCCACAGAATTGTAAATTGGAAGTACCCTAAAAATTTTCTGGTCCAATCAATGAGTTTACAATGAGGAACTGGATCCCAGATATGCAGTGACTTGCATATCACCACACCCATCAAATGATCTGCAGAACAGAGTCAAGAGATCCTGGTCTCTCCTTCTTGCTGTGGTGATTTTTCTCCATGTTACAAAGACCCGGAGAAAATCCTATGGGGTATTCCTAATGGGACTGGGGTTATTTGAAATGAGGCCAAAGTTGATTGATAAGAAGATAAAAGCATATGGAGGATGCTGGCTAACCATTTTCCAATTTAATGAGAACACACACGAAGAAGGTTTTTCTAACATGGTATTTGGTAAGATGTGAGTATGACCCACTTTTCTGATTGAGCGAATCACTCTGTCTACAAGGAATTCACACCATACACAAGAATGACATTGCCTTACCGATACGACATCTGTAAGAAATGACATATTTATTCAACTCATTCATTCATTCCAAATATTTACTGAGGATCTAATATTGGCCAGGTACTAGTTTAGCTGGAAAAATATAGTGATTAGAAACTTCTATACTTCTTTATAGGCTGTGGAATTTGATGAAATTTTTTAATACATAAATATTAATCTAACCTCCCTTCCACTACTCTAAAGAAAATAAATCACAAAGTCATAATTCCAAATAATTTTCTTTGAAATATGTCATGCAGCTCAAATATTTTTTATCATAAAATGAATATATTTATAAAATAAATGTTTCCAACTCATTGATAACACTTTACTTAAGCAATGTTTAACACAATAAACTTCTAGTATATGAAAAAATAGAAAAATCTCTTGAGGTTTCCTCTAATGGGGTTTAATTTGTATTGTTAATTGAGAAACAAAAAATTATTTTTCCACATAAATCCCAAATCCATTTCTTGGTAGACAAATGCAATATACATTTTTTTAAAGTATATACAATTAATTTGATTAATTTTCCTTCTCTTTGTTTTGTTTTCCTTTACTTCTGCTCATTCTCCAATTATTTTAGTTGTGGTCCTCAACTTTTCACCACAAAATAGTACCACTGGGATTTAAGCAAGGTTATTCAGTTTACTAACTTTTACGTGTTTCTTTCCATCCTAATCACTCCAAAATTTTATTGCTGAGATTAAACTTTGACAGATTTGTATATTTCTCAGAGTTGTGAGAAAGCAGAATTTTACCCATTTCTGTGCTACCAACAAGGGGAGGACCCCGTTTTAACTGCTGAATGGATGCAGGCCAGATATTTCCTGGTCTGGGAAGAAGTTCGTAAATCTAAGCAACCCTTAGTAAGGACTCTCAGGAACACAAAGTGCCTATTTATTGCTCTGAGTATCTGGATCTTCCATGGAGGAAGGAAGGGGAGACAGACTTTAACAGATCCAGAAAACTGCGTGTATTTAAGGAGTAAGGATTTAGGGAGGTGAGCCACATCCTCAACAATCAAGCCCCAGGACTGTCCATTTTAATCTCTGAAAAGAGGGAAGAACTAGAGCTCAACACAATGAGAACTCAGGAAGCTTTCGAACTTTGCCATGTTTGTTTTTATGGTCAGCACCTGCCAGGTTTCTCAGGCAATAAGTACCCAGACCTATAAAATGTGAAGAGTGTGAACTCCTTTTGTAGAGGAGCCGGGGCTAACTATTGTCCTTTCTGTAGCATGGCTTGTTTGGAGGAAGAACCTCAAAGTAATGTAAGTGACAGAGGCGACCCAGAGGAGCGGAAACAGAGCCAAGGGACTAAGCGAAGAGCGAGACTGAGGTCCTGGTTAATGGTAACACTGGAGAAGGCACTTGAACACGGGCAAAACAGGGCGCACGGAGAGGGAAACCCCTACACTACAGAGCAGGACTGTTTCTATTTCCCAGATGGTGTCTCCTTTTTCTGATGAATACGTGAGTTTTAAGGAACAATGACAAATCCTAATAAGAGTTGTATTACCAAATCACTGTATATTTTGTAGTTAATACATTTAGCAAGCATCATATTTTGATGTGACACTAATGTATAGCACTTGTAAACACTGTCAAAGAGTTTTTAATAAAATTTGACCTACATGGCCCAATCAAATTGATAAAATTCTTGAATTCTTATATATTAAGGACATAAGAGGCTCATCCAAGTAAGAGTATACCCATTAATAAATCCTTAAAAGGGTGTCACTTTATAATAGTCCAATAAATGATAAAAGTGTTACAACAAAACATTAGGAAACTGAATCCTGCAGTGTATAAAACAGGGGGATCTCATGGCCAAGTTACTTTTATACCAAAATTACAGTACTAGAAAAATCTTTAAATGTAATTTACCACATTAAAAGATTAAAGGCTAAAAATCAGAAGACATCATCAATACATGCAGAAAAAAAGCACTTGATCAAACTCCATGCAAATCCACAAATAAATAAAACACATCTTAGCACACTCAAAATAAAAAAACGACTTCCTTCACTAAATGAAAAATATCCATGAAAAGAACTGCAGCCACTCTTAGTGGTTAAATATCAGAAAAATCACTTAAAATTAGAAACAAGACAAAGAAAGAAAAAGCCAAACTGTGATTCATGGAGGATGCAATGGTAATATGGGAAATCCCAAAGAATTTGCCCCAACTTATTTACTGTTAAAAAAAAAAGAAAGAAAAAAGAAAATCAACAATAGGGACTAAACCAAAAAGTCAGGACATGACAGTAAGGATGGGATCAGGGGAAATCCAGGAAGTGTCAACAGTACTTCTTAGGTTTTGGTCATTGAAATTATGTGGTGAAGTCAGAGGTGTATATTTTATTATGTCTCATAGCTTATATGTGTTACCAACAGGTAACACGTATTTTTGTAACCGGCAAGTCTTTCACAAATTTGAATCACTTGAACTACATGATTACACACGTGTCCCCAGCCACGGGCTTCTCTGGGGCTGGGAACAAGTCTTAGCTTTAACAGGAAGTAGAGTCTATTCAGTACCTGCGTGTTGAACTTTGGTACAATGTTAAGTACAAGAGGTGCCTGCCAAGTACCGCAAGGGCACAAGCTGTCAGTCTTCACACTTGCTTTTCTTTCTGTCTGGAGCTCTCTGCCACCCTTCTCTCCCTACCATGCCCCCATCCAAGCCTTTTCAACCTGGCCACAGCCTTCCCATCATCATTTGTCCAAGCTGATGCCTCTTGCACTGGAAAATCCTTCTGTGGTCAGCTCGCATCCTCCATCCCCTGGGTTAGATGCCTCTGCTCTGAACTCCTACCACACACACCGTGACTTTCTCCAGCACAGCAGTAATAATCCTCTATCTTCCACTAGCCCTGCGAGGCTCAGTGTGTTTCTCAAACCACATACATCACCATCGCCAGAGTGTGTGACAAATAGATATTCCAGACCACCACTAACTTCCTCCTCCTCACCCCACCCAAATACACACCTAATAGAAACCATCCCAATATACACCTCCTCCCCACCCCACCCAATACACACCTAATAGAAGACACCTCAGTGTAATATCTAAGCATCCGCATTTTTAACATGTCTAGGAAACTTCTGAGCACAGGAAAGCCATGGGACCACTGCTAGACTAAGCTTAGAGAACAAGGGCAGGATGCATTTTGTTCTGTGTTAGCCTTGTCCAACATGTAGTAGACATTCAGCAAATAGGTCAAAGGAATAAAAGAATATGTGCAGTTAACCATGTATTGATCAGCCTTTTTTTGTCCTTTAATGTCACATGCAAGTAGATAAGGAGTGTCTGATATTAAATATTAAGAAGAAATATTAGCAAAAGTATAAAATTGAAAAAGCTTCCATTTATTTTTAAATTTTAACAGTTGACCACCTCTGGAAGACAATTTTGAAAGCCAGCATGCTACGGGCTCTGAAACCTGCCATTTAACTTCTCATGGAGAATCCATGGCCCATGCATACAGCTGAAGGCTAAATGGTGACACCTCTTGTGACCTTTATCATTTTCTAATTTGCTAGCAACACCAGTTGCCATTTGTGTTCAGTGCTCTGACAAAGCATGCTGCCCAAATTAGTGATAATCTGAATGGATGTTACCAAAAAATCCTTTATGTTCTTTAATATAGTATTTTCTTCATGAAAACTAACTAGCCAACCCATCTAATAATATAACTGTTCTTTAATTAGTCTGCGATTCTCTTTCCTAATAGCTATAGTTTAAGGATTTCTGTTTCTGACTTTTAACCGCTACTCCTAGATGTTGCCATAAAAGCCCCACAAATATTTTATACCCTGGGTCTGAGTACATCCAGGGACTTTAATTTATGAAACAAAGCAACTGAACTATGTTTCACAGGCATTTGTCTTTCTCCATTTAAGAAACACACCCTGGGGACCTCTGAAACAATTTCAATGAAACAGTCAATTCTGTATAAAGTTCAGAGGTGGGGAACATCCTCACTTATAAATTCTGCCGTTTCTCATACTGATGCCATTTTGACCTCTCGATCAGCCCTTTTGCTTCTAAATCCTTACCATCTCTGTACTTAATAGAATTCTAAGCAGAAAACTTTCTCATTTTTTTCTTGCATATTTTTGTCTGAGAAATTCTCCCACATTAATTCTTTAACTCTTGAATTTTCTTATTTTGTTCCTGAAAATAAATTTCACTTTTCCACATTCCTTTCAACTTAACAGTTAAATCAAATTTCAAACATGACCTACTTCCTTCTAGTGCTCATAAAATGTTATTTGTTAATAAACTGAATTCCCTAATCCATTAAATTAATTAATCTATTAATTAGATTCACGCATTCATAAATTCATTAAATACTTGTTAAGTATCCATTATATGGTAAGCACAGGGCTGGGCACTGGGAAGTCAAAGAAGATAAAAGTCCTTGCTCTCAAGGAGCTAATATTTTAGTGGAAGAAATTGTATGTTCTTTCTTCTCCATACTTGACTACTTTCCCTCCTTTCCTCTTCATCCTGTCCATGTAGGTAGTTCTTTGGCTTTTTAAACTAATTCCATCAAAAATTGACTTTCAACTGTTTTTCCCTGCCTCCCAGTGGCTTCCTAAGGCATTTTCCCTGCCATTGGCCTTGAACTGCAGTCATAACTTCACTTTTTCATATTATGTAATTCATCATGGCCCTTTTATTCTTATAACATCTTCTCTTCCTTTCCAAAATTAATTACTGTATTTAAATACCTTTCTTGTTTTACACTGCATTACATACTTTGCTTAAAAGACAGTGCCTTGCCCTTTTATTTACATATTCTGCCTTGGAATAGTCCCATCCTATCCATTTCTCTGCTGTGTTAAGGTTTCCTCCGAACACTCGTCTTCAGAGAGCTTTCATTTTTGTTGAGGATATAGTCATTTATCAATCTCATGTTTCTCTGTATCTTTGATCCATCAACATACCTCTTTCAAATCTTCTTTCTTAGTAGTGGGGGTAATAATAACGTTATTGATCACTTATATACATCACCAAACCTTGTTCTAAGTGATATTAAATGTAAGCCACTGTTTAGAGGTTAGTAGCATTATTATCCTCATTTTACAGCTGAGGAAACTGAGGCACAGAGTAATGATCTGACCTGCTCAAGTTTCCTCAGATAGTTAAAGATAGAACCAGGAGCTGGACCCCTGTGGCTTCTGGCTTCAGAGTCTCTTCCTTCCCCTTATCTATCAGGCTGTGCTGCCTCCACCATATCGGAGAGGTACCCTTTCTCATTCCAGGTACAGCAGGGAAATCTTTTAGTGCCGAACATCTACTCTGAAGGTACTGGGGGAAAAATGGTTTCAGTACATAGTCTAGCTTCCCAAAGAAATACACACAGTCTTTCCCCTATAGACCTCTACAGGAAACACTGCCAGGCATAAGGATTTCAGCTTATTCATATTAATTGATCTTCTTCTTAAGGCTGCCGAAAAAGAAACTAAGAATATATTTCAGACTATTAATCGTTCTCTCTCCATTAGTTTGCATTTATCTTATCTGTTTTTAAGCTTACCATTACTTCTCCAGCAATACTTGATGTTCACTGAGTTTCTGAAACTCTCTGTGCCCCCAAAGTACGCAGTGATTATCGAAAGTGATGAGTAGTAAAACACACTATCACTGACCATTTATAGTACTAGCTACTAGTATCAGGTCCCAAAATGGCTGATGCCACCATGCTCCCCTTTCACAATAATCTTATTTCTGACAGTCTTATACATTCTAAATAAAAGGAATCCCTGTCCGTGACAGCAGTGACAGTGTAGCCAGGATTTCTCAGGTTTCCTATAGATACTTCCTTAAAAATAACTAATATTCCCAAAGGGTTAATTAATCATAGTATCACTTTGTTTCCTTTAGCTTCTACATAACTGAATACAAACCTTTCATTCTAGTGATTTTATAAATAAGACTTCCACAATAAAAATCTGTATGTCATTTATTACTGACTTAAGAACACATTTCTCTATGGTAAATGGTCCCAAACTGTTTTATTCTCCATCTTCTTCCCCTCAGTCTTTTGTTTTTCCTGCTGCCACTTAACCATTTCAGTCTCCTTAATATCTGTAGAGTATTTCAGACCAAGCTTTGCGGTAAGAGTCAAACCTGAAGGCAATTAAACATTGGAGCTCCTTGCCACTACATCGTAAAAAATAAGGTTAGTATAGTTTGTACCCAGGAGTAGCCTAAGATCAGGCTGAGACTTCTAAGAACCACAAATTCCTTAAAACACATTTCTAACAATACTGATAACAGCCTTATTGGAACCAAAACACAAAACCCTCACTTTAGTGTTAGCAGAATATGATTAGAAATGTCATCAATTTCCATGGCAATATCTCATCCCAGACATTACTAGCCCTGCTTTTGTTAGTGACTCAAATTAGGTTTGAGAAGTCCATCTAAAGTTTCTCTCTTCCAAAGAAAGGTGATGGTCATATAGTTCAAATTTTCCACTTTTACTGCTACCAAAGAAATACTGAATCTTTTCAGTTCACATTTCCACAGTACAACTTAGAAATGCCACCTGAATTCAAACCGTAGCAGCAGGTGTAAGGCAATCAAGGTAAAAACGTTCAGCAGTATGTCTAGTCCAAAAGCATAAATGCATTCCTGTGCAGCCTGTGCGGTTTCTATGCAAACATTTATACAAACAGGAAACAATCCTAGCTAGATAGAAACCACTATCATTTATTTATATTTAAAAAATGCATTTCCCTCTCTATTAATACTATTAGCATCGCAGTATCATTTGTACATATGGAAATCTTCCTTATAAAGTACACTGTTTTAAGGTGCATGTAGAAAGGTATATGTTATTTCAAAGATAAACTTCAAATCTTCAACCGAGTATCCAAGTGATGCCTGATGGACCCTGTATCCCTAATAAGGGTGATACAATTTTCACATTAAGTATAATCAAATCCTTGGAGCCCATTTTTATTTCACTCTTGGTTTTCTCCGGTGTACCAGTTTCTCTGTAATTGAGCATTCAAGCTTCGGTAATTTTTCAATTCAGACCCTTTTCTTTTTCAAACTCTACTTTATATGTGGCCTTCTATTATCCTCCCTATTTCCACAATATCTTACATGATTCTCTCAGAACAGAAAGATATTTTTCTTAATAAAAGGTATGGCAGAGGGAGAGTGGACTGATTTACCCTTGATGTCTCAGTTTATTAGCAGTTGTGATTGCTAAAAAGGGTAAGAAGGTGTCCTTTTAAATGGATTTGGCACACATCCATTTAACAAGCACTTAACAAGCAGGTGCTATGGGATGGATACTTTCCTAGTAATACAAAGGTAAATTGCATAAGAATATTGTCTTTAAGGAGCAATGAATCTTGTGAGGGAGTAGGACCTGAAGTTAATAAATAAATATGGTGTCACGTATAGTCTATCAGAGCTTTGCATAAATACTACAGATGCCCTACAGAGAGGGCAACTAATCCTGTTTGCCAAAAATTGGATGCCTCATCTAGAAAACATGGGAAGTGGATCTTCAAGTATGAAGTCTGTCAGGTGAAAATAAGAGGGTAGCTCCAGAAGAAGAAATAGCAATATGAAAGGGCATGAAATTGTAAAGAGCTAGACGTGTCCAGGACATGGTAGCTCATTTGCGGTGATCCTGAATCAGCTATCATAGGACAGACTGTTAAGAGATGAGGACACACAGGCATATTGGACCAAAAGACAAAGCGAGAGAGACTCAGACATTCTGAGTTGGTAGTGGCTACTCATCCTAATATTTCTCAAAGATAATTTTGGCGCGAATTATCAGTGGGCTGGAGGGAGAAAAGAACGAACAGAGAGAACTGAGGTGTTTGGGTGTGTGTGAGTTAAAAACACACAAGACAGAAGAATAAAGGGAGCTAAGGTGTTCTCCTAGTAGCAGGTCCCAAAATAGCTGAGGAAACCATACTCCCCTTTCCCAATAATCTTAAGTGTAGTTTCCGCCCGAGTTTTGTGGCTCATACACCAATGCCTCTCAGGCTCAACAGCGTAAGAATCAGCTCAGGATCTTGTCAAAATGCAGATTCTTCTTCAGTATGTAGGGGGAGGGAGAGCCCAGTGTCTGCATTTCTAACAAGCTCCCAGGTGATGCCAGTGCTGCAGGGTCCATGGACCACGCTTTGAGCAGCAGTGCTCTAATGAGTCAATGAGGTAGCTGACTTCTTTCAAGAAATGACTGCACAATGAACACTGAATGCCTGAACATCACCGTGGATTACATGGGTCCAAGGAAGCATATATGTTTGCCTTCCAATACCCCTTTAGAAGTGATGTGAGACACTGGCTAAAAAGTGGCAGCGCCTCTCACAGGAGGTGTGGTGCCTTCAATGCCCCATAGCATCCATGCAGTAGACAAAACTTGTTAAGAGTTGCCATTTCAATTCTAATTTATTCCAGTACTCACATCAAAGTTCATTTTCAGACATATGTGGCCATTTATGATAGACAGAAGAAATATTTAAAAGGTTTATGCTCCTAGCGGACAATGACTGCTACTGCAGTAATGCAGTTTTGATGTTAAAACGGCTTGGTTACTGCCAAGAATAGATGGCATTAAACAGAAGGCCTTCATTTTGTCTATCATTTCAAATTTTATATGTTGACCCTCTAATTAGAGCTGAACCATCTGTAAGGATGATGTCTCAATGGTTCTCTGACGCAGTCAACATCACATACCAGACATGTAAGGTGGGAAGAAAATGTGAACAATGTATCTTGCCTGTGATGCTTTACTTTTCGTCTAGGGGAGCAACTTTACCTGGATTTCAAGTTCTCCTGTTGTCATTTTCCTGACGCGCTGTGACACAGATAGCGTGAGGTAATTTTATGCACTCCATCTAAAAGCATCAGTTCCCTTTTTCATTGACCAATCCATGTTCTTCACACAAAGGAGACATACTGGTGATTTATGTGGTGTAGTACAAATCCAGACTAACCAAAAGCAATCCAATCCAAACTAGTGCCTAGCCCTGAGCTGGAGAAACGTAGATATCCTTTGATTGTTGTGAAAGAAATCACCATTTTTCGATCCTGTTTTCCTCCCTCCTCCCCTAAAACTAGTGGGGGGGGGGTAGAGAGTGGGGTGTTAGAAAAGGTATGGAAGTGAAAGTTGTATAGTAGCAAGTATTTCTGTCTTATTTATCATTTGATCAAAACTCCTTTAAGAAAAGTAGTGGGGAAAAATTAAATCACCTTAAATATATAGAGTAAAAACAAGACACTCATTTAACCTTGCAAAATATTTGCCACATTTCCATATTATTTATTTGCAACTGAACAATTTAAGGAATAGTAAATGGTATCAACTGCTTAGCTGGAACTTGTGAAGTTTTCCTGGTATATAGTAATACTCTAAGATGTTACAGAACATAAAAAGCAAAATCAATGCTGGGAAGAAAATGTTCTTTTTGTTCTAGGGTCTGTGTTTGGAAAATATTGCCATGTAGCATTTACGGTAACAGCTGTACGGTTAAACTTTAGGCACAAACTAAACTGCAGAGGATCTGCTGCATAAATAAAATCCCCATGGCAACTAAATGTGCTACTAGATAACAGAGAAAAAAGGATTTATGTGTTTGCAGAGCTGTCTTGCCCTAAAGGAATTCTCCAGGCAAACGCAGGCCACCTGCCACATGTTATATTAAGCTCAGCCTTCTGGACTTATTTTCAAATCCACAGCAAAAAGGTCCAACTACTTTTATTTGGAAGTTTCATTGTTCTTTATTCCCAGCCCCTCCAAAAATCAACAATTCATTTTTCAACTCGCCTGCTATATTTTGCCCTGGATACAAAAGATAATTAATGAATTTGTTTGTGCCTCTAAACATTTTGTTGATCTTACTGAAACAACAAGCATATGTACAACAAAAAGGTGATTTTTTTTAATTTGTAATTTGTAGATTCTATAGTTGAAAAAATTGAAATACATAACTCTCCTCCAATATAAGGTAGAGTGATTGGAAGAAAATCAGTGGGTGATGAGGAGTTTTAAAGAGGATGGGAGAAAGAGAATACAAGAGCAAGATGAATATTTTCTATAAATTTAGCATGTAACATATTTATAGTTACTTTCTTCCTGAAGGAAAGTGAAGACTAGCAATAAACATCCTAGAATTTTGTTCTAGATGGTGTTGTCAATTAATTTTAAAATAATTACTTGAAAATGTTCTTTTTCTTTTAAGTACTCTAATTCCCATATCTAAAGATTTGTTGATAATACTGCCTATTTATATTGATAATACTATATTATGTAATAATATTAATTATTTTTGAATATGTGAAGATGAAATATGATACATAATATTTGAACTGGGAGAGAAAAATTCATTATGTGGGAGTCATTCGACATTATTCCCTACAAGAAAATGGGGAATTGGACTAGAATATGCACCTCCAAATTTGAGGTCTACTTCAACTCTGATATTTAACATTGTCCTCAAAGAAATGATGACAGTTATCACCTGTAAGTAATCATAACTCTTATTTATTCCTCAACCTTGACTAAATTGCAGAGATATTGAGAGAATAAATTTGGGCTATTTCTGATTTGGTTGATATGGAAGTGAAAGGGGAAAAAAATAAGTCACACTTAATTATCAAGGAAGATTATGAAACTAAAAATTTAATTTTTTGCTTTCACTCACTTCTTTAGTCATGTATTGATTATGACACAAGAATTACTTCAGGTATTTAATAATATCAATGGAAGTATTAATTATGAGTTTATTAAATAAAATATGCAAATTTATATTAAATAAGAAGGTTTCGGTTTCAATAGGATTTTATTTGTTCTCTTTCAGAAATCTATGTCCTTTTATAGGCAGATTTCCACATTATCATCTAAGGAATGAGTCTTCAAAAAGCTTTTGATTTTTGCAAAACATAAATATGGCTACTCTGTAATACAATCAAATCTAAGTCACCATAGCACAGTAACTCAAAAAAAACACTGTTAACATCAGACTGCCTTCCATAGACACTCCTGCCATCCCAGCTAATATAAATTTCTAGCAAGGCTATTTCTATGTCTTGATAGTAAACACTTTTAGAAATAGCAAGTGACCCCCGTTCAGTAGAGGTACAATCCTCAGGTATGCTTCTTAATAATCAGTTTGCGGTAACTCTAGACATACAGAAATAGCTCTCAAATATTTTTTGACAATGACCTCCTTAAACCAGTCAAAATTCCCTCTGGCCTTGAATCCCCTTTGTCTCCACACCACAATATAAAAACAATTCTGCAATACTAATGTATATCATTATACATTTGTTATAGGCATTAGGACTACAGATAATTACATAAAAGATTTTATAGGTGATTTTATATTACAAAGCAATGACCTATTAAAACTTTCTAAAAATTGTGAAGTACTTGGGCCACAGATAGTACACCAAAATACTTTCTCTTCTTTCTGGGCATACAGTTGGACTAGAGGTCCCAGACTTCCTTGCAACTGAATGAAGCCATGTGACTGAGTTCCAGCCAACAGAGAATGAGTACAAGTGATTGTGTGCTAGTTCTAGGCCTGGCCCATCACAAGCATCCCCAGATGATGCTATGTGTTCTTTTCTGCTTCTAGCTAACTGGGACAGAGACAACACTCAAAGAGTGATTCTGGAAGCCTGCATCGCTTCTGTCAGTTTAGGTTTCTGAAATGACTGTGAGAAGCAGTAACTTCCAGTCCAACAGTAACATGCATGTTGGAAAATTCCAAAAAAAGAAACTGTTAAACAATTGAAAAGTTTAGAGCTTATTAAAGCAGCTAACATTGCCCTAATGTAATATTTATCTTAGTAATGTATTATAAGGTATTTTAAAGGAAGATATTCATAAGTAGTCCATCAAATAAATTGGGGGAGGTTACATATGCTTACCTACATATGTGTGTATGTAAGTATGTGTGTATGTGAGTATGTTTGTTTATTTCAGAAATCATTTGTGTTTTATTCCAATTTGAACCACAACACATGCTCATGTTAGGAATCTCTTGAGAAATTATGCAAATTACTACACACAAATCCTAACAAGGGTTAACTCTTGTTATAAAATCAAACAAGGATAGCAAAAAATAGCGTGTATACTGTTTAACTTCTAAATTATCAGCTAAGTGTGTATGGAGATAGTTCAGTAAACTAATTCACATGTAACCCTTTGTGACTTAACTGAAAAGCTGCTCTTACTGAGCAGAGTGGCGTTTTGAGTGATCTCCTCCAAAAATCCACTTAAAGGCATCCAAGCAGGTTACAAAAGATTTTAAACCTTTTTTTTTTCTTTAAAGGAAATGACAATTTGGATGAGATTCCCATCTGTGTATCGCAAATAGTAGGTACTGAAACAGGACCACTGAAGCATTTGATACGGACCTTAGAGTCTGCTAAACTACAGAGATTCTTTTACCAGAAAAGACCTTTTAAAGTCTATAAAATAGACTTGAACTTACAAATCAAGGAACTAGCAGAGAGATCTATCCCTAACAATGAATTAGGCAAAATCATCAGATAGTTGCAGGTCACCGTCATAATACTTTCCACACGTGTCTTAATTATAAACCACTACTCACAGAAACCAAAGCTTATATCAAAGCAAATATATGATAGATTGCATGTAATATGGCCAAGCTAGAGTGATGACCATCTTACATAAAAACAGCAAAAAATTGCTTTCAAAGTTATTTTCATATTCCAGATGATTTCTAAATGGCATGCATTTCTTAGATACTTTCTTTACTCAATGTCTCTAGTTAAGACCAAACACCTTATAGGACACACACAGTCCCTTTAATAATCACAGCACTTCATCCATCCAAAAAAAAAAATAAAAAGAAACTGGTGGTCCATCGTAATCTCAGACTCAGAAGAGATGTCTTATGACAACAGCGTTATATATGATCACCTTCTGAATTTTTAAACACACCTATAGTCATAAGCAGTGAGCAAAAGAATGGACAGAACTGCATATATGACCTTTCTTTCTCTAGTGACAAACCTGTGGGAAGGGTATCCTGAACTCACTTCATCTACCTCCTTACAAAACCTTCTCCTCTTAAACATCTGAATCCAAGTTTCTAATATTTCCACTGTGTTAAACTGTTTCTCTCAAGAGTCCCAAATAATCCTCCAAAGGTCAAAGCCAACACCTTTTTTTCAGTCCACCATCTTCAGGATCTTTCTCCAACCCCTTTACAATATTAACCTTTTCCCTATTATACCTGAAGCACTCCAAACCAATACCAGGCCATGGTAAGCACTCAATAATATTAAGAATGTTACTATTACTATTTGTTCTTCAAATTCTAGTCTCTCATATCTTCCTTGGAATAGGAATCTTATTCTCTTCTATCCCTGATGGTTTGCTATGAACTCCCCCTCTTCCCATCTTCTGAAGTCAACTCTTCCACAGCCTGTGTTTTCAGGGTTCTTTTCATTTTAGTACAAATGTTTACACCTTTTAATTACAGCATTGTAACACGCCCTAATGCACATATTCTCTCTAGATGTTGCCTATCCTACCGACAAGGCCTCTTTCATATTAGGAGTTACCTTCTTAATTATCTTGACTTTTAATTCTGTGTGGCTTTCTACTGGGCTATTAAATATGTCAAAATGGATTCTGTCGATAAGCAGGATTTAACACAAACACCAAATATAAGGTAAATTCAAAACATGCCTATATAAAAAAAACTCCTATAGCTGCAGCATTAAGGTAAATGTAAGGATCAGAGAAGGAGGTTCTCACCTTTTGATTGCATTTGTGCAATTGCAACTCTCATTACTGATGACTCATAAGAAGCACCTACCCTTTCAATAACCCATGAGGTCTGTCAAATACCTGAGGATTCTGTAAGGGAAGTAACCTCACCACCACAGTAGTGTCTCACAGATTCTCAGTAGCACAGTATCTTTCTGCTTGAATCCATGTGCATTCCCAGTGCTTCTCTGCATATGAATCCCAGGAAACAATAAAATAAATGTGCTGAATAGCATTAAAAAGTTAAGAACTGTGCAGGCCTTCGACAATGTATTTTTTACAGATTCAAAGTCAATTCAAACTAATCCTCCATTTTGTTTTTGGGAAACCTGTACATTAATAATGGAATATTAATGTAATAATGTAATATTGCTCCTGGAGATATAAATTATAAAGGGAGTTGGTTTGCTTTGTGAATTATTATAGCAAATTTAATCTACAATGATCAGAGGACCATTTTGAAAATACTTATTTCTTTATGAGAGCCTGAATTCTTATAAAAGCAATCGTGCCAATTAAGCTATTGTTGTCAGCCTCAAAACCATCCTTTTATGCTCTAGCCTGGGCTGCTGGGGCTGGGACTCTGCAAACCACATTTCTGCATGGCCAGCTGAACCATGCTAGGCTCTGCCATAGTGGGTACTAAAGGAAGACTGCAAGGCTGAAAGAGGAAGAAGGGACTTGCTCTCTGTGGGCTTCCTTCTGGTTCTGTTAGCATCACCGCAGCAGTGCTTCTTCATCCCAACCCTGGCAGTTCCCTCCACTGGCAGTAGCTGAACACAGTTTGCAGGGTGTTTTTAATACTTGCAGAATCAGCCTCATCAATTGCCTCCTCAGAAACACCAGCACAAGCTGGCCAATGTCCCATCTTCAGAGGTCTGAGTTTCAGCTTCTTGGGAGCTCTCCTCCAAGCTTCTAGATCTTAGCAATTCCAACCTCTTCTCTTATCCCCTGAGTCCTGGAGGTAGTAATAGCTTCCTACAATTGTAATCTATGTGATATGTCAGTATTTTCATTTTACCCTCTTCCGAGAATATATATAAAAAATTCAACTAGGTACAATACTGTTAACTAGCAACTGCAAGGGTAAAATAAGAACACTGACATATCACATAGGTAACAATTGCAGGAAGTAAGTACTACCTCCAGGACTCGAGGGATAAGAGGAGAGGTTAGCATTACTAAGATCTAGAAGCTTGGAGGAGAGATCCCATGAAGCTGAGACTCAGACCTCTGAAGAAGGGCCATAAAAATCTCAAAACTTTTATCCGTAAAGATAGATGTGCTCCGATGTTCACTGCAGCTTTATTTATGGTGGCCAAGACAAGGAAACAACCAAAGTGTCCTTCTCTAGATGATCTGATAAAGAAATTGTGGTGTACATATACACAATGGAATAACTCTGCCATAAGATGAAATAGTGCCATTTGTGACAACACAGATGGATCTTGAGATTATTATGCTAAGCGAAATAAGTCAGACAGAAAAAGTCAAGAACCATATGATGTCACTTTATATCCCACATAGCCCACATATGTGGTATATAAAACTGAAAACAACAAAGGTACAAGACAAACAAAGAAACAAAAACTCACAGACACAAACAATAGTTTAGTGGTTACCAGAGGGTAAGAGAGGAGTGGAGACAGTAGAAGAGGGTAAAGGGGGTCAAATATATGGTGATGGAAAGAGAACTGACTCTGGGGGGTGAACACACAGCGTGATATATAAATGATGTATTACAGAGTTGTACACCTGAAACCTGTGTAACTTTACTAGCCATTGTCACCCCAATAAATTTAATTTAAAAAAATTCTCTCTGTTCAAATATTTGATGTAGTTCACATCTTCTGATTGGACCTACTGATACCGAAATGTATGTGGCACATTCCATTTAAATTTGTATTTCCCAAAGTATGTTCTAATGATTATTAATGCTCTCAGGTACTCTCAAAAAAACTGAAAAAGCTTTTGTGCTGAAAAAAAGGTTAGGGAAACAGCATTTCACAAGCCTCCAACAATCTATTACTATGTAATTTAGCAATGAGCTTTAAGAAATTCTATTGTAAAAATTGTTTAACCCAATGTTTCACAAACTTACTTCAACGTGGAAAACTTTTAAATAATTCTTATTAACACTGTGGAACTTGAGTTTAGTAAAACACACTTTGGGAAATGTTAATCTTAGTGACTCATTGTATATTTAGTTTACAACCCCTTCAAATCATTTTATATTGTATGGGTAGATCATGAAACATCAGTCATATGTGAAAATCTGGAGGTAAATATTAAAAACATTTAATATTTTCAAGTATTCAAATAAAGATATATACACATGTGATCTTGATTAATATATGTCTATAAAAAGTGTATGTAACAAATTATATCTGTTAAATAAATTGCATATTAAACAATTAAGGTCTTGAAATCACTTCTGCTAAACAAAATTCCTCGTTCAACAAAATATATTGTAACCATATCAGCAAAATACTATTACTGGGAGCTCTTAGCCAGGACACACAAACAGTCTTCTTATAAAGAACTGGTGTTCGAGTTGTATTTACATGTTGGTCTGCTTGTATTTGTAACTATTAAAATCGATGTTTGAGTCACAGATAAAAGGTTATGTGTCCATGACTGTATAAACGTAAAAATGAAAGGAGATTTCTATACTCTCATAAACAGCATTGCTGCACAATGGTAAGGTCTATTCCAGTTCAATCTGTGCTCAATAAGATATCTGAAACAGGATCAACTTTATCATTATACTCTTACCATAAAAAGCCCCAAATCACTCAAACATAAACATGAAGAACTGAATATATATCAGGAAAACTACATTGCTTTTGCAGTATGTAATGCAGCATTTTATATTAAAAAAAAGAGAAAGAAATTATCCTGGAGTCTCATTTCTGTATTTGCTGGTATTCTACTATCTGGATATTCTGAGATTTTCACTCTATTCACTCTATGACTATAATTCCCAGAAGGCATAAGAATAAAAGCTTTTAGAGAATAACTGCTAGATGGCAGGCATTGAGTTAGGATTATTCACATAACATCTTAAATCTTCACCAAAACAAAAAATACACAAAAACCCCCCTGCAATCTCATTAACAGACTCCCACTTTACAGATGAGAATACTGAGGTTCAAATGCTGAAAAGCTTTCTTCCAATTACGCAATTTCTATTTGCTGGAGTTGGAATTTGAAACCACATGCTAACCCCATGCTTATTTCGGAAGTATCCCTTCTGTGACACAATCCTCAATTCATATATGGGTCTTTGAAACAGTCAATGATTGTGGTAATTTAGAAATGTTCCACTGCATTTCAAAATTGGCTCAGGCAATGTGTTTCTTTATTATTACTAGGAATAGTTTAGTTTATTGGACTTTGAAATAAATCAAATCAGGGCCATTAAAAAAACAAAACAAGATAAGACAAAATCCTCTTCACAAACACGTAAAGCACAGTATAAGTTTTACTCTAACTTGATCTTTGTTAGATGCGATCACATAAAATACTCCACCAATAGATATGACAAATGCACTTTATATTTCAATGTGTCAAACCATTTCAATGCTCTGAAACTATGTTGAAGCTGGCAGGCAAGCAGACTATATTAAATTTTTCTCTGGAATCGACTTCAATTCTAGACTGAATTATTGGAATTTTAGTGACCCTAAAAAAGGCTGTCAGAAATGATATTCAACACCGAGTTTTCAAATCTAATGCTCTATTACACATACTTCACATAAAATAATATAGTTTCAATATAAACAAACCAGTCAAAAACAACATTCTATTTGTCCTTGTAATTTTATACACATTTTGATACTGATTTGTCACAGCAGATTCTTAACTGTATTTTCTTCTTAAGAAAATGCACAGGCTACATTTTAATAATTCAATGGTTGGTTTGGATATGATGAAATTATGTTGCCTGAAATGTTTATTTTGTTTTTAAAACACTTCAGCACGATAAACAGGTGCCTAATAGACATTAGCAAGCCTGGATTTCTCAAAACTACTTTCCTGTTTTGTTTTTTTGCACACAGAACACAATTGTCTTAAGTGACTTCCAGCACACAAAACCAGTTGTACTGGGAGTTCAATTAGACATCAGTGAAGGGAGAGATGGCTTATCTCCCTTCTCTAGCTCTAGGAGGAGGGAAGGCATCTTTCATTGCATAGAAGTCCTGAAAATAGGAATTTACAAAGCTATTCAATCTTGAATGTATTCTATTTTTTCCCTAAGAATTAAAAGCACATCATGCAGGCATCTATATTATGCCCTTGGCCCCTGATGTTCACTACTTAACACAATACCAGTACGACGTATGTTCCTGGCAAAGGATGTTAAATCTCAAAAGTGTCAATGTAAAAACAAAAGGGTAATAAAATGGGAAACCAACTTGGTAATCTATAAACACACCCTTTTAAACTTTTACCACTTTGTAAAACATATATTTTTTCATATTGCGTGAAACCACAGCTAGGTATCTAACTTGATCGTTGGATTTTCCAGCCCTGTGATAGCAAGAAAGAACCAGAGGGAACCCATGGTAAAGGGTCCAGCTCAGGAGGAGGCCTGGTTAAATCCACAGCTCCATCCTGGTAAGCAGGGAGCAACCCCAGCAGCCTTTACTCTGTCCAGCGGTATTGTGACAATGCAATGGCAGTGTCACTCAAATGGAAGTGACAGCCAAGGGCTCCCCACCCCACTTCTGAAGGCAAATGCAACCAAGAACAAACAAATGCGTGCTTGCATGCATGCACACACATACACACATGTTTATTTTCAGATGGATTATTTTAAGATACTCATTTAGTTATAGTGTTAAGGGAGAAAGAGTCCATCTGGTTTAATAGCATTCAGAATTGAAATATTAGGAAATGATATGGTAGGCTTGGTTTCATAATATTTCACTGTGTGAACCGTGACATGTTGTTTAGGCTTCTGTGTATGAGTTCTGAGGTAAGTACATCACTGATATCTACA
Source organism: Hipposideros armiger (assembly GCF_001890085.2). Classification (NCBI taxonomy): domain Eukaryota; kingdom Metazoa; phylum Chordata; class Mammalia; order Chiroptera; family Hipposideridae; genus Hipposideros; species Hipposideros armiger. Next base: position 1,285,240 of record NW_017731615.1, on the reverse strand, counting down.
TTTTCAAATTATTTCCTGGAAATAAAACGATCTTTAAAATTAGATTATTATCATCATTACCTTGTGCGTAAAGCAACAGCTTTTCTCCTCATTTAAGAACAGACTCCTCATTAAGGCAGTCTGAGGCTGAATTGCAATCCCAGTTTTTCACAAGGTTCAACTATCTAGTCCAATGATTTGCTAATGATTTGTTTCCCCTTGTATTTATCTATCTATTTCGACTGACGAAACATCTGATACACAGCAATCCTGAAAATTTCACTCTAGTCCAATTAGGATCAGCCTGGCTCACAAACCTGAGATGAACTCACACTGAATCAGAAACTTGGATCTGAGCTGAGATGTTAGCATTTAGCAGCGGGTTAGGTAGAAACAAAGATTTCTTTTGAATTGCTGCTGTTATCTGTGGGGCAATCTTGGTAGTCAATTCATAAACTAGAGGTAAGGATATACTTCCTCCCCTCAAAATAATGTCCATGTGCTTTAGAAATTAAGACTAGTTTTTCATACAAAATAATTTCAAAATTTTACATAGGGAGAAAAAAAAATCTATCTTGGATGAATGTGTTTGTATATCAGTATCAAGGAATGTCTTTAGGGCCGGCTGAGTGGCGCGATGGTTAAGAACTGGCTTGGGACGCCAGAGGGCCCCGGTTCGGATCCCACATATGAGGGTCAGTGACACTGCCCTCTACAGCTAAGATGCTGAACAACAGCTCGACCTGGAGCTGGGCTGCCCTGAGTGGCTGGCACCAGCATAGGCTGCAGCCCCTGTGGCAGTGGGTTGCCATAGGCTACCATGTGTAGCCAGCAGCCAGCGTGAGCGGCCAGCAGCCGCAGTGAGCGGCCGTCCAGAAGCCGGCGACTGATCTGCCTCGCCCAGGAAGAGCGCAATGATGGTGCCAACTTGGGCCAGTGAAGCAACGCCCTCCACAACTAGACTGAAGAACAAAACAACAGCAACTTGTCTGTTCCCCTTCCCCCAATTCCCCAGCGCTGTTCCCATCCCCCAATTCCCCAATAAAAATCTTAAAAAAAAAAGAAATATCTTTAACAAGAATTTGGGGCCCTGAACACAGCAAGGGTGTAGGGAGGCCATGCAGTGTGGGCCTTCCTGTCTCCAGAAAGTGCTGCACTTAAAGAAAGCTTGCATCCACCTTTGGTTAACTTTATTTTATGTAACTACTCCAAAATCACAGTCCAGAGAGTTGGTATCTTTGATATCCAGGTTTCCAGGAAGAAGCAACAGGCATTTCTCTCTATCCCTAACGGGCACCATCAGGAAAAATCGCCAGCAACATAACTAGCAAAGACCCATCAGTCTGACTGTGTCATTACTAGATTATGTTTTAACTAAGATTTTGCTTTTGTTGTTTCAGCAGTACAGTTTTGATCATTTTTTTCCTAAACAACAATACATGTTCAATATATATGCTTTCATTATTAACACAATACCATGAGCTGTAACCAGAAATAACTCAGCACTAATTAACAGTAGCTACTGCCTGGTCCTGTAATTTATCTGCATATTTATCTAATATCACCTGGGTCGTTATAGCAAGGAGTAGTTTTTGCGGTGCCTTAGCAGCCTTCCGTATAATCTAACTGGAAGAGTTAGTTAAAATCTGGGAGAAACATCCAATAAGTATCTGGATATACAGTTTAGAATATGGAGGTGAGTTTAGAACTGAACATGTTGCTTTCAAGTCATAAATGTAGACAACAGGAAGGCTAGACTGTGTAAACAACCCCCACAGTGGTAGTTCCTTGCTCTATTTCTTTCTATATTGTTCTTAGTTTTCTCATCTTTAAAATGGAGTAAGAGAATCATATTTCAGGATTTTTTTAAGATAATAAAATTTAATGCTCCTTGGGATAAATGTATTAAGTGACATATTGCAGTGTCACCTAGATATAGGAATAATGTGATTATTTGAAGAAAAACATATATACATATATATATATATATATATTGCAGATTTTTATCTCAGCACTTAACAAACATGACTGTAGTCCAATTTGTATGATGTTATTGATTATAAGAAATATTAAGGTTACAAATCACCACAAACATACAGATTACTTAAAATACACACACACACACACACACACACACACACACACACACACACACACACACACCTTCCAAGATATATTAGACGCTTTCTGCTTTCCCCCACCATAAACCATCTTCTAGATGTATTTGTAGGTTGGTGAGTAAAACCTCCCTTAAGCACCAGCAACAGACCAACCCACCTGTTATCAATGCTGACTTGCTTTATGAACACAATATCCACATCTTCATAAACTGAACTGTATCTGCAAAGTCAATCACACCAACAAACAAAAAAATGGGCATCTTGTTTTTTTTTAATCCATTCCAAAGGCAGAACATACTCAATTGTCTGATAAATTGGTTAAAATTGGTACCACTAGAATTGAGCCACTGAAGAGTTTATTTCTGTCACCATATTAACTGTGTCATGTAGCAATTGCACCTAATGAACTTAATGTGGCTTATGGCCACGCACTGCTTCCTCTCAGAAACAAAATCTAAACACTCCTGAATCTGGCCAACTGGCATCCAAAAGTGTCTCCACAGAGGCACATGAGCCACTAACATTCCATTTGGACCTCTACCTAATAATGTTTTCTTCATTTCATGTTTTCTCGAAAGTATGATGCTCCCACTAAAATGATCAGCCGCTTTTAAAAATAAAAAGAGCCACAAAAAAGAGCGATTTCTTTTCAACAAGTTGACTGCCCAGAAAATGTCCACAGCTCAGGACAGCGTGGTTGAAGAGGAGTCGCAAAATAAGATGAATCACAGATGTTGGAACTAATGGACTCTCACCCATATGAGCTGAAATGGAATCACCCTCAAAAGTAGAAGGAGCATGAAAGAGAAACAAGCACAGGACTTACAAAAATCACAACACTTCAATCAAGTTTTGGAATGATACAAAAGCCATACTGTAATGCTCAACTCAACTTGATGCTCAAGGACCTTGTTATAAGTGGAAGTGATAAAACAAGGTCCTTCCGATATTTACAGAAATGAAGTCATTGCACACTGAGATGGCGCGGTCAACATTATAATGAGTCTGCAATGTAGCTGGACACCCAAGTAGATTTTTTATACTGTTCTGTAGTTTGGCCTTTTTCCTTCTATGTTTCCTGTCGAAGGCAGATCCCATAAGGGTTCAGAGGTAAACACGAGCTCTTCTCATCAACAGCATATTTAAATTTTGGCATTTTTTCTCCTTTTTCTCTAAGTGTCTCCCTTCTTCCTTTCTGGCCACACAGGAGCTACCGGCCCAGCATGGCTCCTGCTGCAACTCACCCCTCAAGGAGATCAAAAGGCATAGCCTCTCTCAAAGGAAATCTTATTCCTTCACCATTCTTATTCCTGTCCCCGTCCAAAACACAAGAGTCTCTGGACACAGCCGTCCATAGCGTCTGCTCAAACGCGAGGGAAGTGATCACTGGATGATGCTGCTCGATCAACTCCCTCCGTGACTCCCCGCTCTCAACCAGTGCTCTGCTCCTCAGCAAGAAGCAGGGCTGACCTCAAAATAAAACTTCAACGTCTAAAGCTAAGGCAATTAAAATTTCACAGCACAAATAAATCTTGCCCATTGCGCTTGGGCAATATCTTCAAGGACGCTATTTCTCTACCACTGATCATCACTCTAAATGGTATTTAGCACCTTTTAACCCCAAGGACAACCAAATGTGTGTAAGCCTAAACATATGCAAGGCATTCGCCTCCGCAACACCGTGGACATAAACGGGGTGCTGGCATACGGTACAGAGCAGTGCTGTGTGGAAGGCTGGGAGCAAGTCTGCACGATGCAACGGCAAAGCTGCAATGTCCATGCTTTCGGGTGAGATCTTGACATAGGTGAGACATGATGGAGCAGAGTCGACTCAAGATGGCAAAAGCTCCAGGGAAAATAGAAGGGTCAGGAGCTCCGCTTATGGCCAGTCCCCTAAGGGAACAGCACTGGCAATATGCATGGAAAACATGCTAATTTTCTGGGGCCAACCAAGTAGCTAGAGCAAATTCCGGTTTTATCCCTGGACACGTGTGTTGCTGGAGCCTGGTTTGCAGGACTGCTGAACCAGGTTATACAGAAGTCACATCATGTCCCAAATATCCTACCTCGCTTTTCATACTTGGGTCACATTCCTCACCAGGTGTTGGCTCGTATGATTTTCTTCTAGTTTAAGCTCCCTGTAAGCATATCGCTACTACCACCATCTTGTTAAAAAAAAAAAAGGCCCATTTTCAAATAATTAAATGAAGTAAATAAATGCCCACAGACTGCTAAACTGAGGGGTAATTTGCCAGGTAAAAATAGATTTTTACACACACACACACACACACACACACACACACACACACACACGGAGAAGCTAAATAGTTACCTTGATAAATCAGACTTTTTTTGGGGGGGGGTCAGAAAAATCCGTATTATTGAGGTAAGTGTTCACTGTTTTGATTTGAATCACAGCTTCTTTTAGGAAAAACTGTCAAATACACAACTGCGGGCAGCCGCCCGCATCTGCAGCCCCTGCCTCCTTTCTACTCCCATCCCTCGCTGTGCGGACAGCAGGAGCTTCACTAGGCAGCGTCTTTCCCATGGGGCTGGTCAAGGGTCTGCAGGTGTCGCCTTCACTCTCTCCCTCCTAGACAGTACTCCAATAAAAGTAAGAGCAGCTAACGTTTATTGAGTCCTTATTATACGTCAGATATTTTACATTTAGTCCTCTATTCAAACCTATAAATTAGCTTCTATTTTTATTTCCATCTGACAGATGAAGCAGCCAAGTTTCCCAAGGCTAAGCACGTTGCTCAAAGCCACGTGACTATCAACGAAGTCAGGATTTGAACCCGGTGCTCTAATGAGCTGGAACGCTGAGCAAGACAGTTCCTCTTCATCCTCTCATTTTTTCCTTCATTTCCTACTCCGACTTGTACACTATGTTCTATCTCTACCTAGATTTTGCTTAATGTACAAATGGGAAGCAACCTCATAAACACATCCACAATGAAGTCCTAGTAGCAGACAACCATACAGAGAATGGTTTGGAGGTGGAGGCGGGCAAAGCTGGAGGAAGGGAAAAACAAAGAAGCGGTTGATTCAGGCAAGAGATATGGTGGCCTGAGAGGGGCTATGGCCGTGGCAATGGAGACGTGTGCAGCTGTGACAACTATCTAAGAAGTGGTATCACCATGGTGTAGTGCCTGACTGAGGATGGGTAAGAGACAGTGTGGGGGGGAGGGGAGTGGGTGGAGCAAGGATGATGCCTCGATCTATAGCTTAGAAAACAGGGTGCATGGTGACGCCATACACTGAAATAGAGAACAGGGAAGAAGGAACAGGTTTTATCAGGAGCTGAAGAGTTCAGTTCCGGAATGAAGGTCACTGGAGATCGTTGGACGTTCATGAACAAAAGGATACTGGATGAGTGTGTCTGAAGCTCAGGAGAGAGAATTGGGGCAGTGACATAAATCTGATCACATAAAGCATAATAATGTAAGCTATAGGAGTGAATGGTATTGGCCCACATCCCGTAGTGTAAGCCTGGCTCTGATTTTACGTATTTCTTCCACTAAGAGGGTCACCAGCCTCCACCAGCAACACTTTCTATACCCGGCCAGTATATCATTTATCTTTCTCTAATGAGGCAATTACTTTGGAAATATAATTTCTAACAGTACACACAGGTTTAAAGATACAATTTTTAAGACTCTTAAAAATAACTTTATCAATTGCTCTCTATAGTATCGACAAACCCCTGTGCTGCATTTTTCTATTCAGGTTTTTCTATTTTAAGTTATTGTTGTTTGTATGTTACCTTCTGGACATATTTTTGTTTAAAATACACCTGCGCTCGCTGTTCCTCTAAATTACATATATATGGATTTGTAGCTTCTCTTTTTTAATAAAACCTGCTAACAGTCCCAGTAACAAGTTAGATTTTTTTTATTATTATTAGAGAGCATTCATTAAATTGAGAAGAGACTGAAAAAGGAAAGGCTTAAATTGGTATACCTATGAAACACTCAAGTATTAGATATTGGCGTGTGCATCTGTGTTCATGTTTGCATGTGTATGTGTATGTGTGTGTGTGGTGATGGCATGTGTGGTGAAATCTATCTAGAGTCTAGCTGTTTCAGAAAGAATTAGTCACATGATTCTGAATACTCCCTAACTGGGAACACTGCATTACAATTTATTACCTTCCTGATGACCCTTCAAATGTAATAAAGAATCCAGTAAATCAGAATAATTGATAATTCAGGGTCATTTGAAGTTCAGCCACACATTATGTAATAATGTGAAATAATATATTGAGGTAAACATTTACCTTCATATAGAACAATACATTTCAGCACTTTGCAAGCACCTATTTATAATCAACAGCAGAAACACAATGTAACCAGAAGTTGGAAATTTAGCTGGTATGGTGGTAAAATTGACAATAATTCCCATATTTATTAAAACTGAGCCTAATTGCTTATACTATAAAATTTAGATGAGGGGACAATAGGCACTAAAAGCAATTTATGTTCCAGAACTTTCATTAATTCAGACTGATATATCTTCCAGATTATTCATTTTTGTGAAGTTTTCTTTTAAACGAAATATTCACATTAATAGTATTATCTTTGTTTATTAATATTGAGTGAGAAAATAGTTAATAGTTTACCTAAAGTTTTATTTTACTCTTTGTAAATAAATGTCTAAGGTTTGTCCATTATGAATAAAGCAAGAGATGCTATTATGTATCAAATACCTCAGGAAATGATTCTGTGGATATCAATTATTTGCATAAATCAGAATGCTTCTTTTCTGCTAGGTATAAATTAAGTCTTAAAATTGTCATGACTAAAATTTTTCAAAGAGTGGTGCAATTAATTAATGGGTCAAAGAAAAGCCTCTCTATTGAAACTTTGTATCTTAAATTCCAGGGGAAATAAAATTGGTGGTTTAATGCTGAAGTGAATATTCAGAGTAGAAAACCTACCTTCTCATCATTAGCTTCATTTCAAAATGATTAAAACCGCCTAATCAGAAAGGACCTGGATGGAGGTCATTTGTAAATAAAATTACCCCTTTCTTAACTCAGAAAAAAGAGTCACTGAAGAGGCCTGACCACGCCAGACATTTCACAGGGACAAAAAAGTGACCTAGGCCTGTTCTGGGATTTGCTGGGCCACATATGCCTTCCTCAAAATATTTGAAAATCTTTAATATAGTAAGTTACTCATAAACCAAAATGTGTTCACTATTTTTCATGTAAAAGTCAACAAAGTATGGGAAAACTTAGATACTTAGATTGTAGAAATCAACCATTTCTTTACTGCAGTATCTGCGTACTCCCCCTCTCCCCCTGTGTGGACACCAGTAGTTGCAAATATAAGAATCTGTAAGTATAAGCTAAATGAAGGCATGGTCACTGCTAGCCTGCTAGGGATTTTCCACATTTATTAAAACAGTGTAAAACTGGTTATTGTTAGATACTTAAGTAGGTACATAAGTGCAAAATCTCTAAATGTCAGTTCTTCCCATATTACTTTCTCCTTACAGTGGACTCCCAGCTATCCCCTGGGTTGGTTTTGGAACATCTTATATAACTTTATGCGTTCTTGTACTATGCTTTGTCCTCTTAAAGTATATTTCTTGAGCTAATTATAAATACTACTTACTTTTCATTAAATTTTGAGTATAGCATAAGGAAGACAGTCAATGGTATTGTAACAGCTATATACAATAAGATGTCAGAGGGGTAGTAGCTTGAGGGAGGGGTGGTTATCACTTTGTGAAGGGTGTGAATGTCTAACTATTATGTTGCTTTGTACACCTGAAACTAATAAATAAATTTAAAAAATAATAAATAAAATAAAATATATCCTAACACAAATTAGAAAATAAATAGGACCATGAAAACATAAATAAAATAAAATAAAATAAAACTGCATGGTCACTACTGGAAAAAAAAGTAATTTCTTTTAGAGAAGAGAGTTTCTTTTATACAAAGTACCGTATTTCCCCATGTATAAGATGCGCCCTTTTTTGAAAAATTTGGGGTCTAAAATCTCGGTGCATCTTATACAGTGGTTGTATGAGCGCAAAAACAAGCATGAAAAAAGCGAGAAATGCAAATAAAACAATGTACAACCACTGTATAACATGCACCCAGTTTATAGACCCCAAATTTTTCAAAAAAGGGTGCGTCTTACACATGGGAAAATGTTCAAACTCTAAGTATCACCATTTTCTAGTGACACATTTTTACATTCAAACTATATTTTTCCTACATGGTATGTCATTTAGAATTCTAAACCCAAGGTTCTGAAGCTAGGGTTCACAGGGCCCATGGAATGAATTCACCAGCCCATGAGTCCCCTAAAATACATGCAGAATTTTGCAAGTATGTAAAACATATGCAAAGGTGGTCATACAAAGTTGCCCACAGCTTTCATCAGATTTTTAAGAGTCCATGTCCTCAAATTCAGTACCAAGTGAATTATGGTAGTAAAACCTCATGTGAATTATTATATGATGCCTATTTATACTGATGCCCTTGCCAAAGCCAAGCAGAGTCACAGTGGGACCAGGCAGCACAGGTGCCCTTGGTCACCTGCCAAGCAATACATGTTGTATGCTCAGAGGTGAGGGGGCTGTCCGGGGCCTCCCTCGGGGAACCCTCCATCGTTCAGGTAGAATTTGAGAATCTGAGCTGAGTTGGACCTGAGCTAGCCTGTAGGTCTTTTGTGTAAACTGGGAAAAGTCCCCCAAGGTTCTTTCTCTGGACAGACTTAAGCTTCGTGGGTTTAGGGATTGACTACTGGAACATGGACTGAATGTCAGCTCTCCAAAGCCCCCTTGGTTGGGCACCTTTATGCAGCACACAAACTGCACAATTGGTGTTGGTCTCAGACAATTTAAAGAATGAGACAAAACATCAGTTAACACCAGTTTTCATGTCTCATCACTCTTGGGGGGAAGGGGAGACCGCTGCAAACTTACATAGCTTCACTGGTTTTTATATCTGAACCTGTCTCACCTGAGAATCTTAACCTGTGTATACCAAGTTAGGTAAAACAGAAAAAGTCTATTCTGATAAACTAGTTTTATTTTCTTGCTTTCTTTTAAAGAACGAATTAAATAGCTTTGCTTTAGATGGTGCAGATGCAGTCTCTGGTAACATAGATTAGTTCAATGTAGCAATTATAAATAGAGCTTGAAAATTAGACCTTGGCTAGAATCCACTTTTGCCCATTTACTATGTCGGTGACTTCTCTGAGTCTTGGATTCTTTAAAAGGTCACTTTGAGTGCTAAAATAAATAACTAGGCAAAGTGCTCCGTACAGTACTACCACAAGTAGATAGTCAATATATGGTATTCACCACTGTTACCATTGTCATCATCTTCTCAGGATCAGTCAAATGCCTGCTATTTATAAATGGGCTCTATATAATCCCATACTAAATGTGAAAAAGAAGATGTCTGTAAAACACTGAAATTAAAATTAGAATTGGGGGGCCGGCTGAGTGGCTCAGTTGGTTAAGAGCTCGCTCAAGAGTTTGAGCTCTCAGCAACAGCAGTTCGATGCCCGGCCTGAGCTGAGCAGCCACTGAGCTGCCAACAGGCAGCAGGATGGCTCAGCTAAAAAAAAAAAAAAAAATTAGAATTGGGCTCACACATATGATAACTAATTTATGATCAAGTTACGACACTGCTGGGTAGACACATAGCTAAAAGATAAGGCCAGATTGCAGATCTAAAGGTTTTTTTAAAAGAAAATACGTGTAAACAACTTCATGATGCTGGAGTAGACAGCAATTTGTTACATAGAAAGCAAATATGTCTAAAAAGAAAATACATATAAATTGTGTACTACATTAAAGTTAAGAATTTCTGTTCATCCATAGACTTAATTAAAAGAGCACAAAGGAAAGATTCAGTGGGTGAAATGATATTTGTTTTCAGCAAAGAGACTTGTATCTGAAATATATAAAAAAAACTCTTACAAATTAATAAAAAGATAGATAGATAACCCAAGAGAAAAAAACTGGGCAAAATATTTGAATAGGTTCTTTACAAAATCTGATACTAAATGGCCAATAAACATTTTAAAATATGCCCAACTTCACTGGTCATCAGGAAATCACAAATTAAAACCACAATACAATACATATCCACAAGATGTCTAAAAATATAAGACAGAAAACAAGTATTGGCAAAGATATGGAACCACTGGAATTTTGTATATATTGCTGATGGGTGTATAACTTGTTACAACCACTTTGGAAAACTGGCAGTATCTACAGAAAATAAACAAATGCATACTGTATGAGTGAGCAATTACACATTTAGATATATATCCAGCAGAAATGAGTCCATATGTTACCACAAAGACACTTACAACAGTTTTCATATCTACACTATTAGCAATGGTTCAAGTGCTGACCAACAGTAAAATGGATGAGCTGTGATCCATTCTCTAAATGAAACACGGTACAGCAATGAGAATGAACAAACTACAATGATATATAAGCATACAGCTAAATCTCACAACGTTTGAGCAAAAAAAGTAAAAAACAAAGGAATACGGACTATATGATTCCATTTCTTTGAAGCTCAAGAACATAAAAAGGTAATCTATGGTGCTAGAAGACAAAACGACCCTTGGAGTAGGAAGGGAAATGACTAGAAAGGGACACAAGAGTGTCTTCCCTGTGCTGGTGATATTTTATCTCTTGAATAAGGCGTTGGTTATATACAGGCATTACCATTTTTATGTCAAGCTGGCAGAAAAGTAGTTAACATAAGTGTTGGTACATTAAACAAGTGTCAGCAGAGTTCCAGATGACTATTAAAATGACATTTAAAATACGACTCTATAGTAAATCAAACACTCAAACACTAAGGTAAGTTCAAGAGCTAAACTTAGAGGAGCTGCTGAGGAGGCATTTCTGGTCATGAATGACCATCATGGAAGGTGGTTGTAAACATTCTATCTTCCAAATGTTTACACTTGCAAAAACGAAAAGAATTCTTGATCTTATAAACCACTTTATTTTAAGATTGCCAAACCGTGGGTATTAGCTCATAATGACAAAAAAAAGTGAAATACTTTAATCATAGAAATGTAGATTACATATATAGTTCAACTCTTATCATTTCCCATCTGAAGAAGCTGAGGCCCAGAGAGGTTAAATTACATGTACAAGGTCACAGCTTTACTAATGATAAGACCTCAGCTAGAAGCCTGGGCTATTGGTTCATAGGTCAGTTCTGAACTTCTTCCCAGTTCTAACCATACTGCCCCTCTTTCGTGCCCAAAAACTAGCTTGAGTTTTTTGAAACTGAACTGGCTTTGCTAAATGATGATCTGGATATTACATCAATCAATTCTTAACATTTCAGAAGAGGGGAAGTAAACTGGAAGAATTACATACAGTCAGGACGACTAAGATCTGAGAATTGACCACGCAGTGCTTTCTGGCTGACCTAATCAACTCTTTGCACAGTTAACTTGCCAATGACAGAAAGGACACAGGCTGTGAGAGAAGGCCAGTTCTAAAAGTTTTAAAAAGATAATGCAAAGATTCCCATGAGGAATCTTTCCTTCTAATAAAACACACTGGCATACAGATGTATGAGAAGCTTTCTAAACCTAACCATAGTACAATAGATTGGAACGGAGATGGGGAGCGTTTATGTACCACTTGAAACTCAGAGCAAACCATAGCACGGTCGTGGTATGCTACTGATTTAATTGAAGGTCCCCCCTTTATGTACACTCGACTCCTAAAATTAAGCTGGAATCACCTTCACTACAAAAAGGAGACAATGGCCATGCCTTAGTCTAAAGCTTTATTTGCTTTAGCACCCCAGCATCCTGACTTTCTGCTGTTATTCATCTGGACAAGATACCTTTTCACCAAGAATACCATAAAGCACAGGATTTATTGCCATAATGAAGTTCTTTCAGATCTCTGTTTTCTCTGCAGAGGATAGAAGGAAAGGCGTTCATCTCACCAGGCAGCTTATTAGGATTAGCACTGAATAAGACACCACAGAATGTCAGGCCTATCAGTTACTAAACATGCATCATACAAACTTTGTCTTTGCGAGAACCTCTGCTCTGCATTTGTCATCCACCTGAATAATTAACAAGTACATGCTGCCTGCCAGCAGCTTAGGGAATTAATTTCCCCAGATTAAATGCAGATCACGTCCACAAAAACTCAGACCACACACACTGCACTCTTACCTTCCAACCACTAAAGGTAAAGAACACACTGCACAGCCTCCAACTTGAAAGTAATTTTAAAACTTGAGAATTGTAAAGTCAGACTTGTAATATTTGAAATGTCACCTTGATGGTCATCTGGAACTCTTCTGTCACTTGTTTAATATCCCAACGCTTACATTAACTACTTTTCTGCCAGCTTAAAATAAAATGGCAATTCCACGATTCTATATATTCACGATTTTTACATCTGTGTGATAACTGCACCTAAAAACTATATCCATTAAAAGCTTTCAGAAAAAACATCTATCACATGACAAGAACAAGATACATATGTGGTAACATGGAAGAAATAAAGTTTAAAGCAAAATCATTTCTGGAGGCTTTCAAATATGTAATATTGGTTGCACATTAATTTGCAAAAAAATTTCCTAATTTAATTCAAAGCTAGTAATTATATCTGTTAATATCCCTTCATATAATAGATCAAGATAAAATGTGTGGCCAGTAATATCAAGGGAAGATTGGGGATTTAAAATTGAATCTCTTCATTGTAAATTATGGGCATACCAAACATAAAAAAGAACAATTTTAAAGATCGTGAAGTGAACAATTTCAAAAGTGAATGCACCTCTTTAAATTCCCACCTTTTAGTCTTTATGTATTTTCCATATAGTTGGTAGTATGAAGATAGAAAACAGTTTTTAACTTAGTTAAGTTGTATCGAGATATGAAATTCTATTGATTTTCTTTTTCTCGGAAGTGTGATTTTAATGGAGGCTGACTAGTTTATAAACTATGGGCATTTGAAAAACTGTATTGCTGACCTCCAGTTCAGTTCCTGTTTTTACTGGTCGCCATGTTCTAAATCACTCTAAATGTTGGATATGCTCACTGCTGTTAAACACAGCAGGCTCCAGAGTAGTGAGGTACTTGCTGAAGCCATCACAACCTTCACTGAAGTATGAAGTTGGATATAAACACCTTTATATTGGTTTGTGAGTACATTAGAGCTGTATTAAAATATACTCTTACTGCCAAAAAAACTGACCTATGTTGATGTGTTCATTAGAATGACACACTTTAAGCTTCCAGCATTTTCCTCTCTATTCAATGAGATGCTCTTACCCCTTTGCTTAAAGAACATATGCATGTGTGTACAATGGTTCCATGTTTGCATAAAATTACATCTCTCCCCCAATCGTTATGGGCATTAACAATATAGTGCTGCTGTCTTCAAAGTATGTCTTATAAAAAATTATTTTTGATATATATTATTTATCAAAAATTTATTATTTCTACTTTAAAACAGTTAACGAAATATGAATGACTTTCCAATTAATCACTGGAATAAATAAAAACCTATTTAAAAATTTGCACTGCAGTGAGGTGAGGTACTTACTACTTTCTAAGCATTAATGAGATCATTTGCACTGAAGTCATTAGCTTTTTTTGTTCCCTAATTATTAATAGTTACATTATATGAAAACAAATGCCCTGTATCAAATTAACACAGTATGTTAAGTTTGGCTTAATTTATTCTGGGAGAAATGTGGGGCTTAGGCTCTCTAATTTTAATATACTTAATATATATTTGTATATTTTATATCTATTAAGATTATATTTTATATATTAAAAACCTTTTTTTCTAGAAGGAGATTATATGTAATAACCATTTTCTACAGTTTCCCATGCCATGTTTAATGTTTTGGCCCCTCTTATTGAAATTGAAATTGAAAATACTTGGCTTTGGCCCTTGGCATGAACGTAGCTCTAACTGCAGTACGACTATTGTGAGAAAACTCAAATTGAGGCCCTGGCCCCATCCCTTGGGCTCTATTTTCAGGTAATGCTAGAATCTTGTGCAATGCATGGGAGATTAGGAAATTAAAAGAAGTGACAAACCTCTGCAACTTCTCTAACTCTTAGAATAACCCCAGATGAGTTCCTATATTCAGCAGGCCATACTAAATAGGTGAGGTTATATGGTAGAATCGGACAAGAGATGGGGAGGTTATATTTCATTAAAAAGGATTGGAACAAAATGACAAGAAATCTTCCAAGGTCAAACACTGGAATTCGGTTTAGAGTAGACTAAAGGATACTTAGTACAAAGCAGCAAAGGAGTTTATCAATCTATATTTCAGGTTTTAAGGGATTACGTCTGACAAGATTTATTTGCTTTTATTTTTTGTCTTATATTAACTGATCTGTTAATTTCTACCACTTCTTTAACAAATGGAAATTCTAACTCAGTTAAACCCTAACTCAATAACAAACATTGTAAGTAAATTGTTAACCTTTTTGAGACAATGGGTCCCCATAGGAATTCTCAAACCCTGATCATAAGGAGCCATCATAGTAACTGATAGTAGTGGGGTGATGGGTAAAGATTATCCTCAGGAACAGCCCGAATCTGTTTATATACTCGTCCTATGGAAACTATACCAGACCCTATTACCATAGCTGTGCTTATGAGATGATCAAGCCCAATCAAGACCCAACTGCTTAAAGATGTCCATATTGTATAGAATGAGAACATAACAGTGAGATTGGTTTTTGTCAGTTAGGTACCCAAAGAACCAAGATGGCTGCACTGTAACTGGAGTAAATAGGAAGACGGACAGAGTCCTAAACAATATGGGAATTACAAATTTAACTGACAAAAGGAAGGGAGCTATGCCAAAAACACACACACAAAAAAAAACTAGCAAAAAAAAAAAAGAACACTTAATGAAAGAAAGAAAACAAAAGTAAATATGTAGACCACACTGAAAAGCAGAGAATTTTAAACACAGCAGGACATGAGTTTATAATCAAAAGAAAAGAGATACTTAAAAATTAGAAAATAAAAGCAAATGGGACCAGTTGAGTGAAGTAAAAAAACAAACAAGCAAAAAAATGAACTTTTCATCAAGCAATATGTTCATTTTAAAACATCATTAAGAATCTTTTAAAAAAAATGAATCAAGAAGAAATAACCTCCAACATTAGGAATCTCAGAAGAAAATAAAGAAGACAAGAACACATGAAAAAATTAAGAAGGATCATTACAATTACTGTCTGATATTAACAAATGAAAGAAAACATTAGTTTTAGAAAGACATTCTGAAGAACTGGGACGAAGCACTTACTTAATGAAACCCCATGAAAAATAATAGCAAGTTTTGGAGTCAAGAAAAGAAAAAAACGTCATAAGGCAACATAAATTTTAAAGTTGAAACTGGATTTGGATATACTTGGCTTTGTCCCTACCATGTACCTATTGGGTTGTCAAAAAAGTCGTGACGCATTTTTGCAACAAAAAAACAGAAAAAATACGTCATGACTTTCCCGACAACTCAATAGATCTGACTGCAATATCACTATTGCAAGACAACTCAAATGGAGGCCCTGGTCCTGTCTCTATATTAGGATTTCCAAAAAGCACATGTATTAGAAGTCCAAAAAATATTTTGAAGTAATACTATTGTAACACAAATAATCATATACAAATAAAATAATGAAAAAACATTTTACTTGTTGAGTTTTAAATTATAAGAATGTAAGAAAAATGACCATTAAATCAAACACAGCATTATGCATTTTATTGTATCTATACACATGAAAACATTATTTGTTTGTAATTGCTTAATCAAGATGTTCTTTAACCCATAAAGCCAAATAAATATGACCTCCAATGATCATTAAGTTGAAGGAAAATATACATCATTTTTGATCATATAATGAGTGCCCAATCTTGTATGAATATCTATAGCCTTTCGGAGTGTCAGAGAAGAGAAAGTGTAATAACCTTGTACGGGGAGTGTAGGGAAAGCATGTTCGTAAAATATGCCAGGAGACAATATGCTTTCTACTCCTAGGAGACTGTTGGTAAATCTTTTTTATGAGTGCATTATGAGGTGAATAATTAACACTTCCAACTGAAAGTTGACTACCATCATAATATTTAGTCAATGAATTGTTACAGCTGAATTTTAACTCATATGAAAGTAACTATAATACTTTCAATTGTAATAATACTTCAACATAAATCTAAAATAAAAGATAATGAATTCAGTTCAAAATGTCTGTTCACACACCAGTGTTGGTTGTTGTATCTTACTATATTAAAAAATGAAACAATATCAACATAAAATGTCTTTTCACAAGAAAAATTGCATACTTAATATTTTAATAGTTCAATTTCTGTGGCATAAATCTGCTAGAAAAAAAAGGAATTCCGCTTACATTAAAGATCTACAAACCTTTTGGTTTAATCACACGACTAGCCCACTGGGGCCACTATGGATGAATCATTCCAGCAGAAAGGAGAGCAGACTTGCCCATGTAAATGGGAAAAAGCAAGCATTCCAGTGAGTTTCATAAGAAGAATGACCAATAAATCCTTCCCTTCTGGAGGAAACTATGATACCGTCAGGGATAAGGGGACTTTATTAGCTGGTTGTGAACAAAGAATGACTCCTTTTTCTCCTCCTCATAGCTTCTTCCAGAGCATCATGTTTCAGATGTTTCATTTCAAACCTAACATGTTAAGTGGACCATCAAAGAACAAACAATGTTAATAACCTAAACACTTGTGTCCATATAGGGTTTGTTTCAGTTTCACATGATGTTATCTCACCCTTCCTTTCTCATCATAGGAAAGAACTAAAATACTAGGGGTGCCAAAAATATGTACACATTTTAAGAGATGTTATCTATGTATTATTTTTTGAAGTTGAACTGAATTACAGTAGCAACATGTAGTATGACATTTGCTCAAAAGATGGTGTTCATCAAATGAACGCTAGTGTCATTCATTGTAATACAATTTTAATAGTTTTTTCCTTTCTTAAAATGTGTATACATTTTTTTGGCACCCTCTGTATAAGACTTATTTTGGAATAGACAATTCTCATGGGACTTAGTACCAAAGAAGCAAGTACAGGAAAAGCCAGCACAGGATAATTTTCATACTCATGTGTTTTTCACTTTTCATATACTAAGAATGCTGTAAAAGAATCAAGCTCTGAAGAACCACAAGATGCTTCTGGATGAAGGCAACCTTTAGCTTCACTACAACTAAAATATCCAGGTAAGTGTCAAATATTGTTCATAGCTTATGCCACAGCCATCACCACCATTTTGCTTATCTATTGCTGTACTGATAGGTATTTGCCCAATGAATTAACACTGTGCTCTCCAGTATCATCTGTTTACTAGATGCTTTCCCATATGAGGGTAGGCGGTTTCCATTGGAATTTCCTTCTTCACTTTCATCATCAATTTCCCTGCCAGAAGGCTAGCTATTCCCTTGCCACACTCAAAGTAACCTCAAGGGCCTCCCCTTTCCTTCCCACCTCCCTTCTTGAATTATTCCAAGGCTTGGAAAGAGGTTCTCAGGACTTCCTCACCAAGAGACTCAGCATAGTGAGTGTCAAGGAATCTTTTAAATTTTTTAATGGGTTAGCCTACCCTCCCCCTATAACAGTTTTTGTGGGAAGATTCTTTTAGGGTTCCAAACCACTAACTCCCTAACTCGTAGAATATAACCCATTTCTAAACTGAGGTTTTCTTACACTGGATTTAATTAACTGATGGGGGAAAATGATGCCCTCACTCACATGCATGCCTTCCTTTGGACTGACCTCAGGGAAGTTCTTACTAAACCAGGAAATTTACATGGCTGGTCCCCCAATCTGTACTTAATATGGATCCAAGAATATAGAGAAAATTCTGAGATTGCCTCAGCTATATACTCATACTCTAGGAATTCATATAACTAAACCTTATCAGTGATAATATTTAATCGAAACTGATGGTGGTATTGATAACATGAAAACTGAAGCCGATGCAATACAGGTAGTATAGTCCAATATATTTGGAAATAAATGAACAAAGCTATTGTTGCTTTTGGTGACTTGACTACATCACCACAAGGGAACGACAGTATTAACCCCAGTTCTCAGGACTGTCAGCAGTCTTCTAGGAAAAAAAAAGAGCATAGATTCCTTGCTCAATTACTGTGGGTAGAGAGATGAGATAGAGAGAAATCAGCATCCTTCCTCAGAACCCCTGAGGTCCCCACAGTATTTCTTACATTGGGGAACCCACTGGGAGTCTGTGCTCAGGAACACATTGACTAGAGTCAAAATGGAGATGCCTCAAATCTCTGAAATGCTCCTAAATACCACACATGGCAATTTTCTCTCAATGAGAAAGTGACTAGTAGATAAGAAGTGTTAAGATTTGAAAGGAAGCTATAGAATAGAGTTTGTTCAGACTGCCATCTGCACACCTGCTTTCTGCACTATTTCCCCTGGAAGTAAAAGACAGCCCTCTCTTTCTGAGGCGACATTTCTAAATGGAAGTCAACTTATGGCATGCTAAGTCCAGGAGGGAGAGGGAGTAGATAAGGAGCTGGGTATTCCCATAGTCCCCACAGAACAAGAACACAACTCTCTCCTTAAGAAAGATGGGACTTTCATAGCTGTCCATATAGCTACTACTTCTATTAAGATCCAGTTGGATCTTCAGTAATTTGGGCACATAACTCTAATGGCCACATTTTGCCACCTTTACCCTCATATGGCTGCTTAAACTGTCTATCTCTTTCTCTGCTATAGAGTAGTGAAGGCAAATTTACTTGAATAATAACAACTATAATTTACAGAGCATTTAATGCCATACCTTGTGCTGTTTAAACCCAACAGAGCTTTTAAACCTCACAACACCATAAGGTAGGACTTATTACTTAGATTATACCAGCGGGAGAACAGTCTGAGCAGGTTCAACACCAAGCCCCAAGTCAGAAAGGCAACAGGGAACAGAGCTGAGATTTTAAACTTGAGTCAGCCCCACAGCTTGTGTTTCTAACCACTGCCGTACACTGCTGATCCTAAGGAGCCATTTTTAAGCAACTGCTTGTTTGAGGTCTAAGTGCTCTCAGTGCTGGAATGTTGGTAAATATAACTCATTCCTGTCTTTTGAATTTTACAACATAAAATTCACAAGAAAGAAGCACCAAATCAACAGAATGAAACACAACGGGTAGAATATACTATCATGAAACGAGAGTACAGAACGGGTGAGCTGGATAGGGTCTAGGAAATTCTTTTAAATCACATTTTCAAAGAGTCTTCAGAAAAACTAGATTTTCAACAGTGAAGTCTAAATGGCCTTGCAAAGTCACATTTGCTCTTTCCTTTTGTAACCAACCCCAGCCTTAGGTGCCTCCCCTCTGCTGGGTTTCCCTCTCCTTCTTATAACTAAGGACTTCTACGTCTCTGTGGCATACAGATCAAGATTCTCTTATCAGTATAATTATTTCAAGGGACACAATGAGATCCAAGCATTTTTAAATTTTCAATCAGTCCAAGTCTCCCTGGACTCGCCTCGATTCTCCTGGGCCATCCGCAAACCAGTCAGTCCCCACTATTCACTGAGTACCAGCTGTATTTATAACACAATTCTCCTAGCCATGGATGCTTTAACAGTGCTTATTTCTCACTGGCATGACCACTCATTGGGGACAATTGATCTTTTAATAAATCTTTAAAGAGAAATCATTGCAAGTTCGGCCTTCCAGGAAAAAGTCCTATAAATCAGCCCGAGGTAACAATGTAAGTTTGCCCTCCAGAGCATTCCATTTTGCGAGCACCAAAATAACCCAAAATACACAAGTGTGCCCCAAGGATTGTCACACAAAGTGGTTCAATACAAATTGATTCATGGACACCCAGGGCAGCAAAGAGGTGGTTCCCCTTGGCCATGAAACTAGACAAGTGCTGTCCAGTTCTGGTGACTATAGAAGGGAGAGCTAGCGAGACAGGTAGCTCAGCAGTTCAATTAATCCTGGACAGCAGCAATCTGCAGCCAGTTTAAACTAGAGATACAAGAGGGTTATTAAACCAGGGCATGTGAAGGTTTTGGGAGATGGTCATCTACAGCGTGAGTACCTGTGCAAAGGGGCTACCGGGCTGAGGTAAAACAGGCCTAATGATGGCTCCTTCTCACTTGGAGAACTGGGAAAAGTCTCTATTTACACAAAATAACCTCTTTGCAGTATGTGGGAACATACAGCAATGCGAGATGGCTAGTTAAAATTAAGAGTCGGAACAGTTCCTCCTGTTTGGGTGCTGATGGACTCCCCTACCCTTTAGTACTTGAGAATGAGCTGAAAAAAAAAAAAAGTTGGCCTCTTTTCCTCTCTCTTAAACTGGGAAGATATTTCAGTCCTACAGTCTGTGTTGACTGCTTTGTGTTTTTATTTCAAAAGTTCTAAAATGATAGCAGTGAGTTCTCATCTACCACTTGACAAGTATGTTCAAGGAACACTAGTCGTGTTGGTAATGCTGTAAAATAAAAGGTTTCTATGGACAAGTTCATTTAGGGACATGCTACGTGATGCAGTTCCCTTCCAGTGATTTCACAATGTACATCATCAGTTCATTAGCGATGTGCATTACTGGTAAAGAAGCCCGTTAGCTTTATTTAACCACGTGTTTACCAAACCACCACCCATTTCTCAAATAACACCTATTATCTGCCGGTGAAAAACACTTGGGGAAATGGCATTTAGAAAGTAAAAGCGGGTGAAAACAAAGGATGATCACATTTCATCTGGCAAGCAGTGCTTAACCAAGAACCAGAGTAACGCTGTAAATGGAAGAAGGAAGCTTTGAAGGATTGCAACAGCCTCCGGATGGGGTCCTACATGCTGTCTCTTCCTTCAGATCTTACAAGCTTTTCCTGGGATGTTTGTTGCTCCCTTCTCATGCGACAGCCTCCCATGCCTGCCTCCTGCCCACATGACAATGTAAACCGGGTATGCCCAGGTTTGCCTCTAAATTTTTGTTCACGAGGCTCTCCTATCTCAGATGCTTACCCCCACCCTCAAAGCCTCGGGGGTCAATTGAAGTTTCATTTTCTTCTACAGAGATTTTCTCCAGCTTTCACTGGTTTTTACTCTTCTCTGAACTTTACTGTTCTCATTAGTGGTAAGGCTCAGTGTAGCATTCAATTAGATAGCTATTCCCCTATTTGCTACCACTTATTTCTCAGCTATGTGTGTTACCAATATAGTTGGGCCTTTGTGTATTCATCCAGAAAAAAAAAATCATCAGATTGAACTATGTGCCTAGTTCAAAATGCTGATCTTATTATACCTTGTCTTCCCAGCAACACTATATGTAAATTTCTAGTGGATGAGAAACATAGTTTTAAATTTGTCCAAATCTCTACTGGCCAATGGTACTGTGCATATAGGAAGAGTTCAGTTCAAGAAAAAGCACAATTCAGGATTCAAGGTAGTGAACCTTGAAAATATAGGTATATAGGAGGTATGTGTGTGTGAGAGTATGCTTTAATTTGGAGGGAGGAAAAC
Organism: Hipposideros armiger; assembly: GCF_001890085.2. Classification (NCBI taxonomy): domain Eukaryota; kingdom Metazoa; phylum Chordata; class Mammalia; order Chiroptera; family Hipposideridae; genus Hipposideros; species Hipposideros armiger. The sequence goes on along the minus strand of NW_017731615.1, from coordinate 1,263,596 downwards.
ATGGTAATCAAAGGAAAGTATTTTCTGTATAAACAACTCTTTCTACCTTCAGTGAAGAACAGCAAAAAAACCCACAACTGGGCACAGAAGGAAGCAATCTAAACTATCCAAGTGCTGTGTGTCTGAATGTGTGTGCACAATTACTAGCCAGGCAAATCGGGATTTAAGTCTCACAGAGAAGGTAGGTATCACCAGCAAAACAGCAGTGAGGCATTTACATTTCAGAGTATAATTCCAGAGGTCTCATGCAATTTGTCAGAAATATTAGTTTAAGTAATCCCAATTATTTTCTGATATTAAATCTAATTAACTCTGTAAGAGAAATCCTTATTTGAAAGTAATTTCCCCAAATTTTACGGCTTTAAAAAATGTTAAGAAATGTGACACTGCACATTTGTGTCAAGAAATCCTTTCTTCTTATTTTTATGTGACTTCTACCAGGAGGAAGCAATGCTGGGAAATAATAGCTTGCACTCCAAGATTTTCTTTCACCCCACTTTAAATAAAAGTAGACTTAACAGTACATCAATTGTGTTACTCTGACGTTATTTCATGCAAAGAGAAAAATTCTCTGATAAAATTCTTATGCTTCTGCTATCTCTTCATCTATATCTGACTTCCTATGGTTTTTGGAAATCTATGGTTAATGGTTCTGTTTTTGGTGGGCATGAGTGTGCACTTCACCAGATGATGCTAAATTGATTGATTCTTCTAGTGATTACCAGAGATAGCAATGCAGGCACCTCTTCAGAGGAGGAATCGTCACAATATTTTGGGAACCAATTCAAACACAGTCTTCAAATTCAAATCAGACAGTATTCATTTTATTTCTCAGCCCAGAGCCAAATAACAACTACCTGCATATTATGAAGGAAAAAGCGCTCAGTTAACTCTGTCCTTGGGATTATAAAACAAGTGTACATCTAATATTTCCCTGATTAGTCACAGTTTCATCATCCAAGTAATAGTACTACATGTATGTCAGTGACGATTCTGGCAGTAAAGCAAAAGACATACTTCATATAAACTGAAGCCAAAAGGGGCAAAAAACTGCAATGTTTTGAGCAAAGCAACACTGACTCACTTTCAAACACCATTTAAGGTACCATAAACTGTAATTAAATCAAGTCCTGAAAGTGCTAAGTAGAAGAAAAGTGTTAATTAGTAAAATAGTAAAAATACCATTTTTAAAGTGGAAAAGTTCGTCTTTTACACTTTTAAATATTTACAAAAATTTCTTGTTCAGGTGTCATTTGGAATATTTATAGAAGCTTTCTTAAAACAAAACAAAAACAAAAACAATTCAGGGCCGGCCGAGTGGCGCATTGGTTAAGAGTTGGCTTGGGACACCAGCTCTGAGCAGCAGGGCCCCAGTTCGGATCCCACACGTGGGCCAGTGATGCTGCGCCCTATACAGCTAAGATGATGAACAACAGCTCGACCTGGAGCTGGGCTGCCAAGACTCACCAGCGACAGCATAGGCTGCAGCCCCTGAGGCTGTGAGCTACCGTGAGCAGCCAGCAGCAGGTGTGAGCGGCTGTCCAATGGCCGGCAAGCAACAGCCTCACCCATGAAGAGCGCAATGATAATACCAACATGGGCCAGTGAAACGACGCCCTCCACAACTAGACTGGAGAACAAAAAGGACAGCAACTTGTCTGTTCCCCTTTCCCGATTCCCCAGCATTGTTCCCCTCCCCCAATTCCCCAATAAAAATCTTAAAAAAAAAAAAATTCACAGCATCTTTCATCCAATGAGCTCAATGAGCTCAACGTACTGTAGAATCCACTTTTCCCCCCAAAAGTAAAACAATATAAAAAAGAATGGAAAGTGTCACAGAGAACATTTAAATGCAGGGCACAGGAAAGAATGTTCTTGGAGAGAGTAAGCATCAGCAATGCAGTCAGCTGACCGGGACTAACACATTTCCAGGGGTGAGTCCAGGGGATACACAGAGGGGGCTCCAGCATCTCTTTAGGAACTCTGTTCAACTGTCACCATCTCAGGGAGGTCTTTACTGGCCACCTCATTTAAAACTGCAACCCCACCCCACTCTCCGGGTCTCCTTAGCCCACATTTCACTTCCTGCAATCTCCACAGCCTGTATCCCCTTCATCTATATCCTCTAGTTGATCCATTTGCTTTTGTCTGCTCTCCCCACATGAATGTAAGTATCACAGGGGCCCAAATCTGGGCCTGTTTTATCCACTATTGTATCCCCCAGTGCCTGGCACCTAGTAGATGCCCAATAAAGAGATATGACATAAATAAATAACACCCAGCAACTTTATACCAAACATCCAAAGTCCTGGACATCTTTCTGTGGGGGCTTTGAAAGGAATGTAGAAAAAAACTTTGGAAGAACAAAAATAGCACCCACTAAAAATAGTCCTTATAAAGTTATAGACATTTGAAAAATAAGTATCAGTCACGTATATTCAGTTGAAAATATTGTGTTGGTAACACACTGCTTTGGATTCATCAGATAAAGATGAAAGTCAAGGATGTTGCCAACAGTGTTTATCGCTCACATGACTCAGTTATGCCTGGTAGCTCAGTACATTGCATACAAAGGATATCTTGTTAAAACAAGGCAAGTCGTGGGCCGGCCAAGTGGCGCGATGGTTAAGAACTGGCTTGGGACGCCAGAGGACCCCGGTTCGGATCCCACATGTGAGGGCCAGTGACACTGCCCTCCACAAAAAAAAAACACCAAAAAAACAAGGCAAGTCGTGTCCTATCAGCCACCCTCCGTAAGTACCCTGTGGGAACTCAAATGTTCCCACATCTCTGTTAATACAATCTTGCTGCTCTGTTGAGCTAAGGCAAAAATCCATTTTTCAGTGCCATGTAAGGCTTTAGAATAGTACCACATTATCTCCATGTCTTCCAGAAATGAAGGCGAGCTGCGGTAAGGATTATGCTGAATCAATTTAAGAAGGTAAATATTGTTAACAAACATCATAAAATAACCTCGTGATTCCCATCTGCATGTATCCACTAACAAGAAGTTTATATTCCTCTTTATGTAATTGGTAACATGGCATCTATGGGAAGACAAAATCCCCCAGCTCAAGGGCTCCAAGTGGCTCTTCATCTCGAGGCGCTCTACTTTCTAGCGCAGGATTCCCTGTGCAATGCTCTACGCAATTCTAACATTCTCCCGTACTTGTTTCTTGGGATATGAGGTCTTAATTTTGCTTATCAACCTGCCTTCATTATAAATTAATGACAAAAGACAAGGGCCTTGTTTTTCAATTTTTAGGGTGGACTGAAGGGGAGATAGCAATAGAAAGAGAAGACCGGGGTTTTCTCTCTTAACGAATGATATTTAGTCTGGTGAGGAATAAAGAAAATGTAAAAATGCATAGTGTTGACATAAACTGGGTGTTTGCTTTACTGGATGAGTATTTTAAATACCAAAGTTGATTATTATAGAAACAAGGTGGCACACAGAATTGTGAAGGATCTAAAAACCGAGTTTCATTTTTTAATGTAACTCAATCTCTGATTCCACTTATAAAATATAAAACTAAATCTTAAAATGTGAGAATTAAACAAAATACAGATTCTTATGGACTCTGTAAATACATTTTATTACACATTTACTAAATTCTAAAGTTATTAACATTCATTATATCATTGCTTCCCTAAACAAGTATTTTAGAGAAGTTAACCTATAGTTTTAGTTCTCCTTTTTATGCCAGCTCAGTGGCCAATGTTTAGCATAAAGGATACAGCTTTCTTAGTGTTTCTTTTGCCTAATAGAAGCTGCTATAAAATGTGTTCCGGCAATAACTGGCAGGTGGACCAAAAGAACTGTGGAAAGCTCAACTAAGACTCTAGCATTAGTTGTACTATAGTGATGTCAGCTTCATGAGCTAAGGTAAGAAGAGAAAAAAGATTAACAAGTGTAAGACACACCTTTGAAACGAAGGTCATGAAGAGCTTTAATGATCTGATAATATCTATGAAATACAAAGAAAATATGATGTCCAAACAAAGGATTTAAAATGTTTTAAAATGACACGAGCTAAGAGGCTTAACCCATTGCTAATAACTGCGTAAGATACTCATACTCATGTTCTTTAAGTTCATCTAACTTCATGAAAATGTAGGACTTTGTGGAGATCCTGGTAGCCCAAATATTTTTTGTTGTTGTTTTCAGAAATCAAACATCATCTGTAGCATTAACTACACAAAACCTTAAAATAGTTTAAAATAATTAAGCCAGAATTCCTACAAAAAACAGTGTATAAAAATTATAGTCAGAATTCCTACAAAAATTAGGTTAGTCCTGGGATTTTTGTGTTCCCATAGTTAATGTAACTTTATGATTTAAAGGGTGAAAACCCTCATCTTATAATGGAACATCTCTCAAGAAAGGCCTATTTATTGAGGCAGTAAATAAAATACATACTTCAATTACAAATTCTAAGGAAATTATAATTCAAACGGAATTTTTTCCTTCTCTATTGTTAATCTAGATGGAGGCAGGAATCAACTTAAGAGTGTGAATTTTATACTTCATAATCCACAGATCGGAAAAAAATGTTTTGGTAAACCTCCCCTCCATACTGTGGCTGTCAAAAAAATGACTACTGATCACACAAAGTTGGTTCTGCCATTAGCAAACACATCTACATAGTTGCTCTCAGGCAGTGATCTACCTTTAAAAAATGATGTGTCTGGGGCTGGCCGAGTGGCGCGATGGTTAAGAGCTGGCTTGGGACGCCAGAGGGCCCCGGTTCGAATCCCATATATGAGGGCCAGTGACACTGC